>NW_026136708.1:20937694-21040194 GCF_905237075.1 Dicentrarchus labrax
ACTCCAGTCACCCGGCCAAGAAGGGAGTGAGGGAGGAGATGTCGCCCGTGAAGAGGAGATCCCCCCGGAAGAGGCCAGTCGGTCGCCCGGAAAAGGAGAACTGTGCCTCGCCACAGAAATCCCCACGTAGACCTACAGGTAGGGAGTAACCTTTAAGGTTATTGAGGACTGCAGATGACTCTTATATCTCTCTTTTCTCTCACATGTTTACAATCTTTGTTTCTTTCCCCCTAAACTCTGCAGCTGTATCACCCTGTAAGTCTCCCTTCAAACCATCCATGGTTACGAGCTCCTTCTATGGCAAGAAGAAGTCCATCTATCTCACACCACTAGAGAGGAAGGCGATCAAGGAGTCTCTGCCGTCTCCTCCGTCTCCCCCTCCTCTTCCTTCCCCTCCTTCCCAGGAGAAGAAGAAGACAAAGAAGAACGTTAAAGGAGTCAGAAAGCCAAAGAAGGCGGCTGCGGGGAAGATGACCATCCACAGCTATACGACCGCTTCAAGGACGATAAAACTGCCTAAACTGAACAGCAGGTTTGTCTCCATCGTAGTCACATCAGGCATTATTGTTGTTTTAGTTAGAATTTATCTTTTAACCATCATTTAATTCAGCAGTAACGCTGCCAAACCGCTGCCTACTGTGACGGCTGCTCCCGCCGGAAGCACCAAGCCGACAGAGTCCAAGAAAGCGATCACCATCACTTTCAGCAGCCTGAAGCCCAAACCCAAGATCTTTGTAGGAGCCGCTTTCTTCGGGACGGGGAAGAAACCGACGTCCATGTACAAGAAATCTGCACCAAAATCCTCAACCAGGCCGGCTTCAGTCCCGGTGAAGAACAAAGCCGTCCTGCCACAGACAAAGAGTGAGAAGTCAAAGCCGCCTGCTCCCACGATGAGCCAACAGCAGAAACCTCCTGCACAGGTGAGAGGAGACATTGTGTTGCTTTATACTCTGCAGTGTTTGTGTCCAACATAGTTAACGGTTTTTTTATGTCAGTTTGTGGGTCGCTCCCAAATTCTACCCAGCTCACCTTTTGATGATTTTAAAGGTTTCAAAAGACTTCACAGAAAAGGAAAGAGTCTTCAGGCGCTCTCGAGCAGAGCAAAGAGAGAGGTTACTCTGTATAAACTTCTTTATTTATCATCTTCCAGAGCACCTTAAGGTTCCCATGGACCTGCTACATATGTACACTGAGTGAGCACTTGGCCTTCTGACTAATAGTTTATGTACACAGATCCTTATCAGTTTTAATTATATCAAGTTAATTAATATAAGGCCATTCTCAATACATACAACATATAATATATTATCTTATATTTAAGGCATACAAGGACAGACATTGTCTCTTTCATGTGTCACAGAGGATGGATATCTGTCTTCCTCAAGCAGCTGAAACTAACATGCTGTTAATTTGTTAGTCAAGTAGTGTTTAGTTTGATGAGCTGAGTCACACACCGGAGCTGTTACAGTGGTATTTTACTGAGTTTCCAGGTGCAGTTAGTGTCATGTTAACATGACGTTGATGTTATTTTATCCTGGTTGTTTCCTGCAGACCCTCGTCCAGCAGGTCGAGGCAGAAGAGAAGCAGCCGATCACCAAACAGAGACCAAAGTTTGATCCGTCAGACTGGATGGACGAGCAGCCTGAAACTCCACAGCAGCCATTAAGGTGCTTTACTGCTCCCGAATGTTCCCCCACTAAATGAGACAAAAGAATAACCTTAACTAACATATTCTTAAAAGTCCAAACAAGACAAAACATCATATTTAATCTGGTTTAAATGTCCTGTGTGAAGGGGGGAGAAGAATTGTTCCAGGCGGTCAATAACCATCATCTTCTTCCTGCAGCTCTCCTAAACTGCTGTCAGAGAAATACGGGATCACCAGGCAGCTGAGGATTGTGTTGACAAGAAGTCCAACCTCGAGTTCTGCATCCATAGAGTCCCTCATTACCCGGGTACAGGACACACACACACACACACACACACACACACACGGTTGTACAGGATTATTTATTGTCCTAACTTCAGTTTACTGTCGACAGTTCTGACTGAATAATAATGATGTTGACTTTACTTCTTCCAGGATGTTTCTCCGACAGACGATGTCTCTGAGCCCGTCTTTGACCTGAGTGATATAAGTCCCACCGGTGCTGCTGCCAGCCCACCCAAAGGTACACAGCCACACACTTTAACAGTTCCAGTATCCACTGAGCCCCCCACTGCTTTATCCAGCCCACCTTCTACTAAAACTTGTTCCATTAAAGCTTTAATTCAAATATTTTGTGTTTTTCTCCACAGAATCTGCAGCGGTGTATCCCATCTTTGGCTCCGCCTCCAAGAGGTGAGACGGTTTAATTCACCAACATTTACAGGGTTCCTGTGCAGTATGGAGAAACCTGCTCCACCGCAAGTGTCTGATAACTGAACCAAATCCAGACATCCATGATACAACTAGTGCGACAAAATCTTTAAACTGCAAATATAACTAGCATCACAAATACCTAAATATGGAGCTTGTCTGAACATGTTTCTGCAGTAATGTAGTTAGAAAAGTAAACAGAGTAAACATCATCAGAATGTAACAGTTGGATTTTATAATCATTTATTTACATAATTTAACTTTTTGTACAGTCAGAGGAGTCTGAAACCTTGAAATGAACGTGTAACTGAGTTCAACGTAGCACAATGACTGTTTCTGTAGGCACGAGACAGGAAGTTGTATTTCCAGCATGTGAAGTTAAAAAGCTTTGGGAGGAAAATAAGATGGAAACATTTCCTTCAACAGCAGGAAGATAGGAAGCACACGTTTTACATTCTATAAACACAAGTTCAGTACACTTCAGTATGTTATTTGCTGTCCTGTAGGTTAAGGAAAGCTCTGCAGTCCCCAGTGTCCTGCAGCACCCCCTCCGGCCAGACAACGTCACTGCAGACTGTCTCTTCAGCCAAAGAGCGAACTGTTCGCAGGAGGAAGGAGAAACAGGACGACGACCAGCTCATCATCGTACGTTAATCTTCTTATTGTGAAGGTTGAGCCTGCATGTTGGTTCTTATCAGTGAGAGCAGAAGAAGGTCACATAGTCATACACCCCCAATATATTTCATATAATGTAACTATGTGAGCTGGCAGTTGACCTGTGAAATAAATCAACCCTCCCACCAGCTGGGAGCGATAATACCTGAGGAGACGGTCTGAGGTGCTGCAGTTGGAGCCTGTTGGATATTATAAAGTTAAAGCTGGCTCATATTTGTGTCTTCCTGAGGTTTTAAAGCCAGCTGCAGCGTATACTGAAAGTAGGTTGGAAGGAGGGAGAAGTAGAAACGAGTCCTATCAGGATTCCTTTATGTGAGTTGTGTGTGTGCTGACTGTTTTCCACATCAGGACGCAGGCCAGAAGCAGTTCGGAGCGACGACCTGCAGCTCCTGTGGGATGGTGTACAGTGCCGACAACCCAGAGGACAACTTCCAACACAACCAGTTCCACCAGCGCTTCCTCGACTCCATCAAATTCGTGGTAAAACTTCCTTCCTTCAGTCTCTCTGAGCGCTCGAGTACCGAGGCATCTGTGTCTTAACGTGCACAGATAATGAAGTCATTAAAGGTGTGATTGGTTATTTAACTGCGTGTACACCTCTCAGTGGTACTTTGTTGATTTCATTGTGCAGAAAACGATTAGACAGGAGCTAATCCTGATTAAACACGGTTCCGAACACCTGGAAATGGATTAAAATGACCAAATATCCTGGAACTCTTGTATTTTAGCCCCTCGCTCAGGTAGTTCATGTAAACCTGGATGTTGTTAGGATGAGCTGTGCGCTATGATACCTCGAAGTAGGTTCACCAGACTGATAGAAATCGTTTCGGTGTCGTCGTCGATGTTACAGTTACAGGAAAACTCTAAATTATAGTTAATTCACCGGAGACCGCAGCCAACAGCAACTGTCACCATAAACACTGACCACCGACCTGTAATGAACCTGTAAGGCTTTATAATAAAACTGGAGTTAAATGTGTCAGTACTATACTAACTATAGACGATATGATTGAGACTATCACCTTATCTAACCTGATCCATTCGTTGTCTTTCCTTTAGCCTCTGAAATGCTTCAGTGACGTGTGTTTTTTATTTGAAGCAGTTTCAGTATTTTGCAGAGATCTTCTGCCAAGGCTGCTGGCAGCAGTTTGAGTCGTTGGCTCGTAAACCGCAGCGTCGTCTCTCTGTTGTGTTTCCAGGGCTGGAAGAAGGAGCGGGTGGTGGCCGAGTTCTGGGATGGAAAAATCCTCCTCGTCATGCCAGACGATCCCAAATACGCCATCAAAAAGGTGAGTTTGCACCTGTTCCTGTGTGTGTTGTAAAAGGATGTCGCCGCTTCGGACTGTGAAACTGTCGTAAGTGATGTTGGAGCCGGTGTGGTTACGTCTTCTGCTCTTTTACGAGTGTACAAATTTCCTCACGTCGTGTGTTTTCTGGTTTCAGGCTGAGGAGGTGCGGCGCGTAGCGGACAACGAGTTGGGTTTCCAGCAGGTGACTCTGAGCAGACCCACGCAGGCCAAGACCTACCTCTTCATCAACACCGAGCGCATGGTGGTGGGCTGTCTCGTCGCTGAACCCATACGTCAGGTAGGAGACTGTGGGCCCCTAAAGCAAGCAATGTCTAGTTTTTCCACCTGAAAATTCCTTTAAAATGACCAAACATCTTTCAAATAATCCGTTGCCCTGGAAATGTTTTATTGTATTTTAGCTCAAAGTGCAAAATTCTGATCAAAACAAATCAATCAGTGGCATTATTAATAAAATATCACACATTCGGGGCTTTGTGTGGATGCTGATGGGTTTGTCTGTCCCTGCAGGCCTACAGAGTCCTCGAGCAGCCGGACCGACACAAAGACATGATGAAGGACGACTTCATGGAGCGACACCGAGCCTGGTGCTGCTCCACCGTCCCAGAACAAGCTCTGTGTGGGGTCAGTCGGATCTGGGTCTTCAGTCTGGCCCGACGGCAGAGCATCGCCACGCGCATGCTGGACACTGTCAGGTACGGTGTTGAACCACGAGTAATATCAACAGAGGGTAAACTGTAATGGATGCTTTGGGTAACAGTAAGTAAAAGTAGTGTAATGGATCTTTAGAATTAGAGACTAGTTTTCCAGTCGTGGAAACACCTGGACATGAATTAAAATGACCAAATATGATGGAAATATATAAATACATACACAGCAATGTTAATTCTACGTGCAACAAACACTTTCTACTCCTACAGATTAACTTTCTGTGGAATAAATTCTACCTAATTTCAACTGTTACTTACGGGCTCTGGCCACATCAATGTTTCAGTTAGTTAAAACTTATAAACACTTTTTTACTTACATATGTTTCCTAACAGTCTTATCTGCTGTGTGGTTCTCTTTACTGGTTGTTTACCTCCATTTAAATGTAAAAATTGAACCATACAGTTTGAAAAACACTTCAAATAAATCATCAATTTCACACTGATGGCTCGTCCCAAGTTTCACCTCCACTTACAGGCAGCACACCGTCTCAAACCAGTCAACAAGTTAGTTAACCCATGTTGTTGGAGCCAGTACTCTTCCTCAATAATCAAGTTTCCTTGTTGTTTTTGTTTAGGAGCACCTTCATGTACGGCAGTCACCTCACCAAGGAAGAAATCGCCTTCTCTGACCCGACGCCCGACGGCAAACAGTTCGCCACCAAGTACTGCGACACGCCGACCTTCCTCGTTTACAACTTCATCGCGTGAAGAGCTGAACGAAAGACGTGGATTAAAGAAACCGTTTTAACTGACGCAGATTAACAGATCTTCAGGTTCTCGGATGCAAAGCAATAACTGTTGAGGTTTTAATGTTTAGTTTGTGTTGAAGAGAGAGAGAGAGAGTTCAGTAGGTGTAGAGTTTCTAAAAGTTCTCGCTCAGTATTTATACTCGGTACGGCTCTACTGCTGCAGATGTTTGTATATTGGCAGTGCTTTCTATCCAGATGTTTATATTCTGCTTTACATTTCACATGTTCTGAGTATCGTTTGCTTTGATGTTATTGGAGGATCATTTTGATACGTTGATGTAAATGTTCAGGTTTTTTTTTTTTTTTTTCAGTTTTCTGGACGATTTTGAAGGAAAATATGTTGATAGACGATGCCGTCATTGTTTAAAGGCATTCTTCTTTGTAAATACAGTTAATAAACACATTGCCATTGTTTTATGATCCTAAACCGGTTTCCTGACTCCATTAATCTGGTCTGTGATGATTAAATGGAACTCCTGATAAAGCCCAGTAGTATCTACTAACTTGAAATGTGGCAGACGCTCAGTTTGTCGTAAGAAATGTCACATGTAAAAATGTTGCTGACGCTGAGATCGCCATCAATTCTAAATTGAATTACTTCAAATCAACGGTTGTGTGTGTTTCCGTTTGAAAAGAACAAACTAGGACTAAACCTTCAAGGTCCAATAAAAACACAGGAGGCTCGAGATCATGAAATATCAAAGTTTACAGAAGTGCAGGAACACAAACATACAGAGTAAGTTGAAGAATAAAGAAAGTAAAAACAGTGACACAGTAAAAGTCGACGTACTAGAAAAAGGAGAGAAATAACAGATACAGATGTACAGTAAGAGAGTTGAATCCTCTGTGGTACAAACAGGAAGCAGTGGCAGGGATTCAGGCTGTGTTCATACAATCTCTGATATAAACCCGTAACAAACCGCAACATTTCTAACTCAGCAGCATCAGTCGATCACGATCACCTCAGCGGGCGTTTTATCCAGCGGGGCGTTGCTCTCCAACGCTTGGACGATCTGCCCGGCCGAGGGTCTCTTCTTGGGGTCTTCCTCCGTGCAGAGGTAGAAGAGCTCCACCATCCTCCGGTAGGCGGCGCCCAGAGCCTCGGCATCCAGCGCCGGCCTCGTCCCCAGCTTCTCGTAGTACGCGTCCTCGTCGAAACTGTCCTCCATCGAGTCTGAAACACAAACGATAGGTTGTCTGAGTGTAGATCAGTGACATCAGAGTTTACATCCATCGCCCCCTGGTGGCTGACTGGAACGTCTCCAGTGGACATTGAAACCGCGACAGAACTCTGAGCTGCAGCGTAAATACAATTCAACCCTTCCTGAGGCTGCAGAGCGTCTCACCTTCATCATCCTCCTCCTCCCCGTCACCCTCCAGCATCTCCAGATGAGGCATCGCCAGCGTCATCATCTCCCACAGAGTCAGCCCGAAGGCGAAGATGTCTGCCTTGTCGGTGATCTCCCCTCCCTCGTCCAGAGCTTCCTTCGGTTTCCACGGCTCGGTGCCGATGTACTCCGCCTTCGGGTCCGACACTGAGGGCGAAGGGCGGGAAGAGAGAGCAGATTTAATGAGAATCAAACTGGATGACAATTTATAAAATTAGGTTATATTTTAACAACAAACAAACGTTTATTTTTTTAACAATTCCAAGAAAAGCAGAAGTTTGTAATTTAGTTGCATTGAAGCTAATTTAAGAGATCCCTGCTGGTTCATGGTGAATGAGAAGAGTCCCTGTTTCTGCCCGGGCACGCAAACAAAGTGAATCAGCTGCTGTAAACAGACGCTGCCACACAAAGTGTCTTCGGCCAGTTCTTTAATCCATGATTCAACACACACACACACAGACACACACACACACACACACACACGGTACATGTTTAAGGGTTTGCTGATACAATGTATAATAAAAAAGGGACGACTGTGATTGATTGATATGATGGCCTGAAACAACATCAATAATGTTGATAAGATCAATTTCATTAGTAATTAAAGCAGAGGTGATGTAATTATTAATCTTAGATTTTTTTTAAAAAAGGTGTAAATTCAGCTCAATAAAGTCACCAAAATCCTTTTTTTATCCTAAATATCTGAGTTTTTAATGTTTGTAATAAGCACAATCTGATTATTTATTATTTTACCATTACAGTCTTTCAGTTAGATTTTTAAAAAGAAACCAATTAGCAGATTTTTATTAATTTTTTTGCTCCATACAAGAAAATGTAATTAAATATCAGAATATTTGGTTTGTTTCTAGACGGCCAGTTTTTACAGTGTTTACCCGACTATTTCATGTCAGAATGGCTGCTGTGAAAAAGGTCTATTGACTACAGTTTCCCCTTTAACCGAAGCATTAATTTGACCACAGCACAGGATAAAATACAATTATAATTTTCCAGGACAACATAGATTATTTCCAGGATATTTGGTCATTTGAATGAATTTCCAGGTGTTTCCAGGACTAGTGGGAAAAAATATTCAACGTTAAAAAAAGACTAAAACCAGCTGCAGGGGTCCTGGACCTGAACGCCTGTTTCCAGACTGTACTCTACAATCTGAAATACGTGTTTACGGTGCGTTGTTTAGTAAGATGTCTTCACCTCTCATGTTCTCGTCGAGCTGCAGAGACACACCGACGTCGCAGATCTTGACGGTCTCGAAGTCGCCCTTGATGACGACGTTGCAGGACTTCATGTCGCCGTGCAGCAGCTTCTTCTCGTTGTGCAGATACTGAAGAGAGACACAAAGCATTCCTGTTACTCTCCGCTTAACAACGTCCTCCTGTGTTTACTCTGTTCTGCTAAACAACCCTCGCTTCTACAATCGAATTAAAAGATGGCGGCCGTTGAGAGGAGACGGACTGGGGAAGGAATCAAACACTGATGTTGTGGCTGGCTCATGGATATTTTATTAAAATCATATTTTAAATAAATTCAAAGTCTGTCTCTATACTGGAGGATTAGGACTGTTACATATTACCAAAATCTCACATCCAGATAAAAATATATATATATCACAATATAACACATTATCTATAAATAGATTGAATAAATCGTTTATATTAAATGACCACATGGAAATATTATTACTTTTTTAATCATATACTCTCATATTTAATCATTTTTCTCTTTTTTTTGTGCCAATTTTCAATTAAGCATGTAAAAAAATCTATAAAATATGAATATAAAGGAGAATATGGCAGAACAGTAGGTCTATATCTCAGCAATTTGTACATTTCTGTGAAAAAAACTGAATTAAATAGTTATTATTATTTTAAATGTAAAAACTCTAAAAAAGAAGCTTATTAAGTCTGTATGATTGTTAAAACTCATCTGTGGTGAATCTCTATAAAACATGTGGTCAGTGATAGGAGAGGGGTCGGGAACCGGTGATTTGGGCTGTGACACCGGGTAAGAAGAGGATCCGTGATTTACCTGAAGGCCTCGAGCAACGTGCAGCGCCACTTTCTCTACGTTGGCGGCGGGAAAAGCCTTCAGGCCGTCCTCTCTCCTCTTCTCGATCAGGTCGTTGAGGGACTGCTCTCCTCCGTACTCCATGGCCAGACACTTGGATCCATCTTTGGCCGTGGTGAAGGCGCGGAAGCCTCGACAGATTACAAACAAAACTGATTATTACAAAATAAAAGACCACGTAAAAGAGATATTAATTCATTCCTGATTGGTGTGCTTGGTGGGAAATGACAATCTGACTAACAAGTTGTGTCGTTGTTGTTGTTGGAGTAAAAGTAAGAAGGCCTTTATCAATGTTATCATCAGCTGTGGTCTGTATTTGAAGTGTAAAATCTCTCTTAAAAGCATTTCTGTGGTTTACATTGATGCTAAGAAACACAAAATTGAACCATAAGAAACATAAAAACCATATTTTCTGTTTACACTGGTCGCTGTAAAGTCCTACGTGACTGTGAATGCACCGCGAGAACCCGCTGTCCCATCTTACCGACGATGTTCGGATGATGGATTCCCTTCAGGAGCTTCGCCTCCTCGTTCAGGCGCCGCTGGTAAACCGGCAGCTGCTTGGTTGCACACTTACTGTTGATCTTCTTCACCGCCCAGGGAGACGCGTTGAGCTTCCCCATCCTAGGATTCATTCAAACAACACGCACATAAACACACATCAGGTCACACAGACATGAAAACTACTGAACACTGATATAATGTAGTATTAAAATCACATACCTCATTCATTATAACTTAAAACTATAATCTGTAACATCATCCTCATTAAACAGTGTATAACCTCTGGCTCTATGTTCTATATGTAGTTGAGTTCTTACTTTATCCCAAATGTTTCCAACAATGTTCAAACTCAGAGAAATCTGTCATTTTATTCAGGTAACGCTGCGTTTCACCGGTCGCCTGTCGATGGCGCCATATCCCCTTTGTGCCTGCGTCAGTGTTGTGGTTGTCTGCCAGAAGCTGTCACACATTGACTGTTGATCCAGTCTGAAGCCACATTGTTACCATCCACTGTTTAGATCTTGGTGCTTTTTAACTCTAGATTTACTCTGTGGATCATTGGGCTCCCGGTAGAAACCTCCTGAACCATGAACACTGAAGGAATCCTAACCGGGAGAAGCTGACTGCAATGACGCCAATGGTGGTGAAGACAACAACTCCCATGATCCCACGCTGCTTCACCACCTCATCAAACTGCATCTTTTGTTATTGTTTTGATGTGAGAGACAGAAATTACACATTTAATGATCTTGAACACGTTCAGGGTCCAGTACCTTAAGCAACTCTTTCTTTAATACATGTCAGGAGCTGTCCTCTCCTTTCCATCGTACTCATGGTGAACACTTTCTAAAAGCAGAGGCTTTTTAGTGAACTAGATATTATATTCTCTACAAACCTGTTCATGAGGTAAACGTTGACGCCGGTCCCACAGCCCAGCTTCTTCATGAAAGGCGAAGCCGGGATGGTCACTGGGGTCCCTCCGTTGCTCCCAAAGCTCCTAACTCGGACGGTTTTAGGGGTCTTGAATGCCCCCTCATCGGTGCATGTGGTAGGGGAGGCCATTCTGTGCAGGGGAAACACACAACAGCAGAGTTAATGTGGGAAAGCACACAACATTACACCCATACTGAGCTGCACTTCATTCACTGAGCAACTCTATGGACCTGCACTGTAACATGACCTTCAAACAGCCCATATTTAATACAAATGAGTGATGTTTGATGTGTGTGATACAAGCCGAATTTGAATATGTAGCACCTCATGATCCACTAAGTATGTATGAAGGTATTTTTGTCTAAAATTACGTTAAATAACAATAAAAGGCCAATTTCTGAATGGAGGCTGGCGCGATGGCCTCGGTGGAGCAACCTAAACTGACTCAAAATGTTGCGTTAAAACAGAAAATGTGTGTCAATGTTTGGCAACTGCAAAATGAGTGGCAGTTTAAATCAAAAGAAAAAAAAACCAGCATAAACTCTTATATAAGTTAAGTTTAGTATTAAGCTGTTTATTAATCATATAACAGTATTTACAGTAGCAACCAAACCCAACGTTAAAAAAGCTCAAATTAACGTCGACCGCAGTGAGCTCGTGGTTTGACCGGTTACTGGTGTTACCATGGCGACAGTACGGTTTAATTTGCACTCTGGAGTTGATTTTATTGATTTTATTGAGTTTTGAGTCAGAAAACTGAATAATTAACGTCGATAAAGTCGATAAATGAAACTTTACCTCGGTTTTCTTCCGCCGCGGTTAAAACGCGCCGAACATTCAAAAAACACTTCCCGAGTCCTCAGCAGGCTGTACGGAGGCCGCGGAGGGACATACTGAACCAATGTCGATTCAACATCATAACGTATGAAACACACGCCAGTTTTCTTTGATTTAACGCTCTTTAGGGAGTGTAAGTGATTTATTATGAATACAAAAAAAGTGTCTCAAACATCCACTATACCTGAGGGGGCTGCAGCAGCACAACAGTTATTTATTATTAAAACTATTCCCAGAGTTAGGAAAGTCATGAAATAAGTTGGAGAAGCTGATTCATGTTTTTATTCTTTGATCTTAATTTTCTCTAAAAGTTGAGCTACATTTCACAGCCCCCCCTTAAATCTACCGTTGTTTATGAAACACATCTTATAAATAAACATCTTATTTATGGCAAAAATGGGTTCATGGCTTTTTTTAAAATCAGCTTTATCCACTCAAAAGTAATACAATAAGTATAAAATGTTGTTAATAACTATTAAATCCAACCTCAACTCCAAGACTGACTTCTGTAAATGATTTATTCTCACTGTTTAAATACAGTTATTTTAAAACATATATCACTCATACACAAATCTACACCTGCTCTATGTACTGTCATATACTGTATATATAGTATTTAAGATTATATATACTATATATAATGTTAAATACTATCTCCACCCACCTTGTTTAACCAATATATAAATTTTTCCTTGTGTTGTTTTTTATATATAAAACATACATATATTATTATTTATATATACAATTTCTATATACAGATATAATATACACATTTCTGTTTACCTTCTCCAGCTTGTTGTCTTTGTTGTCTGTCTGCTGTTTGTACACTGAGAGTTAAACCTGTCCAATAAAAGTGATTCTACTATTTCAACATGATTCCAGTCACAGTTGTAATTCAGCTTTTCACCAGATGAGGTCGGTCACGTTGTAAAATGATGTTTTATTAATGTAGTAGGTCAACAAATCATCATCAATCTGCATTAATAGACTCATTAGAAACAAAACAGACGATAAAATAACAAAAGCATAAAAAATAATCAATAATCTTTCAAACTGATCTAATGTGAAACAGAGACCATATTAACTCTGAATACAGTGATGAAGACGATGATGAGGATGACACATATCCAATAATTAAATTAGAGGATGCTAATACTAATGAAAATAAAGTTGTGTTTCACATTTTCCCATAAATCTGACCTGCTGCAACACATATTTTATGGATTATTTCATATTATATGTGTAACAATAACAGCAGAGAACAGCTGATAAACTGTACAATTAATCCAAATATTGAACAATATCGAACACAATAACATTGGAATTTAAGCAGATTATTTCCTGTTAAAGATATTCTATCTGTCTGTAATATGTATTTCTTTAATTAATAACATTGTTCAAACATAATAGGCTTCTTTTTTTTTGACAAATTCAGTATATTATTCTCATTTTAACTGCGTACTGATGCCTTTGATTCTGATCCTTGTGCAGGTTTCCTCATTTCAATATTAACAGTGTCAGTTAATCCTTTATAATAAAGTACAGTGAGGATTTAAAGCACATGTGGGCTGATAAGAGTTTCATTTTCATCCACCCCTTTCTCTTTAAAGTCGGGGGGGGGTTC
The DNA here is from genome assembly GCF_905237075.1 of Dicentrarchus labrax. Lineage (NCBI taxonomy): Eukaryota > Metazoa > Chordata > Actinopteri > Moronidae > Dicentrarchus > Dicentrarchus labrax. The sequence continues at coordinate 20,950,866 of NW_026136708.1, forward strand.
TTGTCCGAAAGAATTTCCTCACTCGGATGGTGAATTTGACCCCCGACCTCGACTCCCGTGATCCCACTTTTGTTTCATCCCCTCCACATACTGCAGATGTTCCCGGCCCGCTCTCTCCATTGTGCGGACGGATAACCGTTTCATTATGAGGAGGAGAGGAGTATTAGGAATGCGGTCCGATGACAAATGTGGACGTGGATGGGAAGACTGGGACCGTTGCTTTGTCTCTGTGTCCGTCTGTCTCCTCATTCCTCGTTCCCCCCGGAGGGAAATGAGCTCATGTTTGTGGGCTCTGCTGCCACATGTTGTGGTGCGCTTTATAGAATAAGGATGGGTTAGTCTCTGGACGCAACCACAGAGAGACAGCCAGAAAGAAAGAACAGAGAGCGGGACTCTAGCTGTCATGATTAAGTGAAGAATAAATAACCCTTCATATGTCAACCTCCTCCAGTGCCATTTAAAGGCTGATATCTCTGAGTTTGAACATTGTTGGAAACATTTGGGATAATGTAAGAACACAACTACATATAGAACATAGTTTATACACTGATTAATGATTATAGATTATTGATTTAACCAACTACATACAGAACATAAAGCTAAAGACATTTTAAACAGAGATGTTATAGCTTTAATGAGTCCAGTTTTATTCCTCAATGTGGAAACAAACCAAACTTTGTTCACATTAAAATTAGCTTTGTTATTTCATGAGGACGCAACCGCATGTTTTGCTCACACAGGGGTCAGAACATGTATTTATAAAGCCCATATAAACAAGAAAAAACACATCAAAATGTTATTTTCAGGACTGTTTTGAACCACATTCATATGTAAAAATAAACTGATAGGAATCAGGACTTTTTCTGGACCACAAACCGCAAAGTATGTGGACATTACACCCACATGTGATTGTTGAACATCATCAGCTTTATTCTGCAATCACAGCCTAACACTCTTCTGTGAAGACCTAATTCAGTCTTTAATACATAAACCAATAATTACAAGACAGGATAAATAGAACACGGATACAACAACTCACTGCAGAACAAGTGCAGGACCACCCGGGATTCATGTGTGAAGATCCACAGATTGTGGTTTTTTACTGGTGAAGAAAATGTGGGTTTTTCTTTAAACATCTGGAGCATTGACAGTATATATATAATCTGATCTGGACTCACACACAACTCGCTGTTGAGCCAAAGTGCAGCATCTGTCCTCTAAAAACACAAACCTGTGTGATGTTAGATCTGTCTTATAAACCCAAAAAGGCCTCTGACGTCATAGAGCCGTCATAAAAACCAAATGATGGGATGAAGAAGAAGATGAAGACGGGATGTGGAGCTGATGCTGAGGAGAAGTTAAAACATCTGTTGTCTTTCTGTCTTTGTGTCCCAAAAACTGGAATAATGTTTTGACTAATTTCATCCCTCTGATCTGTGAATGTGGTTCGACTCGGTAGAAAATGATTTAATGCAGAATCAGAGCAGAAATAATATGAAACAACACATATTCACATGTGGAGATAGAGTCTGTAACTGCAGGTTATTATAGAGAACTAAAACTAAACTTATTACTAAAAGTAGGCACGAAAAATGATTTTATTTAACTGAAATGAAAATATTAAATAGACTTTGGGGACAAGCAGACAAACTCACTCTGGAAAGTAAGTTAAACTCATCTGGATTGAAAACAAAAATTAAAAAAACAAACTTCCTCATCCTGACACAAGAACATGTATTTTTAACGAACATGTCAACAAGAAAAACACATAAAAATGATATTTTCAGGATTGTTTTGAACCCACCACAACGTCTGGACCTCAGTGTTTTTTCCAAATCGTAAAAAGTTGTGAAATAATTGTCTAAAAATAAAAATTTTAATGATTTGACGCCCCAAAAAACCCCCAGAAAGTCGAGTTTTTGGACCTCAGTATTTCTAAAACCCTGCGTACATCACTGTGCTGCAGATAGCTGTAAATCAGATAGCTGCACGAGCTAACTAACTAACAGCATCTAACATTACTGTTGGCCACAGTTAGATTCTTTTAGCAACAAGTCCATCAGGAAACTCCCATAAATCTCCTCGGTACCGCTGTCGTCAAACTGTCCTCTGTCTGTCTCTGAGTTGTGTTCACTGGGAGGCTGCTGAGCCCCGTTCAGTTGCCAATGATTGGATTTTAATATAAAAATATAAAGAAATTGAGACATTTTTTTGGCTGTATTTGTCAAGTAGGGATAAAATATAACAGGATGCAATCTTAAAGGGTTGTAATTACATTTTTCATCTGGACTTTAAAGAAAACAACCCTTCAGGCACTGAAACAGCAAACAGTGTGTCTCTGGAGTTATAGATATTATAGAAGTGTTTCTGATCTCCGTGTGTGTGTGTATGACTACTTGCATACTTTCACATTTTACTGTATCAAATAAAAACTAATAAAGTCTTACCTTCCTGGAGGATAAGTGAAACCACGTTGACCGGCGGCCACTTGCGTCGGAGATCAGGTGATTTCTCCGTCGGCTTCACATGTGGAAACATTCATACCTGTAATGGTTCAGAGCCGTCAGTCACACACACACACACACACACACACACACACACATTCCTCCACCTGTTGGCGTCTGTTTCCAATTCACCTCAATAACACAGCTCACCTGTTTAAACAAATCTACATTTTATTACTTCAGCAGTGCATATACAGCATTTTAGTGGTACAAATCAACTGAACATTAAGTAAAAAAAGTGTATTTTATCAAGTATTTTCTTATTTTCGTATGCATGTATGTTAACTCCATAGCCCTTATATGTGTTATGACCAGCACAATGTAATATAAAAACATGTATACTCAAATGTGCTCAGAGCGAATATGCCAAAAGTAGCATAGTAAGGTCTTTGTACAACCATTAAAACACACAAAGAAAAATACACATTTAATTGGTTAAGTGCACTCGGTTCGCAATGTGTTCTCGCTTTTCAAAAGGCTGCTTTATATTTTTAAAGGCATTTGAGTTATTTGACCCTGTGAGGCCGAAGCATTGATCCGAGGTCAGAGGAGCCTCTAACCAATCAGGAAAATCACATCACAACAGTTTTATCCTTCTGATATCCGATAGGCTCCGACATCAGTCGGATTCAGCTGCGAGAGGAAGAACAACTGGACGAGACAGCGGGGTCGAATATTTTAACTGGTTGAATTGAGCCCATAAGGTTCTCATATGTGACTGATTCCACCCTTTGGCAGCGCCAGGGAGAAATATTACATTAATATAACCTTTTTTAGCTTTTATAAACACATCTGTTGATCTAATTCGGTCAACATGTATTTTAGTTATTTCTAACAATCATACAGATTTAATAGGCTTATCTTTCTCCCTGACGCTGCCATTGTCCCAAGCAGGACGAGGCTGTTTATCATAGGATCTGTGAATATATCTGTTTTAGATCTTAAATCAACTTTGAAAATAACAATTTCCTTTAGTTTTATTCACAGAAATGATGCTGAGATATTGACCTACTGTGTGTATTTTTAAATGTTTCTTACTCCCCTTAAAATCAAGAAGGTTTCGTGCTCCGCTGTGAAGCTTTGGCGACCCCTAGTGGAGGCCCCGACCCCCAGGTTGGGAACCACTGCTCTATAAGACCGCTATAGCTGCTTGGTGGGAGACATAAGGGACATCTAGCAGCCTGGTGCTGAATGAAAGACACCAGGACCAGACACACAGAGGTCTGGCTGCCACTCAGTCGTACTGTCAGTTGCTTTGGTGCTGCACATAAAAACAGAGCAGATATTGTACGAGTGTGTGTGTGTGTGTGTGTGTGTGTGTGTGTGTGTGTGTGTGTAGGATTACACTCAATCAAGCACACATTAGTTGGAAAGGATACAACTTTAAAACCTTGTAAATGTCTAATTTGTTCCATCCACTCCTTTTAAGTACAGAGAAAAAAGAAACTGGATATCTGAGTGTAACTGCAGCGTATATCAGGTTGCTAATGCTGTATATAAAGTGTGTGTGTGTGTGTGTGTGTGTGTGTGTGTGTGTGTGTGTGTTCACCTGAAGACAAATGAGTTAAACATGGTTGAATGATATTTGGATGCCGGTGTCGTACAGGTAACTCTGTACTTTGGCAGCCGTGAGTTTTCAGTGAGAGATCTGTTTTTAATTTTTACATTTGAAGGACCGGACTGCCCAGAAATCCTCTCAGGTGGAGTCAGATGAACGTTTATCAGTAAACTCTTGTTTTAATGTGTTACTGTACTTTTATTTTATCACTTATTTCTGCTGTATTTAAGCTATATGAATCTTTATGTAAAGTCTGACCTGCTCCCCTTTAGGATTAACAGTTTAATCATTTTGGTTCATAAAATATGTAAAAATAGTGAAATATGCTGAAATCTTTAAATATTTTAATAGTCTAAAACAGATATTCAGTTTAAAATGATAGAAAATCAAAAGCAAATACCCACATTTCAGAAGCTGAAGGCAATGATTCATTGGTTTCAGTTCTAATATGTATTATAATAATTAGATCGACGCACTTTTCATTAGTCGGATAGTCGCAGAAAAACAAAAACAACTTTAAACTCTGTTCAGGAGCTGCGCCTCGTCGACGGGACTAAAGTATCACAACACGGACCTTTTATCCCGTAACACAGGGCGTCGCTTATCGGTGCACTGTTGCGTATGCTGTTAACTGTGTTGTTAACTGTGCTACGGCCATATTATCTGACTGCGAGCCCGAGGTAAAGGGGGAGCTTTGGACTGCAGGAAAGAGAGGAAGGGAGTCAGAATGAGCACCAGTGCCAGAGTCGGGTGAGCCGGGGACCGGAACGGTCGGAGGTCGGGTGGTCTACAGCGGCTCCGACCAGGACTCTGACTCTGGTTATTAATTAATTTAGACTGTAACACTGTGTTGAATCCTTGCTGGTTGTTCTGACACAGTCACAATCATTACTGCTGCTTCTGTTAGTGTTTGACAGGCCGCTGTTCACAGATAGAGATTTAAATAAGTAAATTAAGATGAATCCAAGACTGAACAACTAAATAACTACTAGGAAAATCTTTAGTCGGGGACAGTACAGTAATAATACAGTACACACACTGTTGGTCCTAATAGTCACAGTAAGAAACGTGTAGGAGTATTATTACTTTTATAAAACCAGAAACAAACCCTGTGAACAAAGTGAATTAAAGAAAATGAATGTCAGTTCATTATAAAGGGTCTGATAATGTCTGTAATGTACTAAATTGAGCTTGTTGTTATTCGGCAGTGGTGAAAACTATCGAGTGAGTTATCAGTCAAACCCACAATTCCCTGTTTTCTTTTGATACACATCAGTCTATTGAGTCTGGTTTCTCACCTCATTTTCCCTTTTCCCTCTATTCCTGCTTTCATTTGTCTTCCTCTGTGGCAGAGTCGAGGTTTAAAACCCTCCACAAACACTAAGGCACTTGAACACGAGGTAGAAAAAGTCCTTTCTGGCTGCACTTCCTTAAAAAAGTCAAATTCGTATCCAAATTTTTTTTTCTTTCTCTCTCTCAAATGGACACAAACTCTTAAAAGCACATCACGTGTGCAGAATCATTTTCATAAAAAGAAAGTGGGCCAGACCATCGGTTTACCCTACGAGAGACAACTTTAACTACAGAATATATGATCAGAGGGAATTCAACCACAGCTCCTTCGAGGACAGAAATGTGAGGTTTTTAAAGCCGAATTTTAAGGTGCACTAAAAACTTGTTTTCCCTTTTCAAATATAAAACTTTACAGGGTAAAGACACAGGTTCCTGCAGATATTTTATTCCAACCTGGATGTGTCCTGTTGGCTCCGGCAGGGAGGTGAGCAGGGACACTTGGGAGGTACCAGCCTTTTTGGATTCGAGGGCAGCCGTAAAGATTAAACCTCGCACAGAGAGGCATAAAACTCACAAGAAAAAGCTTGTCTGTTATGGTTGGTTTAGTGTGTGTGTGTGTGTGTGTGTGTGTGGTGCACATGTGCGTTGATGCTGAAACAACCCAACTTTTGGCAATGAGCACTGACAGACCCACCGCTGTAAATCGTACAGGGCAGGCGTCCACGCATCCATCTGTTTATACTCATCTGTTCTCTCTTCGTCGTAATCACTTCATCTGTCAGCTGCAGTGACTGTTAACCCTTTCACTAAATGTTTTTAGAAACATAAAGCACACGGTAAACACTGATTTGGTGATTTGCAGGTTAAAGAACGTCTAGATGTTGAGCTGAAAAGCTGCGATAATTGATTTTTTTTTCTCACCCGATAGAAGATACAACCCTAAAATGTCCTCATACAGTTGTGGCCAGCAGACACAGAACAACGTTAGCATTCACGTGCACTCGATGGAAGTCCAATGATCTCCTTTTAGCTCTGTTTTGATCTCTGCTGCTTTAGCTGCTGAATGTTCCACTTAAAGCAACATTAGGTAATGTTTCTACTTGGAAATAACAGCTTCTCAATCATTATTGATGCGAGTTGCGACGGGGTGAATGTTGCCTCTGTCCAACTGTTCTTGCAAAATGTTACCAACAGCTACGTCACTGATTTTGGTGAAACTGGATCGTATTTTATGGAGGAAATGTTTTCTGGTTTTCCCTCTGATGTCCTCCAGCTGCTCAACTCGTGTGATTTACAGAGTTTGCTGATGGACAGTAAAGTAATTGCTGCCAAATGTTGATGTTAATGCTAGTTAGCTTAGCCATACTGCCCTGAGCGTGCGGGGCCGGGTGCTCAGAGCACTGGGGGAGTGTTGGAGCTTTGGATCGAGAGGGGAGGAGGATGTTTTCAGGCCCGGGAAAGAGAGCGGCGCCTGTTAGGAAGACCAAATCTTACATAACATTGCTTTGATTCACCAGCTTGTCACTAACTTCACCACATCGACCGCATCATTTTCATTTGGGTTGCAGGAATCCAACCTGGTGACAGGCATTAAGAATACGTAAATAACCAATCTTCTCGCTGTCTGTCTGTTTGTTTATGGAGGTCACATAGAGGCTTCAGTATTAAAACTAACATACAGGTTATGTTTTAACAATGAACTCTGTAGAACTACAGATTTACTGTAGGTAATAACTTTTTGGGTAAAATATATATAATAATTAATTTTAATTTGAAGGTACCCTTTGTGCAACCACTCATTTATTTGCATGAGGACGCACACAGAAAAGGTGATGGATACAGTCCTGCAGAAGACTGCTGGCTAGAAGGGTCGTCCTCTATTAGTTGACTAAACTGTTGGTTGATGAGTCTTAGTTGACCCCTTTTGAATTAGTCGGATAGTTCCAACGAGAATAAAACGTCAAAATCCATCCGGGAGCAAACATGGAGGTACAGTAAACAATGCATGCTTTGAAATATTTTTTAAATATTTGCAATATTTTGCTTTGCAGATGTTTTAAGAGGCTGGAAAAGTACTTAGCATGTTTGTTAGTTTTGGTGAGTAAAACTAAATATGAAAAATCCTACAGGGAACCTTTAAAAGTAAAAAAAAATCAAAAAATGTGAAACTTTTAGCCCAAATTTTGTCCAGTTTTAACTCAACTCAAACTGCTTTTTGACCTGCAAACCATCAAATGATTACTCACTGGGTAATACTATACAATGATATATAATAAGGCATCGCCGTGGATGTGTACTATCACTCAAAAGCCGTTCCTGTATAATACTGTGAAGAGCAGCTGCCTGTAAATGAAAGATCAGTTTGTCAATAACAGTCTCGTCAGTTTTGTTTCAGCTCCTCAGCGACTTGCAGACACCAGCAGACAAATGGAAGGCTCTGTGATGGTGAATTGTCGGATTAACTTCCTCCCAACTCCGGAGGTAAAAACAGCAAACCTGACGAGCCTCTGATGGTCTGAAAGCTGACCTCCGGCCCTCAGTGAAGACTTGAGTCCTGCTGTGCGTTCATCCCCGTGTACCAGCTCGTAACAGGTGCCCAAAGTTAAACAATGTCTGCATTTTCTTTGCTCTCATGATTCAGTCTTGTAGCTAAATGTTTAATCATGATCTTCTTAAAAAAGATTTACTTCATGCACAACATGGATGTTTGTCAGGTGAGGTGGCAAAAAACGACAGTGCGAAGTGAAACCCCAGGCAGTGGTGGGACGTTGTGCACCTCGTAGCTTCTTGAAGGTTTAAGGCACTCTTTAAGGAGATGCTCGGCCGCTGCAGCAGTGTCAGGATCATGAAAAGGTTTATTTAGGTGATGCAGGTCACACCGGCGTCCTCCACGTGGCCACAGTTGGTTTTGCCCCAGCCAGGAAACTTACACTGGTGGATGGTGTCTTCTGCCCCGGTACAAGCCACATCATCCATCCAGATCAGACCGGTACCTGCACAGAGAGGAGGACATATGTATAACACTGTAGTCAGGACAATTTATTAACTGTGTAGGCTGTTAATTAATTAAATTATATGTTATGGCCACATTTTAGACTCACTGATTTAACTTAAATGAAAAAAGATGATTTTTATATATATTACCACATTCAGTATTCAGTGCTTTACTAATGAGCCACAATAATGTAATGTTTGTGAGTTCAAATATCATCATTTGGAAGCAAATATATTGATATATAGCATATATTTCTGCCACCTCTTAAAGTCTCAATGTCACGCCATGAATAATTCCCTCAAATCATACATCATCAGCAGGTCTTGACCACACTGATTGTAAAACTATTTACAGAGACCCAACAAGTCCCACCATGAGCAAGCACTTGGCGACAGTTGCAAGGAAAAACTGTTTGCACTAATTTCTCAGGCAGATGAATGATTCTTCAGTTGTTGATGTGCCTTTTTCCCAAAGGTTTACTGATTATAATGAAGGTTAAAGGTCTTTAAAAGTGGACGCAGAGACATCATTAGTGTGTATACGAGTCTTCTGATTGAGACAGTAAGTACTCCCAGTGCTTCCTCAGAATTGTTGATCAGATAATATTGTATCCGGTAATAAAACACACAGCTACAGCTGGTAAGCAGAGCTTTTGGCAGTATTGTTCTTGCTATAAACGTCGGTTCCTGTTTGTAAAACAGGAGTCACTGGAGGCTTCAGAAAGTCCCAGTTTTGCAACAGTTTTAGGTGGTTGGAGGGAATAAGAGTGAGGTCAAGAGAACATTTGGTTGTACTCACACGCTGATAATGCAGTTTAAGAATATATAACTAAAGGGTTTATGTGCTGTAGGTGAGAAGAGAGGCTGACTCATCAGTGCTGCCCTTAAAACAGCATCTGGAAGTCCTCTAAATCATAACTGTTATTCACTCAGGTGTCAGTGAGGAATTCACACAAACTGTAGAGCTCAGAAAAACATTCGATAGAGAAGAAGCCAATACAACAAATATTGGTAAAGTCACAGACGGGGGAGATAAAAAGCAGAAAATCCGAATTCACATAAACCAGAGAAAGTATCAGTTCAGCTCACGAGTCCAAACTTCATAAATCTTCTGAACCAAACTCTTCATCTTCCTCTTTTACTCCTCTGACAAAAGTTTAAGGTGCTGTCAAGCTCAGGACAACTGAAGAGCAGATTATTAAATGTGTATTAAAGGTCCAGTGTGTCGGATTTAGTGGCATCTAGCCCTGTAGTTGTAGATTGCAATTCCCCCGCTTCACCCTCCTTTTTCAAAAACGCAAAGGAGAAACTATGGCAGCCACGAAACTCACAAAAAACTTGAAAGGCCCTCTCTAAAGCCAATGTTTGGTTTGTCCGTTCTGGGCTACTGTAGGACTGACTTTCTGCCAATAGACCCTCCTAAATGTTACACACTGGACCTTTAAATCACAGCAAAACCTGTTTATTTTGGGCTGGTGTCATTGTAGTAACCCAGATTAAAGGAATTTAAGTGGTCACATTATTAGGCTTCATAGATTACTGAAAGCACAGATTGTGATCACATTTCAACAGATATCCATCGAGTCTGTTTACACCTGCTATTAACAAGCCTCGTGGTCAGTTCTAAATACCGATAATATAATGAAGTGTAAACAACTCAAACCACTTGCAGAGGTGGTTCGAGACGCATTTGACCACATATCTTTTGTTGTGTAAAGCCTAATGCATCCTGGTCCACAGTGTATGGCCGACATCCTTTAAGTACAAACAGAAAGCTGTCCGGTTTCTATTTAGTTCACTGTGATGCAGATTACCTGTTGGGCTCTTTTATCTGCAGAGATAAGCAGCAGATGTTTGTGAACACACGGCCGATATCCCTTTCATTAATTTACATCTGATTTTATTAACTAACCAAGAAGGGTGAATACATCTTATAGTTCTAATGCTCTGCTTGGTGCAAGTTGTATTGAAGCCTATGGAAGGTGCACGGTGAAGCACACTAAAAGCCAACTTATATACGACGTATGAGCTTCGATGAAGAGAAACTCTACCAAATGAAAGAACACACGTCAGAGGATAGAGTTATCCAAATGTGCGTGTTCTTTTATTTGCTGCTGGTCTCCAGATAGTATTTCTAAGATAATTATTGACATACTTTACAGGGAAGTATCATCTTCAGATACAATTTGGAGTTCTTTCATTTAGTAGAGGAATTTCTTCATCAAAGGTTTTTTAACATTTCTGGCAGCATCATCAGTGTTGATTTGCCCTTTAACAGAAGTTTCTTTAAATTAAGCAGTGGGAATGTAATTGATCTCTTGTTGTTCGTTATGTGGCTTTACGCTCTGGTCCATAAATGTTGGTATGTCCGGTATCGCAGAAAACTGGAAGCTTGGAAGCACATTTGTGAAAATTGACCGACCATACAGACACATCGGAGACGTTTCACTCGCTTTTTAGACAGCGAGTCCTTCCACTTGAGTTGTGTCGTTCCATTACAGCTGTACTCAGAGGTTTTTGTGTTCGCAGAATTTGCTGATATGTTCCCTAAAAACGCTGACTCGTGTTTGGGAACCGGTTTATTTCCAGTCCTGTCAGTTCCAACTTGGACGGTTTTTGGTATTTTTTTTTTACCACATTAGTGCTCAATTAGAGTAAATACAGATCTGAAGAATTTAAATCATCGTTGGACACATAAAACTATCCACTAAAAGCCAGACTAATAAAATGTAGGTTGACTCAGGTCAGTTTTATTCACATTGCCCAAAATCCCAAATCTAAAATGTCTTCACAATCCATACAACATACGGCCCTTTATATCCTAATTTAGATAAGAACAGTGGTAGAAAGAGAAAATCTAATTACTGTGACACAAATGTGTAGGATTTAGTGGCATCTAATGTTTGAGATTGCAACTATCTGAACACCACTGCCATCATATGATGACCTGGGAAAAAAATGGGCTGTTAAGTGGCCCGAAACTTGCGAAAATGCAAAAGGCCAGTGTTTGGTTTGTCCGTTTGATGTCATGGAAGGCAAATAGCAGCGTCTGTAGATAAAATGTCTCATTTTAAGGTAACAAAAACACAACAATTCTTATATTCAGGTGATTTTACACTAATGAAAACATACCTGTGAATATATATTCAATATCTACCAATAGATCCTCCTAAATGTAACACACTGGACCTTTAAGTAAGAAAATACTCATACAAGTACCCCAAAACATGACTTAATTACAGCGACGTCAGTACTTTCACCCCTGGATAAGAAGGATAATATTGAAATAAGATTTGTTTTCCAGGACAAGGGAATTATTTCTTTTGTCCTGGAAAACAATCTGACTATAAAATCTGATCAAAATGTTGCGTTTAAAGTCTGATATCTGAATAAAAACAGCAAAAATCAGCACAGTCATACCTCACTCAAACCATATGCTCCCTACATTCCTGCTGTGCTTTCACATCGTAACATAACAAAGAGAAACTAGCTGCGGATTTGACGTCTTCAAAGCAGCATGAAACACCAGGCGCACGTGGCTCCATGCAGGCGTGCACAGGATGGAAACGAGGTATGCACCGGGGAATACATGAGCCCCAGCTGTTCTGCTGCTGTGCCTTCGCAGGGTTTGCTTTAATGGACACGGACCTTTAAACTGTTTACTCTGAAACTCAACACACTTTTATAGCAGTTTGGTCCGCTCACACCGAATTTATGATATTTCTCACAAATGAATCACCAAAAACAGTGTGTGGGATTTTGAGGGAACACCCAGGGACAGTTTAGAAGAGAGTCACTGCATTTCAGAGTGATGGGAAGGACAAAAAACAATCCTATCTGCAGAGAATGAGTCAGTCCTGGACTTTGGTTACTGATTCTCCTTGTGTCCGTCCTCACTGATTACAGGTCAGACAAACACTGTTCTTTGGTTTCTTGTCGAGGGAGATGTCAAATCAGTGTGTAGAAAGCTAATTTACTGGAATTCCTCTGTAACACTAGAGCTTGAGTTGGAAGCTTTAGGACCACGGAGGCATTTGACAAGTGCTAAAATATCCTGATTACATGGTTGAGATTCAAATTTAAAGGTCCAGTATGTCACATTAAGGAATATCTACTGGCAGAAATGGCATATAATATTTATAGGTATGTTTTCATTCGTGTATAATCACCTGAATATAGGAATCATTACAGATGAGCTGTTTTTATCTGCAGAGGGAGCGGGTCCTCTTCTGGTGGCATCTGCCATATTCAACCACCATGTTTCTACAGTAGCCCAAAACACAGGCTCTAGATTTGGCCTTACACATTTTTCACAGGCCGTTCTCATTCCCAGGTTGTCAAATGCTGATGCGAGTGTTCAGTTGGTTGCAGTCTGCAACTTCACCACTAGATGCCACCAAATCCTTTACACTGCTTCTTTAAGAAAGTTTTAGAAACTTTTGAACTAATATCAAACTGAAACATGCAATAAACAGTGTTTGGTTTGTCCATTCTGGGCTCCTGTAGAAATATGGTGGACTCTGTAGATAAAAGGCTCATTCTTGCCACTGCTGCTGGTATTTTCATTCCTCAAATACTAGAAAAGGCAATATTCTGAAAGTATTTCCATTACTAACATCTAAAGAGAAGATATTAACTGGTCAAAACACAACTTTATAACACAATAAGTTATATTTTGCACTTTAATTTCAGCTTCAGTTAAGATTCTTGTGGTTTCATGTCTGTTATGTGATTATAAATACACTCTTCCTCGCTGCTCTGTTGTTCTTATATATCTTATATCATGTGTGTTTTTATTATTGACTTGGTTGCTTCTATAAAGTGTGTTTTCTCCTGCCACATCTGGGTCTGAGAAAGATGTTATGATTAAAAAAAAAAAATCAAAATCAAAAAGGTAGGTGACTCATCTGAAAAGATATATTTGTATTCCAGATAATTTTAAATTGAATCCAGCGGTGATGTTAGTCACCGCTGTTGTCTGGAGGTCGTCCCCTGGAACAAAGGCATGTTTTCCCCCAATTTTCCAGACTCATTGGTATCAACTCTGCCTGGACAGAGACCCTGAATGATGTAAGGCTGAGTTTGGTGAATGAAATAAAACAGAGAGAGAGAGAGATGGATATGACCTCTGAGACTTTCTTGACGACATCTGGCTCACATGACTTTCCCCATAAAACCTTAATATTAATCCCTGCAGCATTTTAGGGCACTGTTCAAGTAATACCACTCAACAGCACAAAAAAAAACAGCAGTTAGTAAAAAATCAGAACTACTTCCATCAGTAAATGTCTCCATTGATGTGCCATGGGCAGAAGTTGTTCCACTGATTTCCTGCTGTGATTTAGATGTTCTTTATCTCAAAAACTGACCAGCAACAATGAGTTGAAAAGGGAAAGTGTCTTATAATCAAAGTATTATCAACTTGTGTCACTGTGGTTAAAACACTGGGGGAACTTTGGCATTGTGTTGACTTTTAATACAGCTTTTATGTTCTGTCACCAGAAACTATAAAGTTAGATAATCACAGTTAAAATCTTGTCCAACTTACATTATCATGGCATAATGAAAAGCCCTCATGTACTATAAAATGGTTGGCGATACAGTTCTGTACTTTGGTTGCCTCTCTTTGCAGACATGAGCAGCAGAGGTGGGACCAAGTCATTGTTTTGCAAGTCATAAGTAAGTCTCAAAGTCTTTGCATTCAAGTACCAAGTCTCGCCATCTCGGCAGTCCTGACTCCGTCGGCTCCCCGGTTAAAAAGATGGGCCAAGGGGTGGAGCTGAGGCGGGCCGAATGAAGCCTGGTTGCTGAAAACAGCCGCCTCTAACGGCATCCACCTGTCACTCAAAGCAGCCTCAATTATGCATAACTTTTTAAGCCTTAATATAGTTTAAACTTTACAGACGTTTTCCTTGTCTGTAAGATTCTGCATGGCTTGGGGGCATGTCCAGGTGGGGCACTGATTTATGCAGGGGCATGAAGTATGTGTCTCAGCTCTCCAGTCATTCCCAGTTTATACAATTCTAATACTGTTTATAGGTGGAAAAACTGCATGGGATCAGCATAAATAAAATAATATCACTTCCATGAGGCTGTTGTTGGCAGATCACAGGCAGCTACAGCGCAGTTAAAGCTGCACACAGAGTTTATATTATGTTAATTATAAAGTTTATTAAGATAAATGGCCTTAATAATCATTAATAACACCAAAAAATACACTAAAGTGTCAAGTTAGAAACCCTTGTTGCATGAAACTACTGCAGCTGAAGTTAAACTTATTTAAAAACAGTTGCAGTTCCCAGGATTCCCAGGATAACGTGCTTCTGTTCCCGGGATAGAAAATGTCTAATTTTCGGGAAAAATATGAATCCCTAGTGGCTACTTTCGCTAACATCACTACAACAGCATATATTGGCAAACAGAGAAAATTTAACGTAACCTGAGACACGAATCCTGGCTGGGATAACACGTTTTAAAGTCTTTCCAAACAAGCAGGAAAATTGTATCCTGTATACTCGTACCCTGTCCGAAGCGTCCAGTCTTATGGACCTCGCTGGCTCCTCGGTATCCCAGCATCCGACACACCACGTCTCCGTCCTTTTTATCCCAGACGTCGTCGCACACGGTCCCCCAGCGGCGCTCGTGGAAAACCTCCACGCGACCTTCGTGAGGACCGGACCCGTTCACCAGCCGCACCATGGTCTCCTCCACTGCAACACAAACACACGTTAACAAAAATAATCTGTGTGTTTCTGCCATTTAATGTGTTTGCAGACTGTTTTTATGCATTTATTTGGAGCCTTTGTGCAGAAATACCAAAGTCTTTATTATTTACGCCAACTCGACTGATAAAACACATGACTCTCTTTTATCCGGCGTTTGCTTGGCATGGCTTTGAACTCACACTGAGCAGATTATTTTGTGTGTTTATGAGTTTAATGAAGCCCTGTAAATCAAATCAATATGAAAACAGACGGAGATGAATAGGTTGTTTTCGACATGCTGCAATGAATTTCTCCCCCCCTCCCCAAAAAACCCCCAAAGAAATAGTCTTTGCTTTGATTCAACAACACAAATAAATAAATTTTTCTGAGGGACCTTTTTCTTTCCTCCTCTTTTTGTGAAACCCCCTCGTAAAGAAGTTGGGAGGATGCAAAGATTTGGGATTGAAGTTCAGTCCAAAAGTGATTTTTCAGTGATTGCTGAACATCATTTGAACATCAGGACCTGCAGTCTGGCAGTATTCGAGAACCGACAGCGTAACATTCATAACTTTGCTGCATACATCTGTAAGTGTTTATCCACCTTACTGAACCAGGAAGTCACTGCTCCCAGTAAAACAGTCCCGTACATTAACCACAACTTATTGTTTTTGCCCTTTTTGTACAGGTTCGACGAACAAGACATAATGTTCAATATCCAAAGGCTTAAAAGGTAGCGCGCACACACACATTCCCAGGACAAAACTGACTAATATTAATTTCACCAGTTTATTTTGGCTGAGTCAGATAAACATACAAATGTTTCAGCCTGATTGACCTTCATCACAGCATCAGCAAACAGGATATAAAGTCTTTTCAGTGAGCTTTAGCGGTGCTGCTGGGTGGATATTTTTACCCCTGTTTACAGTCTTTGTGCTAAGCTAAGCGGCTCCATATTTATCATACAGACGCGAGATCTTCTGATCTAATTCTGCAAGAAAATGAATAAGTGTATTTCCCAAACTGTCTAACTATTCCTTTAAAAGGACCAGTGTGTAGAATTTAGTGGCATCTAGAGGTGAAGCTGCAGATTGCAACCAACTGAACACTGCTCGCGTCAAATATGTGACGACCTTGGAATGAGAACGGGCTGCGAAACTCACAAATAAGCCAGTCTGGAGCCGGCGTTTGGTTTGCCTGTTCTAGGCTACTGTAGAAACATGGCGGTTCAACATGGCGGACTCCGTCAGGAAGACGCGGGTGACCTCTGCAGATAAAAACGTCTCATTCTAAGGCAACAAAAACACAACAATTCTTATTTCTGTTATGTTTTAAGTGTGTTTTAACTTAACAAATATAACCTCATAAAAATATAAGAGAGAAACTTTAACTTTTAACTTTTCTGTATGGTTGTATTTGTCTGTTTATTGAGATATTATTAGTTAAATATGTGTTTTTCTTTTCCTTTCTTGACATTTAGTGAGTTTCTTATGTTGATTAAAGCCGTTGCAGTTGGACTGATGGTGAACATATCACCCAACCCTAGTGCAAAGTACAGTTTGATTCGGGTTTGGAGGTGCCTTTGCTCAGGGACATACAACATACAAGAAACCACATTATAATCAGAATGAATTGTGTGTGTGTGGATCCACGGTAGATCTCGTATTCCTGAAACTATGCAGCAGCTGTACTCGTATAATTGACTTGATTTATCACCTTGAGACAGAGAGGTAAACACACACACACACACACACACACACACACACACACACACACACTCTTCTGGACCTTGGTGTTGACAAAGTGCTGGAGAGTAAAGCCAGACACATTATCTAGACAGGATATTAGTCTCATCAGACCATCATAAATTTTAACTGTGTACCATTTAACTCTCATTATACAGTGGAGTACTTTGCACTCACTAGCCCATCATAATTTAATGTCTACCATAACATGGTACTATCATATCTAGCTGCACAAGTTTGTATCATATTCTTGCAGAAAACCCAGGAAATTAAAAACAGAAATGACATGTAGGCCTACTGAAAGAAAGAAAAGGCCTGAAAGAGAGAAAACCAATGAATGCAACAAGGGATGAGTAATTGAATATTCAATTACCTGAAACAGATGTTGAAACTATTTGTTCACTCATCAAATACAAAAAAGTCCCTCTTTTTTCTTTCCAGTTTCACAGTTGCTGTGAAGTTGGGTAAAAACTGGAGACCCTGTTGGCACGGAGATGAATGAGTGCGACAGTGATTAATATTTGTTATAGCGGTTAAATAAAGGATACTTTAAAATGTCCTTAAATGAACCTCTGGGGCTCCAACGGCAGCAGAACAAACAGACTTTATAGTTATTGTTATGGCTCGACTTTTACTCACTGCTGATTCATTGAAAAACAAACTTAAATTAACTGCTTTTATCTTCCATATTTCTTGTGGTTTTGGGTGAATTGATTGAATTAATGTTAATATTGGGTATCATTTACATATAAGTGCCAGTAATTGTAGCTTTGCAGCTTTACAGGTTTGTTGACACTGATTCAGTTCTTTTTTTTACCAACATTTACTTTAATGGTCAGAAATCAACAATATCTCTGAACTGACTACATTAACCATTAACCAGTTTATTAGCTAGTGTTTTTATAACATAGCTAACTAATGATTGATGTAGATTAGCTAGCTAGTTAGATACTTAAAGCACCACAGTATTAATTATTAATGTATATTATATAAATGGATAATAATTATTAAGCAATTAATGTGTATATTAATTTTATGTTGCAGCTGGTAAAACTGGGGCTTTTTTACTTTATATACTGAAGTGAATTTTACCAAGCAATCAATAAAGTCTTATCTTTATCCATAAAAATACATCATAATTAATTTGTTTATTATATTTGGTATTATTAATCTGAATCTCCAGGTCACAAGTAACTAAAGTTGACACATAAATGTAGTAAAGTATAAATCGATTGTTATACTTGAGCTGGAGAATATAAGGGACGATATTTAAAGTCTGAAAACTATGAAGATATTATAATATAAACTCTCTCATATCAGCGACTGGCTCACACAGGCAATAAAAGGTCTTTATCAGTCCTAATATATCATTCTTATCTTACAGTTCACATGTTAGAGTTCACGTCTCTCTCACTCCATTCATCTTTTCCTCTCTCGTTCCTCCGCTGCCCGTAAAGTGCCCGGGGCTCCCTGCTGTACATTGAGACACTCTGGGAGGAAGAGGAGGATGAAGGAGAGGGTCTGGATGGAGGAAGCACATGTAGACTTCAGAGATAACGAGAACCATACGTTCATATCTCTGCCATAAAGAGCCGGACTGCAAACATATTGGTGAATATGCTGAATTATGTGAATCTAGTGGAAGTGTACTTTATTTATTTATTGATAAATGGTAGAAATTAACCAGATGCATGTTGTTTTATTGTAAAACGATAATGTAGTGTTAACATTTATTAAACTGATTAAGTGACATATTTTATGGATATTTCATATAATATTCAAAACTTTACAAGACGTTTAAGGGATTTGGAGCAGATTGTTTCCCGTTTAGGTCATTTGTTTTTACAATTCTCTCTCTTTTATATATTTCTTTAATCATTTGTAAGGATATTAAGTGATATTAACTGTATATGTGTAACACCAGAACAGAAAACCTAACAGGCATAGCAACAGTAGCTAATGGCTGCAAGTTGAAAACATTTTCTGGTGTCATTCAGTCTTCCAAATCGTATTTCAATATCACAAAATATCAACACGTCAGAACCAAAAATCCTGTTCCTGGGATGGAAAATAAGTCTCAAAATGTTGAATTACTAAGAGCTTTATGTACTTAACGATTTCCTGAGTCAAAAAGCTTGTGTACAATCACACACACAGCCACAGAGAGAAGAGCTAGCAATTAAAATAAATACTTAATTAAGCAATTATGCGAAAATCAAGGATTCCAAGCCATAACTTATCCCGTCTGACAGCTCTCATGTTCACCTTGGACAGCCAACAAAGTGGTTCGCCCATAAAGTAGAAACACTCCCTAATTTGGAGACAGCTTGACATTTCACAACAAGCCTGTGAAAGTGAAGGAAATTAATGCTGCATGAGACATAATGACTGTTTTCGTCCAGGGAAAAACTACACACAAGCAAGCTCCAAGCGTTGGTGGTCGTCCAAGTGGTCCAAGCCTCAGAGGCCGGGGGGGAGCTCCAGCACCGGACTGTCGGTACCTGAGGAAGGCCAGAACATGGAGTGATCGCTGTTAATGTTTATCTGGCCGGCAGGAAGGGTCTGGACTGGACGGCACTGAATGGCTTCAGGACGACTGTTAACTAGCTCCATCTGTTCATAAAATGTTCTCCCTCAAACTCAGATGTTGTTGTCGTTCACGTTGATTGCTCTTCTCGTCTTTTTTTTTTATGTTTTCTTCTCTCGACTTTTTTTTTTCAGTTTGATGGAATTTGTTTTCTTCTAATTTGATTTTCTTGGCAAGTGAACACGCACACCCAAAATCTGGCGAGCACACAAGCATATGTTGAAATCGGTTATTTTGCTTTTACAGGAATAGTTTGACGTTTTTTGGACATACGCTTACTTGTTTTTCCGTCAAGTCTTACACGACAAGATCAATAAGATCAACTCTCATGTCTGATCTGTAAATATTAAGCCAGGAAGTCTGATGTCGGAGTTGGAATCACAACCCAACTGGTCGCATTGTAGAGCATCAAGTCAGAAAACCAAACTCTAGTCGTGTTAGCCGTTACCCATTAACATTAACGGTCGATAACAACTGAAACTGAAGCATTACGTTTTATTTTGCTCATACAAACATGTCCGTGGACATCAGTTTAACAGTACTGTGACTGATTTAATGAGACACAAAAGACAGAGGTGCTAATAAACTGAATATTACAACATGCACAGAGCAGCCATCTGAGATTTTGAGGTCGGAAATGACTTCCTCGTTCAAATGGAATGAACCATTATTAAAATTAATTATTATCTCATGAATGTATTCCCAAACATGGACACGTACTACAAGATTAGAAAAAAAGGATATTATTGAGATTATGTTGCCAGAGGGAGCAACGCACCGCCTCACATGATCTCATTGGGAAGTGAATAAACTGAAGAGTGACGAAGAGGAACAACTGCCTGCAGGAACGTTATGGATTTGCAGCTTAACGAGTCTGGATGAGAAAATGGTCGGGTAGATATGGTCAACGTGGGTTGTCTATTCTTCAGAGAGAGCTGGAGGTGAGTTTTTAAAGGTCCAGTGTGTAGGATTTAGATTTAGTTACAGGTTACAACTAACCGAACACTGCTCGTGTCTGTATTGGACAACCTGGTGATGAGAACGGGCTGTGAAGTGTGTAGGAGAAACTATGGAGGCAGCAAAACTCCCAAAAAAACACAAAACTCTCTCTCATTCACTTTAGTATTGATGTAATCATTCAGATTTCAACTTCTAAATGTCGAATCTGTTCTATAATCTATAATCGGGGCGACTCAGATGAGTCTGGAGCCAAAAGACTGGATCTATAAACCCTCTCACATTACTAGTTAATCTGGTCTGGAGATTGGTACCAACCAATGTCCCACACCAGATTTCTCCTCCGATTGTTGGGAGGGTAAATAAACTCCGGCAGTCTGAGCCCGGCGTTAGCTTAGCATAAAGACTGGTGGCTCACCAATTTACATCATGTAAAAGACCTTGAAATGGTCAAACTGGGTCTAACTCTGATGATGAAATTGTAAAATACAAGCAAAAGACTAACCCACCTCACTGTTTCTGCATGTGTGTTCGCTTAACTGTGCGCATGAAATCAGAAATGAATCAAATTAAAGTTCGCTGTGGGGGAGCTGGGTTGTTCTGTTCCAGCAACAGATAATTAGATTCAGCAAATTAAAGTGAACAGAGATAATAAAGACTGAGTGAGCAGGGGGGGTATCAACACACAAGTGGGAAATGAAGAGTAGAAAATAAATATATATTGATCTCTGGATTGATTGCTGGAGGCTTCAGGTGAAAATAAATTCCTCACCAGAGTCCGAAGCAATCAGTGAGAGAGTTTATATTTGGATTGCTGTAGCTGCAGAGGTCAGCAGTAAAAAACAGCCCGTCAAACATTTAAACCACAACACTTAAAGGCTGGACCCTCGAGATCAAACAGTCAGAAAGTAACAGCTGTGTGTGTGTGTGTGTGTGTGTGTGTGTCACCTCCAATCTCTCTTATAACAGTGTGCAATTCCCCAAAAAAGAAAAGCAAATGAGGTGTTTGGTTACACACACAGGAAGATGTCAGCTAATGTTTATAGAGAGATATTTAATGCCTTCATACTGAAAATCCTAACCTAAGTGGGACAGTTTATGATATTTTTACCTGTGAAACATGGAAATATTCACAGGAAAACACAATATTGTGAATATTTAATCTTTATTTGTACTGTGAGAACAAAAAACCTTCTAAAAAAATACTTAATCGGGAATGTTTCTGTAAGTTAGTGTCACTTAAAGTTTAAAAGCTGCTTCATCAAGAATATTCTTGTAGAGTTGAGAATTTAAACTGAAACATGGATGATTTACCTCGATTCACGAATTAAAGACCATCTTTGTTCTATTTCCTCCTTTTTCTTCCCTTTTACTGGATGTTTCACTGAAGAGACTCAAGAGTCAATTAAAAGACCATCAATCCAGATAGAAGGAGCTGTTGTACTCAGATGAAACGTCTCTCCGTCTCTTTCTCAATCTACAATCTGGGGTCCATTTGCTCTGATCCTGTCAGAGACATAACGTCCTGACACCCAACATGTGCAGACGAACTCGCATTTTTCCCACAGACCAAACATCAGTGGGTTTTAAGGTCACTTTGAGCTCATTCTGGTGATCATACAGGTATGCGCTTGTATGCTTTGAAGTGTAAAAAGATCTGAGTCGCGCTTCAAACGAAAAGTCAGCCACAGACGGTTAGTGACAGGAAAGTGCCCGACACAGAGATATGATATGTCTGACAGCCAGCAGCATGTGGTCTCTCTCAGAAACCTCAAACATCCGTGGCTAATGGTGAACGATGTGAGGCGAGTGAAGGGCAGAAACAGCGTTCAGATGGTTGAACGCCGCTCCGTCGCTCATCACGACGGAGAACCGCCGTGATGATGTAACAAAAGGTACACTGTAAAACCTGACGACACAACTTAATAAAAATAACATTAATTCATCTAAACTCAAAGCAGTATTTTAAGTTTTAGTGATATAATTCCAGTTTGTTCCAGTGACTCATTTTCTTTAAGTTGACTTAAAGACTTAAATTAAAATGTAAAAACTTAATTTACCCAAGTTACCTGAACAATAAATACATCAACTCAGATATCTTTCATGCTTAAATTGTTTGAGTTAATAAACTTAAATGGTTTCAAGCAACAGTCCAGTCCTTGAAATAATAAATTATAATGCAGTATAGTTACATGTTTTATTTCAGTTTATTAATCATCGTAAGCATCAATTATGCCTCCAAATAATTCTTAATAAACCCCAAAGTTTAAAGATTTGATGTTTGCCACATAAAAAACACATTTTGATAACCAAAATAATTAAATTATAAATTATTTTTTATTGTACGTCAGCTGTGTCAGCAGAGTGGATTCAACTTCAGTGGTTCGATTTGTATAAAGAAGCTTTAAATTCAATTCTGTTCACACATTTTAAATAAGTTTGGAGAAATGCTGCATATATGAGTGAAACTTCAATTAACTGAATTGAATTAGTACAATTAACTTAAATTACCCACATTACCTTAGCAATAAATACTTGAGTTACTCAAATCAAATATCTCTCATGAGTTGAACGAACTCATCAGGTTTTACAGTGCAGGACATTTGTGGTAAAAACATTTGGTTTTGGGGTCAATAATGTGTTTTTTTCTTTCTGCCTGAATCCAGATTGTATGGTTCTGTGTGAGGTTTCAGTTTACCGCCACAGGACATACACGCAGACACATAATGGGTTTCAAATCCTTTTGAAGTAGAACCGAAGCATGTGGTTCTTCATCGTGTGTCAGAAACCGTGAGATTACGCTGAAAAGAAAAGCAGATCTACGGATCCTTCAGGTGGGTCGGAGACGTCTGAGGCCCATAAAGTCATCAGCTCGTAAATACTTTGTTCTTTTATTGCCAAATGTTGGTTTTGGATCATAAGCACTGATGTACATTATTATATATATAATACAGCTTGTATTATGCAGCAGTACTGTGCAGCATTTTACTAAAATATAACTACATTTATATAAATATTCTGTTTTATTTTATCCTGCTTCAAACATTTCAAATTAAAATTCAAGAGATCACCTCTTTAAATGTATGGAAGCCCATTTAAGGCAGGATAAGACAATAAATAATGAAAATTTAGGGATGATAATGATAATTTTCTTCATCAAAGTTGAATGATCACTTAGTTAGAGAGTAGAATCTAAAATAAAGTTTTTATGGAAGCCAATTTCAGCCAAGGAAGAAAATAAATGATGAAAAGTTAGGGAAGATGTTATAGATTATAAAAAGTGATCAAATACTAAGTAAAAATTTAGATTCTTTTCAGTAAAAATTGAATGATCACAGAATCAGAGTCATAGAGTTTAAAATAGTTTATATGGAAGCCCATTTTCTACCAATGCAGATAAAAAATGAATAATGATTAAAGTCATAAATTGTGACTCTATAAGTTGAACGTATGCGACGCTAACTCATAATTTAGTTGTATATGTTGTCATATGTAGGTATGTATGTATCTCTCATGTATTGCCATTACATTACATTACATGCAGAGAAACAGCATCAGATGTAGAATAAACAGAGGAATACAATCTGCTGTCACTTAAAATGCATCCTAAAGACTCAGGATAAAGCTTTATATCTAAACATCTTATATTCAGGATTCATTTCTCACACATTTATCTGTTTCTATCTTTCTTTGCAGTATCCTATCACAGTTTGTTCTTCCTCTTTGTGTTGGCTACAGAAATGTGAATGAATCTTGGAAATAAGTGTGATCATCGCCCACACTAAAGTTGTGGAAGCTCTTTAGGGAGTGGAGGCAGAGCTTTATTACTCCAATTCATAGTGTATATTATGTTTCTACATGTGTGCGGGTTGCAGAATTACAGTTTATTAAAGCATAAAGAGGATTACAACCCAAAGAATAAAACAATATTCTGCTGTTGTTCATCTCAAACGGTTTAGTGGGAGACGAAGATGATGGAAAACATATAAAACGGTGTCACTGGAACTGAAACAGCAGTTTGTTTCCGCACTAATTAGACGGCATATTACTGTAACACAAGTTACTCCAACACGCTTTTCCACAATGAAGTCTATAAAAAAGTCAATTTTCTGTGTTGAATCTTTTAGCAGACCATGTTCACTTTTTATTGGATTAACTGACATCTGCGTGAATGTGTGGTCATCGTACAGGCCTGAAGCTACTGCTGGCAGCAGAACATTAATGACCTCGCTCAACCAAAACAGACACATGGCCTTTCTTACGGGATGTTGTTATTTTAGGGAATTTAAGTTAAATGTCCCAGATTTGCTATGTTTTGTTGTTATTTAAGGAGACCTATTATGTCCATTTCTAGCTCTATATTCTCAGTCTGACTCCACTAGAGTGGCTTCTTTCTTCAATCAGACCTATTTATCTTATACTGGCCCTTCATGTGGTGTGCTCTCCAGGGTCCGACAGCTTCAATAACTTTAGCATGTATAATATCTCTGAATTTGATGAATTTACTGTTTATCAGATCACTAATGAGACAAGAATTACGTTGCAAAAGCACCACTTTTATAACTTTATTCTCAGATTTTAGTGAAACTGGATCAGATTTTATGGGGAAAATATTTTAAGTCCTGATGGAAGTACAGCCTTAGCCATTTGTTGTTAGCAGTTAGCTACTTCAGCCGTCCTATTAGGTGACTGCCTGAAGTGGGAGCTCAGAGCAACCAGGAAAGCGTTGGTTTTAACGTTTTAACGAGTAAACTCTGTAAATCCCGGCGAGTTGAAGCAGGGAAAACTATTCAGTCCTGAGCAGAACTGTTCTCCCTGTTTTTGACCGTATAAAGAAAAATGAATTCTGAGCTTTTTACTCACTCAGATTAATTTTACATATGTTCACCTCATTTATTATTTTTTCACATCATTATTTAACATCCAAATCTGACATTATAACATTATATAAATGACAGAAACTTAAAGCATAATAGGACCTGTTCTTCATTTCTGCTGGTTCCCCTTAAAACCCCATTAAGGACCCTGGAGGATCCCAGATAAATGGCTGAATAGTTACTTAATGACCCGTCACTGAAAACATTTTCAATGCAAACCACGCAGGCTAACGACGTGCCTGGTGGATGTACATACATCAGTTTTAACCAGGACAGACTCTTCGTGGGCAGCTGAGAAGACGTCAGTACTTTTCTGAGTCTCACAGAGTTTTCACCCTAAAAACAGCAGCACTGGTCCTTTGTTCTCACGGCAGTGTGAATTATGATTATTGTCTCAGAAGCAACTGACATTATATAATTAGTGGACGAGGTCACGATAGGTTCAAAGTTGCTGTTTCTTTGTTGTGGACTGAATACTGTCACTTCTTCACACTGTTTATCAGCTCTTACCTGTTTTCTCTCCTCGGTCTCCTCGATCGCCTTTCTCCCCCTTCAGCCCTCTTTCTCCTCTGTCACCTGAGGACGAAACGAGAATACAAACTGAAAATCAATATATATAAAACACTGAAGATAATAGCACTGAAATATCACATTAATAAAGTACGAGTCGCTCTGATTTTGTTATTACTTGAGCAGAAAAAGCCTCTATATCAGTGATTCCCAACCTTTTCCCTTAAAAGACCCCTTTTCTATCATTTATTAAACTGATTCTGTGACATATTATATGGATATTTCATATCATAATAAAAACTGTACAATGAATCCAAACAGTGAACTCAGTAACTGCAGGAAGTTTGTGTAAAACGAGTGATTTGGATGAATTTTGAGCAGATTATTTCCTGTTTAGGGAACTTTTTATACAATTCTCTGTCTGTATTATGTATTTTTATCATTTTCAACAATCATACAGACTTAATACACCTCTTTTTGGACAGATTCAGTGTTGCTCTATAACATAACGGCACACAGGTTTGTCTGCAGGTTTCAGTAAAACAAGAACCATATAATCATATCAAACTTGGATGAAACTATTAATATATAGTTTTTAATTAAAGACCAACAATGGTCATAGACCTTTTCATCATCTGAACCCAACACTCACAACTAAAACTTACACATATTACAGTATAAAACCACTCTATAGCTCATATGGGGGCAGACTTGTGGGTGGAAATGAAATAACACAGGAACAGCTCAGGTTTACATTTTAAAACCCGTTCCTCTACCTCACACCCATTTCCTCTCCTTTGTACTCCTTTCAGTCCTGTAATCTCGCCTTATGATATGGGCATTAAATGTAAAATTAGAGGATACCCACCCTGCCCCTGCTGCTTAATTTACCCCTAAAAGTTGTGGTTAAACGTAGTTTTTTCTGCCGTGGAGTGGACGTATTGGAAACAGACTGAAATAAAAGTAGCAGTGTCAAGGTAAGGCAGCGTAGATGTTTGCATGTTGGAAACGTTAGTGCACCGCTCAATCGATGGAAGTCTCATTTGTGGTTTCTGCAAAATTACGGCACATTTACACACAACACCTCCCTCCGATCAGCAGCTTGGATACGACTATTTCTCATTTGTTTTCATTTCAAAATACATTTCTGCTCCAAACTCCCAGCAATAACCTCCAAAAGCAGGAGAGGGTCTGTCTTCAGCGGCATTCGTGGCAAATTTTCAGCCCTGAGGTTTTGAAAAAAGCACAAAGTCTGTTTTCGCCATGAAGCTATAAGAGGATCGGCCTCAAGTCGGCATTTATCCCACCTTTAATTTGACTCTTTTTTTTCACATCCAAGACCACAGCGTGGCTGCCAGCCCGAGGTGGCACTCAGTCCCACCTAGTGTGTGTGTCATTGTATGTGTGCGTCCATGTCTGAGTAGCTAACACCACACCTCCATCTTGACCACATCCTTAACGACTAAATAACACTGCAGGGAAAGCCCAAACACACTGTAAGCCACTGATCCACAAGAGAGACAACAGATGCTTTGGATTTTAAAAGTGCACAATTGATTTAGTATGCCGGCGGCCCTGAATGGTAGCAATATGTGAATGTCTGGAATTAAAGTAAAGCTTCACAAATGAACATTTTTAGCGAACATTAGCGGTGTGGATGGTGAAGTTGGTCTGCCGCTCCACCAGTTTTCAACTATTTTATTGGTGCAGGAGTCCAAAAAAATATGGTACTAACCAAGGTGGTCATGTGTGGACATTATGTCGGCAATCTTCTGACTTTTCAATCAGTACTTTGTGTTCAGCGCTAATTAGCAAATACTGGCATTCTAAAAAAGCTAAACAGTAGTATTTGTTAGCTCCCTAAAGAGCTG
This sequence comes from Dicentrarchus labrax, assembly GCF_905237075.1. Classification (NCBI taxonomy): domain Eukaryota; kingdom Metazoa; phylum Chordata; class Actinopteri; family Moronidae; genus Dicentrarchus; species Dicentrarchus labrax. Next base: position 20,978,463 of record NW_026136708.1, read on the forward strand.
TGTTTGATACACAATGTTATTGATTAAGACATTTTAAAGTTTTAGAGCTGTAATATGTAACATTTCCACATTAAAATGTCTGTAAACACTAGATCTGTACAAACCTGCACAGAAATCATTTTATTCAGGTAATGGTGTGTTTTATTGTAATATCCCCTTTGTGCCTGCGTCAGCGTTGTGGTTGTCTGCCAGACGCTGTCATACATTGACTGTTGATCCAGTCTGAAGCCACACTGTTACCATCCACTGTTTAGATCTTGGTGCTTTTTAACTCTTTTTAACATGAAAACCCAATGTGTGCTAACTCGGTACCAAATGGCAGAGGAACATTGGAAAGTTTTGCAGCTTAAGACACAGATGTTGCTAAAAGCTAAAAAGCTAAAGATGTGACTGAATATTGGCTCCAAATGAATGCTGAGGTTGCTCGATCGGATGAGTAAATACATGACTACATACATAACCACTTGATGATATGATGATATTTCTGGGCTGTGTCTGTCAGCTTGTTAGCCAAATCATCAATGCGGCTTTAAACACCAAGAATTGGCAGCAGTGGTGTTTTCAGTAAAGACAGCTTGTCAAACTCAGCTGATCTGTGATGCTTCACAACCAACACCTAATGCACTCCCTGCTCAGTCTACCTACTATTCAAACATAAAAAGAAACCATGAAGCTTCCCAGTGCTGTTTTAACAAGCTTTTTCTCCTCCCTCCACAGCTGAGCAACTGCCTTCCTCTGAGGCCCCGTTCACACCAGAAAGTCTACAAACTCTTCACCCTCCACTGGTTTGTTAAACCCACAACCAAGACTCCAGATGGGTGGAAGCACAGACAGACATTGTTGTAAACTGCCAGAGTGGAGATGGCCAAACATCCCAGAGACGATCCTTGTTTTCTTCATCTTGTCTCCATTTTTCTTTGTGTGGTGTTTTGAACTGCTCTTTACATAATTAACTTGTCAATCAAACAATGTGGCCAGTACCAGAGTTTTTGTTGGTGACACCCTTTTCGTGTTTGTTCAGCCATGGTGGCTTTTGCTGCCCGTGCTAATCTGTTCTGTGTACTCCAAACAAAAGACCACCACACACCAGTGGTTGGGGTCGCCAAGGCTTCACAGGGCCTTCTTGGTTTTAAGGGATGTAAGAACATTTTAAAAATATACACTGTAGGGCTATATCTCAGCATAATGTTCATTTCTGTGAAGAAAACAAAATAAAATTGTTGTTTTTGAAGTTTAGATTATTTTAGATCTAAATTTGCCTGCATTAGAAAAACAACTGAAGAAAACACAGAATTTGTCAAAAGACCAATAAGTATGTTTGTTAAAAACTATAAAAAAAACACACAATAAAGACAGATAATTGTATATGCTGGTTTACACAAACTTCCTGCAGTCATTGTGTTCACTGTTTGGGTTCATTGTACAGTTCATCAGCTGTTCTCTGCTGTTATTGTTAAACACTGAATATATTATGAAATATCCATAAAATATCTCAGAGGTCGTCAGTTTATATTCTAAATAAAGGTTGGGAGCCGCAGCCATACACGACTAACAATCTGGACCTGAGTGTAAACAGTACCCTAACACATTAAATGTGGCCTTAACAGAAGATTTTTTCCTAATAAAGAGCCGGTAAACACAGGTTGTTTGGAGTATAAACGGAATGTTCACAGTTGCCATCAGTTGAACATTCTGTTGCTATAGCAACCACTACTGGCAGAGTTCCGTAGCAGTTTAAGTGACATTGTCACAGTCGCCATTCTGTCACGCAAATATCTTTTAACTACTCCCCAAATGTCCTCTTTTGAGCTTTTTCTGTAAGTTTTCTTTTTATTATAGCTGTTATTAGATTGTTTACCACTAACCAAGCTAGCAGTTATGCTGTCAGTGGCTAATGTGTTGCTAATTAGCCATCTAAGAAGCTTAACTGTTAACTACTGTTGGGTATATTCCTCCTTTTTGGGTGTGAGATTGTGTAACCTGTGTGTGTTTACGTTTTACTGATATGTTTGAAAATTGGTACGCATATCCAGATGTAAAAAAAAGTGTCTTGGAGCCATACCCCAAACCCAACAGGAAGTCGGCCATTTTGAATGTAGTGGTCATTTTTGGCCCCTTTTACTTTGAGCTCCTTCTAGGGAAATGATTGGCTTTTCTTCAACTTATGTCAGTGCAATGTAAAGACCATGATGATGCACAGTGGCGTCAAACTTTTATTTTTTGGTAAGAAACAGGACGTTTTTGTAACTTCAGTGTAATTTTCATCTACACATGCAAATATTCATATTTGTCATAGTCACACATACTGGAAACAGGAAGTTGTTTGGTGATCTGATTTAGGCTACATGAAAATTTCACGGTATGTTGTAATAGTAAAGGCGGAACAGCATTCGGTACCTATCTATTTATATAAAAATGCCCCAAACTAGAGTGGACTCCGGAGCCGAGTTTTAAACCATAACAACTAAGCGTGCACATCGGATCAGCCTGGTCCAAAGCTCTGAGAGCTACTGGCCAACAAAGGGACTGTGAGACTCCAGCACCGGACATTTAAGCCAAACCCAAATCTGATCGGCAACAGCTGTTGCCTAAAAACACACACATAATACATACACACACAATGACACGAAAAAGACTTCAGCGCCTTATCATATTTGTCATGGCTGTGTTTTCCCCGACGGTACTCTGTGTGTGTTTTTGTTATTGCTGGCCCTGACCATCTCCTGATGCCAGAGTGGAAACATCAGCACCCCGGGGGTTTATAAAGACTGGTCTGGATAAATGGATAAATGGCAGAGAGAATGAGAAAAGGAATCTCTAGTTCATCAAGGTATCGTGTGTTTAAACTCTTTTTTTTCCCAGAAAGTTGGCATCAAATCCCATCTGTGTTGCAGGTTATTCTCATGTTGGACAATTTGAATGCTCACGTCAAATAAATACATATTTATCTTGTGCAATGGAAAAGTGCTGGAAATACAGAATGTTCTCATTTAATGCATAATGGTTTATTCAGCTGTCTTGATTATGGATTTTGCATCATATATAAGAATTACAGGTGTGCTTAAACTCTCCAACGCTCTCTATAAAAGCATATATAATAATTAGATGAGTGGCTGCGGTGGACCACTACATTCCTTTTACAAATGTCAGGAAAATTATGAATTATTATATGTTGTAAAATAATTTCTTTTATCGACTCATTTAAAACAGCTGAACTGAACTGATTTAATTAGCACAGACATGTGATTGATGACGCGCGAAGTGTCAGAGGGAGGAAAGTCCGTGCTGTGCTAGTTTAAACAATATTACAAGAGAAAGGTACAAACAGAACATCCTAACATAGGTTATAAGTGATTCTGACATTATGAAAAGGAGTGATTCATATTAGTTGAATTGAAAGACTTGCCCTTTCCGACGGGGAACTGAAGTCATAATATGGTTCCAGACAGATAATAAAAAAATAAAACCAGTAATTCCACCTTGCAGAACGAGGGAGTTACTGCCTACTGCTGCCTCAGTCGGTTAGTTTGTTTGTGTTATTTTGTGTTCCCCAGAGGAAATGGTAAGAAATTGACCAAAAAACACAAAAAATGGCTTGTGAGTACTTCTGTGGACAGGGCAGCAGCAAAACATAGCCTATTTAAGTGAAGAATTGCCCTTTCCAATGGGGAACTGAAGCATTTTCTTCAAGCATTTTTTCCATCTTTTGGTACTCAATAAAAGCTCCACTGGATTTCTCAGTTTGACAGATTTCATCAACCGTTAACAACTCAAAACAGGCATTTTAAGAGTTTGTCATAGTGCTTCAAATGTGACGTCCTGTGCAAACCGGCTATTTTGGAATAAATTAAGGAAGACATGGATAGTTAAGCAATTACAGCTTCCAACGAAGAGAACGGTGCCACCTGTTAGTGATGGAAGATGTGTGAAAGATTTGGTTGCACTGAAGAATTCCTGGAAAGGAAGTTTATATTCTGGCAGAAAATGTAACATCTCATGGAAAGTTTCTCAGTTTGAACGTCTGAAATGATTTGAGCTGTGAACGCGTTGACAAGATTCAGCTGTGAGCTATATAAGACTGCAGGGAGCAACAGGATTTCTTTCTACCGACCTGTGAATGACGAACTGTTGGACGAGTAAATGACTCACTTTAATCCGCCTACTACTTTTGCTCCATTAAGTCCACAACCTCATATTTTTTACATGGTGATTATTATTTTATTCTCTGATTATAATAATTAATCAGCGCTCTATGTTCCATATATTTCCTAATTGAAAGTTCTTAGCCATTACCACAATGGATCATGCAAAAAATGAGCATAAATTAGCTGTTATTTGCTTTCATAGAGTAGATAAAGAGACATAAAAGACATACCTCTGGGACCAGTAGGTCCGACTTCTCCTTTTTCACCCTGAACACCGTCGACCCCACTGGGCCCTTTCATTCCCCGGGGGCCCTGCATGCCTTTTTCTCCTGTAAATCCTGAAACACATACAAGCTTAATTTCAATAAATGATCAATAACTCCTCTGGTCCTCTGACTCTGCTAGACAGGACTCCATTCAGAGGTCCTTATGGATTTTATCTGCTTTAAGTGTAAATAATGTTAAAAGTCCAGTGTGTTAGACTTAGACTTCTCTTTATTGATCCTTTTGGGATGACTCCCGCGGGGAAACTGAATTCTGTTGGATTTAGTGGCCTTGCTTCACCCTCCTCTTCCAAAGGCCTCGATGTAGAGCTAGTGTTTGGTTTGTGCCTTCGGGGCTACTGTAGAAATATGGAGGACTCCAGAGAATCCGTAGATAAAAAACGTCTCATTTTAAGAAAACAAAAACACAACGATTCTTTTATTCAGGTGATTAAACACTAATGAAAACAAACCTGTGAATATTATATTCCATTACTGACAATAGATCCCTTAAATGTTATACACTGGACCTTTAAGTATATTTGCTAAAAATGTTTAGTTCAGACATTATTAAAATTAGACTATAAGAGGTTAAAGTTAGAGTCATTGTTTTTTCATATCCATCTTTGTTTCTTGGCAGTTTTAAAATAACTCAAATAAATACACTACAGCAGGAGTTGGTTCTGATTTGTTCCACTAAATAAACAATTTAAAAACTCCTTATAATTAGCATTGGAACTAGAAAGCCTCCAATCAAATCCAGTCCATGAAATAATGAATTGGTTAATCATAAATCCTTATAATGAGGACATTCATTAATAAGTGATTCAAGTTAACTTTTACTTGTAACTCATGGCAAGCCTATACCATAACTTTGACTTTTAAATGCTTCGTTACTTCCTGCCCAACCTGACTTCATTTCAAAATGTTGGATATTGGTCTGTCTTCCACCAGACGCCTCAATCTCTGCAGGCTTGCTGGAAGAAAAGCACTGTTCTGTTTTGTTTCATAAAACAATCCTTCAGATTTCCTGCACACTCCTAACCCTGGGGCACACAATGAGAATGTTTACAGTAAGCACATGTCTCCAAACTAATGTGGTAATGAGTTATTGATTGCACTGTTGTCGCTGACATGCTCTGATTACACTGTTGTGACTACTCAGCAATCAGAATGAAATAATTAGACCCAATGCATTAGAGCCAGAGACACAAAATAAGCTGATGATGGATGATGTCATGTTCTCTGTCTCTCCGCTGTGAAGGGTCAATAACTCCCTCCTCAGAGAAACCCACTGGGAAAAGACTATCAATCATATTTTGGAAGTGTTCTTTGTGTTGTGTGAGACAATCCAACAAGATCGCTCAACAAGTCCAAAAGGATTTTTAAAGCCTGGATGTGATGATAGATTCCTTTGGCCTCAATGCAAATGCAGTAACAGAAGTACATGTGCTGCATTACAAACAGATAATGTCTGCCGTCAGCAGAAAGGAAGATATCTGAAAACTAACATTTATTCTAATGTCATTAATTAGCTTAAGACATGTTAGCATCCAAACCTCCGACTGTAACCAACAGACATGCTAACTTAAAGGACTAATTTGTAACATTTAAGAGGATCTATTGTCAGAAATGGAATGTAATATTCACAGGTATGTTTTCATTAATGTATAATCACCTGAATATAGGAATTAGTGTGTTTTTGTTATCGTTTTTTCTACGTTTTTATCTACAGAGAGAGTGGGTCCTCCTCTACGGAGGCCACCATGTTGAACCGCCATGTTTCTACAGTAGCCCAGAACGGACAAAGTGACTTGAAAATGTATATATGTCGTATTCTGGAAAGTTTTCCACAAGTCTGTTTCAGATTTGGTCCAAAATTCTGTCTAGATCCGTTTCTATTTTCTGTTTGGAAGCTCTTTATGAATACTCATCGAATTCATCACATTAATGTACTGAGCAAAAAAACAAAAGTCCAGAACAACACTCAGTATCCTCGTCTACCGGATCCCAATTTCATTTATTACCTCCACGGCATTTGGGACAAAGGATTTGGTGCAGATCACCAAATGTGGTTCAACATGGCGGCCTTCAAAGAAGGAGACCCTTGGGCGTGAAAACGTCTCATTCTATGGTAACAAAAACACAATGATTCTCATTTTCAGGTGATTATACACTAATGAAGACATACCTATGGATATTTTATTCAATTTCTACCAATAGATCCTCCTAAATGTTTTACTTTGGACCTTTAAGTAAGCGTACAATTACACACTTAGTACCCAAATATGACTTAAATACAGTAATGTGAGTACCTATAATTTGTTCATTGTTGCTGTTTTTGGAGGTTTCCTCAAACTAGGGTGAATTTCTTTTGACAAATATAGGTCTAATTTAAAGACATGACCAAACGACCCTGCAGAGACTGATCATTACCATTGAGACTTTTGATTAAAAATCCCCAAGAGCTGACAGCCCTCACTAAAGACCTCAGCCTAATGGATGTTGGGGGTAGTTCTGTTTAGGTCCTGGCGGGGGTTTCCATTCAATTTGCAATGTTTTCATGCTAACTATTAAAAAAAGCCTTTTTCCTTCTTCCCTACAGTTAGAAATTCTTTTTATTCACTTTTTCCTGGAACTATGGCAGCGGTGGGGGTGCTTTCCTTTCAGCAGGAAGATAATGCTTCTTGGAAATGTCATGTGAGAGCTGTAGTCCATCAGCCTGGGAATGTGGGATGGATGATGACAGGGGAGGAGCTCAAGGGTGATGATTCAAGAGGTACCTAGCTGGAAAGGGTCCCAGAACATGTGAATTCATGTTAGTGTTGTTTGCATCTTACAATATCTATGAAAAATTGTCATTTAATGGCGCTGAGATGCCAGTTCTGTCTGGATGAGGGTTCATGTTGTGGGTTTTTTTTTTTTTTTTTGGTGGAATTACCTGCGAGACAGAGATAGATGACCCGTCCCAACGGGCCTGTCCACACCCCGACTGAAAATAAATCGTCATCCAAAGTCTGGGGCCTTGTTTTCTTAAGCGGATTTATATGACCTTTTTTATTCTCTGTGCTCACTGCGCTATTAATGCAACTGAATGTAATCACAAAAGCAGAGGTAATAACACCAGCCAAAGTCTGTTTGGTGTGAAAAGAAGCTCGATTTTCACCTTTTCATTCCACTGAAACCGAAATCCCCTTGCATAAAACAATGTTTATGTATCATAAGGACCTTTAGGGCTTATAAAACTCACCACGCCGATCACTATCTGACTTTGTGCTTGGTAGTCTCGTCACATTCATTAAATCAGAAATAGTCCAACAATCAATTACAGGATCAATACATATTATAGTGTTTGTCAATGTGGTGCTTTTGACCTGAATTATTCTGTAAAAGGAATAGTTTCACATTTTGAGAAATATGCTTCCCTTTCTTGCTGAGAGTTATATGAGAAGATCGTTACCACTCTTAAATCTGTCTGTCAAATATGTAACTGGAGCCAGGAGATGGTTAGCTTAGCTTAACACAGAGACTGGAAAAAGTCCCAGCTCCGGTTTGTTGAATCAAATCAAAGTGTAACAGTGACACATTGTGGTTTATGGGAGGTTATGTTCCAGACTACTTTTTGGCCCGGAGCAGTGACCCTTTTGGAGTCTTGACGTCAGGCTAGCTGTTTCCCTCTGCTTTCAGTCCTTATGCTGAGCTAAGCTAGCTAGTCTCCTGGATTCAGTTTTCTGTTTAACACTGTTTTTAAAATATCTGATATCAGAGTATTGAGGCACACGGGAAATGAGGGGGAAAGGCATGACACGCAAATAAAATGTAACTGACTGTTCCTTTAATAGGTAATTTGAGCATTTTGATTATTCTAAGGTCAGCCTTTTTAAAGCTGATGAGTGGTAGTCTGGTTGTACCCACCTCTCAAGCCTGTCAACCCAGGAGCTCCAGGGGACCCCAGCGGTCCAGTATCACCCTTCTCTCCCTTTGGCCCCGGAGGACCTGCAGAAAGAAACACAATAAAGGTCACAAATGATGACATAATGCAAAGGCCCTTTCTCTACACTATCCTGTATTCATATGCAACAGTTAGAGTAGAAAAGACAAACATTTGGTCTCAGTCAACTTGAGCTGCTGTTGTTTTGTCCTATATGTTTCCAGTGCTGGTGGAGGTTGTGCACTGTGGAAAACAACATCAAGTGAACTAAAGAAAAGTTCAGTAAAGTAAAATTTGTATATATGAAAATATGCCACTTGGAGATACAAATATGGAACTTTTGGTTTGGCATTTCTCCACATTGGTGCAGTAGAAATGCTTGATATTAAGTATGTTTTTTTATTCATCATGGGTGCATGAAACACTTTAATGTAACATTCAAATTATAGCTTACTGTTCTTAATACCTTTATTTTGAAAACCGGAAGTGAATACGCTGTAAATTAAGTGTGGCTAATATGACCACGGAGATGGGAGTAACGGCTGGCCTGACCGCAGTTATCATATCACAGTCATTATCTCGAGATCTCAAATTAATTATATCGTTATCTCAGGAAAACAAAGTTTCATTATCTCGAGATCTCGAGAAAATGAACTCGTTATCACGGGAAAACGGAGGAAATAAAATGTATGACTGCATGGCCCTTTAGGGCTTCCGTATAAATCCAACTTTACACATTGCAGAATGTAGTTTTTACCAACTGACACATCAAGTTACAGCAGAGTACAGTTTTATAGGTTTCGACCAAGAAAAAAAGGTAAAGGTATTTCTGCAATTTCAATCCGTTTTCAATCCACATTGAAACTGTAGAAGTTTCATACTGGACCAGAATGGACTTCCTGATTTTGTGATGTCAAAAAACATGCTCGTAGGCCCCGCCCCTTAAAATCAGATTTTCAATGAGCTCAGAGAAACTTTCCACTTTCAGGGGATGAATGAGAAAACATCATTCTAGTGTCAAACTCTGCACATTCAAACATCACACTGCAGGAACAAGAACACTAATAACTCAGAACATCTGCATGAACTCTTTCCTAACTTTACTGTTGTCTTCTCCTGGCGGGAAATAGGAGCTGCAGCGGGGGTTTGTTTGGAATTTAAAAACAAAAAAAAAAGGTAGAAATATAAGAGACACTCAGTCCACTCTGAGTCACTGAGTGTCTTTATTATTACAGCATGTTGGATTGCTTATTATTAACGGTGCAGCCAAAATCAAGGCAGGAAAGAATCGAGCAGATTATCACTTAAAAAGGGAACACAAGGGACCCAAAATTTGTTTCAGAGAGCAACATGTGAGCCTTTAATTCCTGAAGATAATGATTTTATCAACGTCATATCACACACACACACACACACACACACACACACACACACACACACACACACACAGCAGCCAAGATGAAGGCCAAACTGGGTCTTACAACTGGTCTAAGGATTCATTCCAAAAGTTTGTTGTACTTGGAGAGAGAGACGGTAAAAGAAAGCCAGAGAGAGAGAGAGAGAGAGAGAGAGAGAGAGAGAGAGAGAGAGAGAGCTCTGGCCACAATGGGAACCACATGTTTTAACAAGGTGGACCACAACACAGCTTGTGGGAATGCTTAGAAATTCGTGGTTTGTTATTGTCCAGCACATGTCCAGTGGCTCTGATCCTCCAGAGCTCTAATGTTCTTCATCTGCAAGTTCCTGATGCAGAGGAGCTCTGAGATACAGATCTGCCTGCTGCTGCCTCGAGCCGCCGAGCAACTGCACATACTTAAGCGGTGGCCGTGGGTCACAAGACTGTGAAAAGGTCACATTAAGAGAGGGGAGCTGAAGTGTCTACAACCGCCATCAAAGTGTGTGTGTTCTTGTGTTTCAATCCTTGTGAGGCCAGAAGTACAAGCTGAGAAAGAAGTGAGGACTCTCATGGAGTTCAGGTTGAGGTTAGAATTAACTGATTAGTCAATCAATAGAAAAACAATCAAATCATTTTTTTACATTCACTCGTTCCAGCTTCTTTGTTTTGAGGATTTTCTGATTTTGTAAACCAAATACATTCAGGTTTTGTGGTGTTGGTTGGAATAACAATCATTTTCTGACCTTTTATAGGTGAAATGACGAATGGAGCTGATTAAATAATAATCTTCATATTTACAAAGTGGGGTTTCTGTAGCCAGAAGCTTCCATTTAAAGGCCTTTATGCAGAGTTGACCCCACAAAAATCAGTGGACCTGATCTGACCTGAGTTAACCTTTGGTTCAGTTCTGGTTGGAGATTTAAACTGCTGTAGATTTTGGGCTTCTGGACACTTTTGACTGGACCCAACGGACCCATTAAAGGTTAGCAGTCGACAATATAACACCAACAACAGATGTTGTTCAGTCAAAACACAACAAATTACTGAGCTGAAAAGAGCTTCTTCATGTCTGCCTTCTCTCCAATATAAAGGAACCAGATGGCTTCAATGGCTCGTGGTGCTCAAAGAGCCCAAAAATTACATTGGAAAAACTCAACAGCAAACTTTTCTTATCTTCAAGTGTGAGCAGTGGGGTCACTGGTCCAGAAAACTGTAAACCGGCACCAGTACAATTAATGCTAAATGTGCAGAAGAAATCAAAAGAATGGTTTGATCTGAAAATGGACGCCTACAAATTACAGAGACAGGAAAATGCAAAAACAACAGACGAGGATGAGCACATTTGAGCCATCAGTGGAGAGGTTTCTCTGTCGGGGTGTAGCTGGTGGGCCACCGTGTTTAAGGTGGGATTCTGTTTATCACATATTATTTACACGTTGAGTGAATGGAATTGTTTTCTTTTGAGGATTTGGAAATGGTGCCTTGATGGACGCATGAGTACAGTCCAGGGGCGGATATTGAGATTTAATTGCAAACAATCACTCAAAAACATTACATTATTGTGTCACATTAGTAAAGCACTGAATAGAAATATCTAAAGGTGGCATTAGAAATCATTGTTTTATTTCCAAATACATATTTTTTCATTGAAGTCTATCACTCAGTCTACAATGTGGCCAGAACAGATCATTAACGTGTTAATTTCCGTTTTTTAACACTTTATCTTTCAAATGAATCTAAATTAATGTGTCAAATTTCATATCAACGCTGGGAGGCCAGGTATTATTTTACAGGTGGCAGTTGCCAACTCTCTAGATCCGCTGGAGCTGTTGATTTATCTGGGTATGCTGAGCAGCGGTAAATGGAAACTGCTGAATCTACTGTGGTGTAAACTGGATGATATCCTGGATAACTTTGGGGAGCCCACGACTAACAGTAGACGAGGAAATGCCAGAACTATCACCAATCGTTTTCTCTGGAGCCAGGAAACTGATAGCGGTGAGTACTTGCAGATGAGGTGGTGGGATTAGATCGTTTTGTCTAGAGGCTCCAGAACGACATGCAAGTTTTAAGAATCTGCCACGGTGTTAATAATCTTTAACAAGTGCAATCATTTAAATTGATTACATGAATACATTCCTGTATTTTCCTTCTGTGTTAATGTAAGTAAGTTAATAGATTTTTTATTATTATTAATATTTCACAACACAAAATGCAAGTTGGCTTTTGTGCATATTGGCTTACGTGTGGTCTCGGGTACTCTTAAATTCTTATCTTAAATTGGTTTCTGTACTAAATCTGTACATACAAACAATCCATGCACAAGGCCCACAACCTCTATAGGGACGTTAATGTTTTTCGTGATTGGTCCTACATCCCAAAGTTTCTCCTGGAGCCCTTTACTGAGGGGAAATCTGGACTCACTACTGAACTCTGAACCTCTACAACCTTTACAAAATGTCTGTATATTTAATTCCTAAAGTTCACATTTCAATAATTACCTGCTTTTACGATTAGTTTGGTGAATAAAACTGCAAGGTTCCTCACAAGTACTGTAATAGAAGTGTGCCTGCATACCTCGGCTTTGGAGAGCGCAGTTCACCCCGGTGGTCCTGAAGAAATTGCATCTTGTTAATAGTTTGTTTTAGCAGAGCTTCACATTATTAATCTCCTGGCTTTCAGAGTACTATTTGTTCATTCAGCTGACAGCGTTTCAACAATAACAAGCCCAACGGCCCCTCCAGGATCGGCCTGAAAACATCTGACAGCACCGAGTCCAAGAATACAACAGCAGTGTCGAGTTCAGGCGCCTCCAATCCGACATCCAGTCTGTATTACAAATCTACTGCAGGGCAGAGGGCTTGTCTTTTACACGTAGAAGAGACAGTCGGTCTCAGCAGAGATCAAAACACTGTGGCGTGACAACATGTATGTTATATGTAAGGGGAGGTAAGGAGCATGTTGTAATGTTCATCGGTATGACGAATGACACAAGGCACTATCAGGTTCTATGTTATTTGAGGATCATTATAACAAGGAACAGACGGACAAAACTGTGGTCAGATGGAGGCTAAAATGTTCAACGTATGTCCCTAATCTAAGAGGACGGGGATGTGATGAAAGGTGATTCGTTCTGATGGAGGATTTACTACAGCGACTTTCTACAAACTGTCTTGGCTTTACAGAGACTAGGCTTTATACTATAAATGAAGATTCAAATCAGTGAGATGAAAAAAGAATCATGATACTCCACTAAACAGCAGAGAAATTCTTTTGACGTCACTCGCGTCAGCAAGGTGCAAAGATTTGTGTCAGAAAATGAAAAAGGTAAGAAGGTCAGATCAGAATCAGAATCAGAGTCAGAAGGTAACAGAGAAGACATGGTGAAAGGTATGAGGCTGTTTTCTGTAGTTGACAGGGTTGTATTTTCAGTTTCACCTTTACAAAGAAAAGGAATATTCATTGTTTATATCTCAGAAATATAAAAGGATTCTTTCATTTCTCATATAAGGGGCTGATCACACAGATGAATCCCTAGATGAGTAAACTTTGGCTTCATTTCAAAGAGTTTACCTGGGTCTATCCCCAGTACACCCCTGCTGCGTAGCTCTCTCACAGTCCAACTGCTAGCTAACCTTTTTACCCGCGTAGTAAATGGCATCAAAACAGTAAGGAAATGGTCACGTAGTAGAGCCTGACTCTTCCTTAATTGGACTGGCTGTCTGGGCCCAGTGTGACATTGATGCACTGAAAAGTTGAAAATATTTGAACTTATGTGTGCGTCCAAAAACAACTACAAAAGCAGCGTAAGAAAGAAGTGTATGCCAGGATCTACAGAAAAGACGCCACATCTGGATCTGGATTAATCTAATTGTCTACTTTGGATGTAACTGACCGTGCTGAATCTGAATGTGAAGAAAGCTCAGTGTCATTGGTGTGAATGGTCATTGGTCCTGTGTCTTTGCCACTGCGGTTATGTATTAAGCATATGAAATACCTCAAATTGACTCAAAACTACTCAAAATCAGCCCACCTGGCCACTTCTGGTTTAAACAGCCATTTTGTACTTTGTGGATGTCAGAAATGAATTCAGCATCCTCAGCAACCCCTGAGATATTGTCCATATATCTAATTATGCTAATTTCCCAACATATGCAAGTTAGCAGCAGACATTTTCTAAATGCTGGGGACCCATACTGCACATTTATAACATAAAACTTCACAATGAGGCTCTACTGGCTGGCAAACAGACTATAAGGACAGTATAAGGACATAAAGTCAGCAGGCAAAGAAATGTATTCCCTATTTGGTTCCCATGCTTTGTTGATGTTTGTTTTCCCTCTTTTGTGAAATATATTTCAATGGTTATCATTGAGAAGAGAGACAGCAAAGACTGTGAGTTAAATGTGAGTGAAGCCTCAGCGGAGCTACAGGACTCTTCACCAGTAAAGCAAACATGCCACTCAAGATGTACATTAATGGCCATCAGACGACACAGAGGCTGTAAATGTTTCCAGGCCTCAGCTCGTAACGTTATGACTAACTCAGCACAAACTCCTGCAGCTCAGCAGCTTTCGGCAACAACAGATCATCCATCCAAATCTCTACATGTCACTGCTGCTGTATGAAAACCCTGTGAAGACCCTGGACTTTAATGAGGTATGAAGTCACCTCCTGGCAAAACCTGGAGAAACACTGTGAATTAGATATGAGAAATGTAAGCTGATTATGTTTCCATTAAAGCATGTGAAAACTATAGCTACATACAAAAGCAACAATCAAAGCTCAGGTTTGGAAAAACATCCTAAGGGTTCAGAGTCCACATTGAGCTTTATACTGTTTCTTCTTCCTTTGAAACACCTTGATTGGTCGTGTTGTTGACAGCTGATATACAATAAACTGACCTCGTTCTCTGTATTTTAAGGTGCAGCTACTATAAAGCTCTCCGATGCTCTATATGCCAGAGTCCAAAACTCTGAAGTGACAGACAATTAGAAACTTGATGTAGACAGGTCCCGTTATTATATTATATGTCAGTTTAAAAGAAGTGGGCATTTACCAGGCCAATAAAAGACACCATGAGTTACATTATGGAAACTGCAGGATCCAGTGTTTCTGTAGCTTGACTCATACGACAGACTAAAGAGACATTTTGGCCTCTGCTGCATGTATTTCTTTTTTAATCTGTCTCCAAAAAGTACCCAAATATTAAGTAATCTCTGCAGTATCCCTTTAATTCCTCTTCAGATTCAACTGTTCAAACTAATCGCTCTGAAAGTGATCCCAATGATATTGATGGCACTGTCGTGTGGACAATTTATTATAAAAAGACATATTTATAGTTATTGTTAAAGTTTGCGTTCGTGGTATGGACGGCCCTTTAATCTGTGAAAAAACATGGCTCCTCCTCTTAATAACATTTACGAGAACCCTTACGAGTACCTACTAGAAAACATCCAATCAGAACCACAAGGAGTCTCTAACGTCAATCACTGCTCGTACACACGCTGCCTCCTGCTCTTGCTTCAGTAGAAGCTTTGTAAAGAGCAGCAATTTAATAAACTTCCTATTTCTCCTTTGCCAACAACAAAACACACTGCAGTTCCTCTCACACTGCAGGCTTCATTCAGCTCTACGTCTTTGGTGACGGCCAGAGACGACCACACTGAGCTTCACAACGGCTCTTCAGAAACCTGTGGATGCGGCACAGAGAGACTACATCCACATAGTCTGCTGTGGCTGTGGTGGGAGAGGAAGGTTTTACTTTGTGTATGTTCAAGTCACCTACTGCAGCATTGTTTACGTCCATGTTTACTAGCTTGAAGTGTTTCTTGTCTTATTACTGTTGCCTATAGATCATTATTGAAACTGTTGGACTGTTGTATGTGCATCCTCATGCACAACACAAACAAAATGGGGACCTACTGCTAAAAAAACAGCTGCATAGCACTACTAGAGGTCAAAAACTCTATAACTCTATAACAACAAATATATTCTGGATAAAGCACCAAATATGTTTTATTTCATTATTGACAACATAAATCCTCAAAATGTTGGCACTGACCTTTGAATATCCAAATGTCTAATCACTGAAATCTCATACATAAACAGTATTTAAGTTGTAATCAAATGAATCTGATACATGTTCTCTTAATGGGAACATGTTACTGTAAATAATACTGTGTTTTACCACCTGGAGAGGTAAGAGTTTTGCCTCCCATCAAAAACCCATCCATTTTAAACAGCTTCTCATGTGTCATTATCATTAATACAACAAGTAACATGTGTGGCATGAACATCGCTGTGTGAGTCACAGAGAAATTAAAGGCAAAATGAACCGAAGAAGAAGAGAAAGAGAGGAGGGAGAGAAAGAAAAAGGAGGAACGAGAAGGGAACAGAAGAGAAGAGGATAAACATGGATAGAGATGTAAAACTTTTCTTGGCTAAGGTGACTGCGAGCTAACAGCAAACAAATGGGCTGCGGAGCTAAAACTAATGACAGAGCCGAGTGGCTGAGTTTTCATTCTGGATGTAGCGTCTAAATTTAACCCACAATTGTTTCCAGGCTCGGGAGAAACGGCATCCCACCCACATGTGAAGCAGACACGAGATCAGGGGTCCCGTTCAGTTTGAGTTGCCATCAATCAGCCCGCCAGCATTACATCATAGCATACCTATTCTGATTTTAACGAGCCAGGGAAGTCATTTTGTGCCCTGGCAGCGAGAGTCGTACCACGTCGGGACTAATCAGATCTGAGCCGATTGGAGGAAGAACATTCGGAGTTGCTCAATCCCCCGGGGTAGTAATCCCACGGTGTAAAATCACATTTGCATGCTAGGGTCACTTCACCAGAAACATGCGCTGGCTCAGAACTTTTGTAAATGATCTTTTTGGAGCAGAAAGTTCCACCCAAAGGGATTCATTACACTAAGAGTTAAAGTTCTCACGTTCTCCAGCTGCGTTCACGTGTTTTTCATGTATTCCTGCTCTGTTAGTCGCACATAGATCTTCATATTCCCATCAGACGACAATGTCTTGTTTTGTTAATTTCACGTTTTACTTCCAGGAAATTGATTGTCTTTGTCGTGTGTTTTTCTACTGTGGACTATTCTTCATAAAGTCCCTCCTTTATCTACTGTTTTCATGTTTTTTTTTATGTATTTACTTCCTCTTTTTTGCCACAATGAGCTAATTTCTGTGAAGCAGTAAAGTTTTGTTGAAGCTCTTTTCATAACTGACGTTCAATGAAATAAACTTTTCAGTTACTCTCAAATGATTTTGATATATATTCAGTGTAGCAGCAGTGTTGGGCTACTTACTCAAAAATGTCTTTACTTATTACTCCCTGCCAGCAGTAATTACTTACACAACTAGTTACATTTCAAATTGGTAACTGCGTCCCTTTTCCCCAAAATTTAGACTTACGATGGTTTAAGTCAAAGTAATGTGAATATTTCCAAACTAGTTTCCTCCACAATTACAAAAATAAATCCAAGGTTGTGATTGGTATGGGGTGCCAACAAAAGTAAGGTTGTAACTCATTATTTTTTTGGGGGGTAATTGTAATATTATTACTGGAATTTTATTAGTAATGAGTTACACTACTAGTTACTGGGGAAAGTAATATTATCACTGCAATAGTATTACTAGTAATGAGTTACTGCCAGCACTGAGTCATTGTAGGGCTGCATGAAATGGTAAAAACATCATACTGTATTTATTTTGACAGGGGGATCATTTTTACATCACAAATTCAATTTTCATCGAAACTTTCTTGGAAAAACTGAAAAACCTTTTGGGGTTTGTACCAAACAAGCATGTTTTCTTAAATCTGGAGAACAAGATTTGTAGTCCAGAGCGTCTCTGCAGCACTACAGTTTACAGTTACTTCATTATAAAGCTGTTTGTCACACATTTACCGAAATAAAATTGCAATTTAGTAACTAATCTATTGTTTTATGTTGCCAAACTACCTTATATGTGGATCAGGAGTGCCATGTTTAATGGTGAGATGTGAAAATGAATCATGGGCTCGTCCCTGCCCAGGATTTGGATCAGGCTTCAGGTTGAGCCAACCTGAGGGGCATTTGAGCCAATCATACCCAGTAATCTTCACTTTCAGCACCCACAGTACAGCCTATACAACCCTGCCTGCATCAATAATGACTGACACTGAATCACTCTGGACAATAAAAACTGAGCCACTGACATTCAGAAGCTGCTGCTTTATAAAAGCATAATCCAACTCATTATCCTCGACTGTTCCCCCCGTTTCTTTAACATATTAACTTCTTCCAATAGGAACAAACTTATACACATCACACACAGCGTCTCCATAATTACTGTTCTCCCTACCACCTCTCAGACCTCAACAACCATCGCACACGACCCTCAACCCATCAACGGTTGCCGTCATGTGTAAATGTTATGTCAATTATATGTGTATAAATGTGTAAATTCTGGTGGTTATGATGTGTTTCTATGTATTCATGTGAGGCTACGTATTGACTGTGGCAACAAAGACTCTATCTATCTGTAACTTATGCTGTTTTCTGATAGCAACCCCAGCTATTCGCCTGGTGTTTATCACACAAACAGTAGTCACCTGTTGCCTGCAGCTCTTCACATTACAGCTCACTGCACTCGTCTCTCTTCTTTTCTGCAATATTTAAACCTGATCCGTGGACCAAATGACACAGTGTACATCCATATCTTGTGCAGATCAACAGATATGTTGCTGTTGGGAAGTTTTTAATGTGAAGCAGCGGCGGCAGACATTCAGTTTGCATCAGCAGTAACTTAAAACAGCTCCAGTGTGGCTGAAGCATGTTGAATCATTAAACAGTAAATATTTGAAAGCACTGACAGGTATGCAAGAGTGAAACCAAACTCCAAACCACAGAGATTTAGTTTCCAGTTACAAAAGTACTGAGAAGCTTTTTTAAAAAAACGTCCTCTTTAGTCACCAGCTCACACACAGATGTGAAGTCACAGGACATGGTTTTGGTTTAGAGAGGGACTGCCCTCACAGGTTGGTTGCGTTGGCCTTGCTACCAAGCAGGACCACAACAATGCGGCACACGGCTATCACCTGCTGCGAGGACTCAGTGGAAACACATGTCCTTGGCTCGGCGTGATTGAACCGGGAAAAACATCTTCAGGTTTTGATCATATCCTGCTGACAACATGTCTAGATAGAGTCTAAATTAACTACAACCATTGTACTGTTGAAAGTATTTACTTACTTGGAAAAGTAACTTTCACGTCACTGTTAAATATCTGCGTCAGTTATCTTATTAATGCATACAGTTATTTTAACCCAGTTATTAAAACTCCCGACCACCAGAGGGTAGCAACGACTATTGTTCCTACACATAAGCTACACTTACTGTCTTGGTTAGCAGCACCGACATATAAAAGATGGACGGCGTGACAGCTCTCCAAAAGTGAAGCCAAAACATCCTTACCTCCCCCTGGTGGCTGAGTGCAGTATAGCTCATAAAGCCTCCATGTTAACAGATGGGACAAACTAACAAAGTACACGATAAATAAATGTTTCCCAAAGACGGTTTCTGTCATTTAAGGTCATCTTGTCACGCTGATGTTTGTCAAGTGTTAATTTTTCTGATAAGTTTGGTTGTAATTAGTTATTTGATGATATAAAAAAAGTTTTTACGTCATGATTGACAGCTGAGCCCTAACCAGTATATCGGTATTGTATCAGTATATCGTATATGTCATCCGCATCCTGTATTCTTTATTTTCTCAGTTCTCAATTGGTTGATAATGTAGACTACATGTTAAACTATTTAACATGCTAAAGGACAAATATTCTTTAACGTTAAATGTTTAAGAAAGCAGCCTTCTGAGAACGAATCTGCCAATTATATACACTGGTAACTGGTGAGTTCTTCCCCTCTAAAATCAATGTCAGTCTCAAAAAGCCAATATTGGTCGGGCTCTATTGAAATGGAAACATAATCTGTTAAAATTACTTTAGTAGAACACGGATTATATGTAACCCAATTCATCCATGTTCTAACCTACACATCTTGACCCACAAATCACCAAATCAATGCTTACTGCAGACGAGCAGCCTTGAGGGGCAGTTAGAAGGAGCCTCTGGGCCGACAAGAGAGGCACTTGTATTTCTCAAGAGCCTCTCTGGTGTCACACTTGGGCCAGAATGAAGCAACGACTTGTTCCCCTTCGAGAACGCCCAAATCCTCGTTAAATAAAAGTATAAAAAAAGGTGCTTGTTTGCACTCAGACATGCATTTTTATTAACTGACCTTCTATTACGGTGAAGTTCTTCAGGGCAGTTGAGTGTTCCCAGTCCTTCAGGCGGAGGTCCTCTGTGATTGTGTTGAGGATCTCCATCTCGTTCCTCAGCTGAGCCTCAGTGTGGATGTGGGTCACCCATAAAGTGCTGGTGTCCTCCGTTATGTTGCTGATCTGGATCTGAGCAGGAGACAGGAGGAGGGAGGGTTAAGGAATATAATGAAAGATAAATCCCCCCAGTATCTTAAAGACAGTTTGCAGTGGTAGATTTAATGTGTCGAACCTGCAAGTCTTGTATCTTCAGGTGGTGAATACTGATGTCATTGCTGAAGGTGTGATTGACAGCTCCAACCGTCCAGTTAATCTCGTCCACTTTCTCTCTCAGCCGGCTCATCTGTCCTGAGGTTTCCCTGAAAGAAAACACAAACAGAAGATCTAATTAATTCATTAGTCTTTATTGTGATGCAGTTACACCTGACAGTGCCAGATGATTTGTTGCACAGAACCATCTGGGAAGTTGTTGTTGGCAGGCACTTTAAAAAAAAAATTGGAAGCTGATTGGATGAACCATCTCTACAGTCACCGGCAAACTTTGACTGCTATATAACGTAGTCAAAGTCTTATCGAACCCAGTCGGGAGAAGAGTGAAAACATCTTTTCCTCAGTGTCGTTCTTTGCTCTTCTTTCAATAAAGAAATACTCTCCAGTTCTGATATAACTGATGCTAGCAGCACCTAGTCACTTCTCACGCACACCTAGCGTTAAACCAAATCTGTAGATGCCAGTAATTCCTCACAGGACGCCCATTGGTCTGTAACTACTGCCTGGCAAGATGGATTCTCTCATGATTTTGTGAGTCCAGCTGCTTCGCAAGGTTAAACGGGACCACCTATGTAAAATGATTTAATAACTTTGTTCAAGGTCAAGAACATGAAAGGAAATCAAATTTGACACATAAACTATCAATACACAAGTTTTGGTTCTTACTTTGATGTTAAATTTCTGACATTTTACTCTAAATGGGACCATCATTTATTAAATGAACATCATGCTGTATGGAAGAAGACTGAAACTAGAGACTGAGACCATAAACTCATCAGGAAACTGTTTACTGAGCTCATCAATCAACTGAGAAGTCGGCTCATTTCTCCATAAGACTCACTACTACCAGAGTTATTTTGTGCAACCAATGGAGCTGCCCCCTGCTGGCCATTAAAAAGAATGCAGGTTTAAGGTACTTCGCTGACCCGGAAGCTCTCTCCATTATATATACTGTAATATATATCAGTGTGATATAAATGTGTACCTGAGCAGGACATCCTGCTCGCGGAGCCAGATGGAGGCTCGGGACACCTCCGCGGTCAAACCCGTTACGTTCCTGCCGGCGGAGCTGCTTAGAGAGGACAACCTGTCGTCCAGCTGCACCAGGTAACCCTCCGACTGAAGGGAGTGAGCCTGGATGCTCCTCAGCTCCACCTCCAGCCCCTGTGGGTGAAAGAGCAACGTCTTGATTCATATCACAGTCAGTTGGAAGGTGTGTTCAGTGGCAGACATTAAGAACAACTATACAGAAACTTCTTCTCTCTGATGGTTTTGTTGGTTTATGTAGCTTATATAAAGGCATCAGTATTAAACTAAGACTCATAACCAGTTAAAAACTCCTCGTAATAGGTTGAAGTAAAAGTATGAAAGTATTATCAGCAAAATTCAGTCATTCTTAATATTACTGCCACATTAAAGGTCCAGTGTGTAGGATTTAGAGACGTAGCGGTGAAGGTAAATTGCTGCAATGTGACGTCATTCGGCAACAGAGGTGGGAAGTAACAAAGTACATTGTTATTGTACTTAAGTAGTTGTTTCAGGTATTTGTACTTGAGTATTTCATTTTTAACACCTTTTTACTTTTACTGCCTACATTTCACATAAATATCTGTACTTTCTACTCCTTACATTTTCAAAAAAAAGGCTATTTAGTTTAGTTTTAATGCACTTGAGGGTAATTATATTGATTTTGCTGTTGTTGTTTGCATCATGCACACCTTCCTAATATCAAGACTGATGCATATCACACATGGCAGACGTAACGGGATGAAACAGACAAGAAGACTGCACAGAAACAGTCAGAGGAAACGTCCTTCAGAGACATTTCAGAGCCGGTACTTTTTTTATTTTTACTTGAGTAACAAAGTTGAATCAGTACTTAACACAAGTATCTGGAGACTCTGTGTACTTTTGCCACCTCTGTTTGGAAACAGGAAGAGTAATTACAGGAAGTAAAACCTTCAATATTCGTCCGGGCACATGACTATTGTTTGGAGACAAATTGGAGAATTTTGATCCTTTAATGTCCCTGAATGCATCATTAACCTCTTTTCATGACCTGTAACAGATCCCAGGTATGTAAAAGTGTCCTCTTTCTTGTGTGGTACCTTGATGAGGATCTCCAGCCTCTGCAGCCAGTCGCTGTGGTTCTGGAAGAGGTTCTCCAGTTTCCAGATGTTCTCCAGCAGGTCGGCCTGAGCGGACGACTCACCGAGGGTCTGCTGGAGCAGCCGAGAGCGCTCCGACATCCGGGTCACGTTCTCCATGAGCACCTCCTGGCGCTGTGAAGAAACCTGGGAACGAGAGACTGGGGAGGGGAAAGAGAAAGAAAGAGAGTGAGAGATTTGTTCTGGGTGTTGATTCACTGATCCCTTGGCTACGGCAAAGTCCCCAAATCGAGTATCATTCACTATCAATCACTACTGTCAGCCTGGAGCACGCCAGCACTTTAATGCAGAGCAGATGTTGAGCCAGTCGCCTGCACTAATTCTGCTTGTCTATTCTCGCTGAATGTATTGTTTTGTTAAATCAAGGCCTAAATATTTTTATGACTTCAAAAGCAGTTTCAGAGTTGGCTGACTGCGAGGTTCTTGGTGCTGTATTGACGACATATTGTGGAAATTCTGTCTTCATTTTGACTGATGTTGAAGTTGGCCTCTGCGTGTTGCTGTTCGTCCAATACTTACAGGAGAGAGAGCTTTACCAGAGTTTTTTTTTTTTTTAAAGAAAGATATGACGTATGGATTCTCATTGATGGAAAGTAACTAAGAACAATTTTGAGGCACTTGTGCTCTGAACTTACACAGGGGTGGGTGTTTCTGGGGGGGTTCAGAGGCTGTAGCTGGTTTCAAGCTAGAGTGAAAATACCAATTTCATATGAAAATAGATGACCTAACGCAACCATTGACATGTTGGTAATGGGGCTAAATAACGTTCCAAAGTTGTGATGAAGGAAAAACTGTCATGGCTATTTTCAAAGGGATCTTCTGACCTCTGATCTGAATGAAATTGGAATCTATGAGCACCACTTTATGCAGGAAACATGCAGTTATTTGCAGAAATTTGTTATTTTAGTGTATTTGAATATTTCCTCATACTGGGGTCCATAAAACAATGTTGGAATAGCAAAGAACTTACTCCACAGGGTAATACTTTTAACTCATTTATCTGACAACTACTGTTAGTTTCAATGTTGAAAAGATAAAAAAGGTAGCACACACAGAGTTCATTCTCAATAAATGCTCACTTCATTTGGAAGAACTAACAATTGAAAAGACAGAAGAAGATATTTCCAACCCAGAAATCTTATGTCTGCAAAGCACTTTCAAAACTCATCAGAAGTGGTTTATTAATATAGTTTATTATCATTAGGATTCAGTCCGGAAGTTAGTTTTTTATTCTTTCTTACCACATTAATCATCACACAACCATGCAGATTTATCTTGCAACCCTATAAAGGAGTCTCGGCCCCAAGGTTTAGAACCAGTAGTTTTAAAACATGCATCAGAGTTAACAATGTAATAATGTCATTTTATGTTCAGAAACCGATACTTTTACTTAAGTAAAGGATCTGAGTACTTTGTTTTGAGCAGTTTGTTCTCTTGATCTTTTGAACACAAGTCTGAAAGAAGCTAAAAATAAAAAAAGAGGAACAACATGTTTCCCTTTAAGAGTTTGTGTAGTTCAGGGACAACATGATGTGAATTACACACGTGTTTATTTAGCTGAAACATCACATTTGCTGACAGTTAACATATTACCAACGAACCTTTCTTGTCTTGTTTTTGGCTGTGGCATAAAGGCCACTTCTTTTGCTCTTTCTCTGTTCTCGACCGTGCCTAATGAGAAAAAGCTCCTCGGCTTCATGTTATGTTGAGAGCGTGTTGCGTGGCAACGGCTCGATAGCCCGGGAGATATTTTGAAACCAGATCTTCAGCGTTACGCCATGACGACATCCTCTCCGCGGGACAGCAGGGACCAATGTGCGCAAAAAACCTCAGATGGAGAAAAAAAGGGATAACTTGGCAAACGAGAGGAAGCAGATAATTCCCTTCACACATGCTCTCCGACACGCTGATGCCCCTAACAGCCCGAGATTACAAACTCTCTGAATGCTCCACGAATCTATGAGTGTGTTTATCTGTGTGTGTGTGTGACCAAGAAACGTCTGCATGACCTCAGAGCAATAAAAGTGCAGCGAAGCCACACTGCTGCAAACAAACCATCTGAATTCCTGCTCATTATGTGTGTTAGGTTTATTCCTAATGACCTGAAAAACTAAATAAGCTGAAATGTCTCCGCTGTACACGGTGCTTGATTCCTAAACAATGATCTGTCAGAGGTTGTGCTGTTTCAACCAAAACCTGATTGTACTGAGTTTCTCCTTGAATAGGAAGAGGAAGTGAAGAGCAATACCAAGGAGATGATGGAGGAAGAGGGAGACAAAGAAAAAAGTAGAGAAGGAGAAGATGGAAAATGCCATGGAGATGGAGAAGGACTATGTTTTTGTTGACCCAATGCCGGATCTGTACTGGACAGGATTGGAAATCAACATGGAGGAAAGCCCAGAACAGTTATCGATATGCAAACTTGGTTTGTGCAGTTTGGTTCTCATGATTAGAGAAATCACAAATTTATGTGATCAGCAGCAAAAACTGATAATAATACATTTTGGAGAAGAAGAGTTAAAACAGAAATGGTGGGTTATCATCATTACATCTGTAGTTCAAAGCATAAAAAAGAGGAACAGGTCCACTTTCAACTTCTGGTTGTAGTGACTCTGGTCGTCTTTGTCAATCCGAAGATGTGAAGTTGTGTATAAAAGTTGGTTCTAATACTCAAATTTAGGGTCTTGAGCACCTTTACCAAGTGGCAAACTCTGGGGATGGCAAATAAAGCAAACAGAGACGCTTCCTCTTACGGCCACTAGAGGTTGACACCAGCAGTGAGTCAATCTCTATAAGGTCAAATATTAAAATGTCCAACTTTGCAGCAGAAATAATGTTTACAGCCTTGTTGAAAACACAGTTTTGGTCTCTATAGTTAATCTATCCGTCAATAACAACTGTACAGAGGGTGAATTTTATATAACTCACCTGTTTAATAACAATAACTGAACAGAACAACTTTTAATAACTGCAGGAAGTTTGTGTAAAACGAGCAATTTTTAGGAATTTTGAGCTGATCTTTTCCTGTGAATATTGATCAGAGATGATCAGTTTTCCTGATGTTAGGATCCACTGCCCTAATTAACCGAACATGATTAACCTCCACATGCTTGCAGTTCTACTGTGACAGTTACCTGAAATACAAGTAAGCACTTGACTCAAATACTGCAAGTGTGGGTATAACAGGACAAACCACAAGAAGATGATGAAGGAGAAGAGGAGGAGGACAGCCACACTTTGTGTTTCTGAATCCACTCGATGAGCACTGCGGTGGTCGGGTCTTTTTAACATAGTTTCTGAAATGTTGACGCTTGGGAAACACACAGTTTTCCCAACAGAGACAGAAATATATGTGAATACCACATTTCTGTCAGATAATCTTGTAAGGATAATTTAAAAGTTACAGATGGAGCAGTGGGACAGAGCTTAGTGTTAATGTAATCCAGGAACGCTTTCCAAATTTTCTGAAATTTGTCAGAGGAACCGCGGTGAGGTTTTGCTAGTTTAAGGTGCAGAATTACAGCTCTTAACCACAGACTGTTTGGGGTCTGTGGGTTCTCACAGTTCAGGACAACTGTGTGCTATTAGAGTGAAGACACATACACTCATAATCATATCTTGTTGCCAGAACACATCTGAATAGATTTTCCACCGTGTGTCTCGCTTTGTTTCCTCTGGTTTCACCGCCTAAAGGAACAATCGATCAGCGTTAGAAATCACTCTGCACTAATTGATGTCTGTAAAACCAGTGCTCTGTTAGCGTGGATATCTCTGCATAAGCAATCAAACAAACCTCAGAGGTCACTGTCAGGTAACTGAACAGAGAATAACGGCTGTTCTATTTAGAACAAATACAAGTACTTACGTCCGGGTACTTTCTGATACAGAGAACTGATAATATTTTATTATATGAAAGAGATAATGCCCAACGAGGTGTCCGTTATCAGGAATTAATGGATGACATGGAGGCCATTAGTTTTATAACATGGTCCCTCGCCAAAGAAATGATCATTATTTTATATTTTCATGTATTTTATAACCAGAATCAAAATTTTTTTTTTACAAGCCATGTTACATTAGAGCCACATTATCGTATATCTGGCATGTTTCTGTTCCCATGATGAATTTAAGTCCAATATAAAATTTCCTTCTAGCTCCGTTTTTGGTCTCCACCTCCTCCTGAGGGAAATGTCTGTCTCCACTATGTTCACCAGCTAGTTTACATTATCAGGCTGCTGTACAAAGGCTTCTTCCAAGGATTTTTATAAAGTTATCTTTTCAGTAAACTGTCAAACAAACATTTGCTGGTTCCAATGTGAGAATTTGTTTTGGACTATTAATCGTACAAAAACTATTTGTGATAGGCATTTTATATTGTTTTTATAAAATAAATGATAAACTGAAGCAAATAATTGACAAATGAATAAATAATTTAAATAATTGTTAGCTGCAACTCTGGTTTAAAGCTCTAGAAAGATATAATACAATATTATTTTGCCAAAGTTAAGGGTAGTTTTACTTATTCATGAAGTTTAAATGGACGTTAACTAGATATAAATGTTTTGAGAGGCAGACAAAGTTTCCTTAGCTGCAAAACAATAAATGCTTATCTAGAATACTTCCTGGATCTCACAAAGAAACAAACATACATGGATTTATATTAGAATAGACAGCATGTAGATTTATATATATATATATATATAGGTTCTCTGTCAGTAATCAAGCGCCACAGCGTCAGACTGCTGATGAGTTACAGAGATGAGTCTTCAAGGTGAGTGTTGTGCAGCTTCAGGCGAGGATGGTGAGAAATGAGTGAAAGATGAGACGTACGCCTGACAAATCCATTTCAAACCCCTCAGACTGCAGACCTGTAGGATGGGAAAGTCATCTTGTGTCTTTTCCATTCCTTTCTTTCTTACTTACTTACACACACACACACACACACACACACACACACACACACACACACACACATACAGGCATGGCAGCGATATTCAGAGCAGATTAGTTCCAAATTCACAGCTTCATGGTCTTTAAAAGTCTTCTGTGGAGAAGAGGACACTTTCCACTCATGTATCAAATCTTGTTGCCAGCACAACAGCTGGTCCTCCGAGCGTAATGTGAACGGATTCTGCATTGTTGGTTCAGTCCTCACATGGTCTCTATATATAATCCAACTCATTTTGGCAGTTTGCTGATATATGCATGTTTCAACCTAATTGCAGAGTGACCTTTAGGGGGAGAAGATGATCCAGAAGTGCCGCAGCTTTTCTGTGTGTTGAACACCTTATAAGGAGCTCTTATACTTTGATTATATTTTTTATACCTTGATATTTGTTTTAATGTATTTTGTTATGACGTCCCTCTACTGTCAGGTTTCTTCCATGTTTTTCCAGGTTTCTGTTGGTAGGTTTTCCTTACCTGAATCGAGGGTTTAAGGCCAGAAGGTGTTGAATGTTGTACAGATCTTAAATCCCCCTGAGGCAAATTTTGATTTGTAATTTTGGGCCATATAAATAAAATTAGATGTTATTTAAATCTGCATCGCTGTGATATCTTATCTTTAACTCTGGAACGGGAAATCTCCTGTCTGCACAACAAATTTCCCCTAATAAAGAAACCTTGAACTTTGAAAAGGTTCAAAAGCTGACATAAAGGGAAGTCACTTAGTTGACATATAAGATTAAATTTAATGGAACAATGTGGGGTACACAGTTTTGTAACAATAGCTAAAGGAGTCAAGAACAAATGGCACTTTATGCAAATCAGGGGCATCAGACGGCGCGACTCGCCACCTCTGTTATCGGAATATAAGAGAAAGTTTCCAAACGATCCTTGGTGGTCCTGTGCAGCCAGTGTTTGTGCGATCGTAGGAGGGTGTAGCCTTTTGTTGGTCAATGAGACTACAAGTGTCCAATACTAGGAAGCTGGGTGACAAAACCCCCCCTGTGGGCACATTAAAGATGGCTGTGGTTCAGCAGGTAGAGAGGGGTCTTTCAAATATCACAAGGTCAGAGTTTCGCCCCTGACCGCACTGTGTGGTGACTGCTGCCCTTGGTGTGTGAATGAAAGCCAAAGAGCGTTGGATAAAAGTGTCACATAAATGCAGTCCTGCCTTTCAACTCTTTTTTTTTTATGCAGTCAACTGGATTTCTAGATGAATAAAACTCTTTGTCCTGTTTCTTTCTGTTTTTATGTGTCGTTCATTCAACCTTAGAAAGACGGGATCTGTGTATTTGTTGCACAATGACTGTTTGTATTTCTGTCAGATTTTCTCCCCCTCACACATAAAAAAACTATATGCGTGGACATTCCTGCAGCTGATGTGTGAGGACTTCACACATTAATGTAATCTAATTAATTAACCTTGAACTTAAAACCAAGTCTTAGCACAAAATACAGAATTAGGGTTCTGCCACATTTTGGTCACCAGATTGCTCACAAGGGTATTCCAGGTTTGGGTCCCCACAAAGTCGTGTGTAAACCAGACACACACACACACACACACACACACACACACACACACACACACACACACACACAGTCTCCCAGTGAGACAGACAGGCTGGCTGGACAGTGTCATAGTGAGGGCAGAGAGAGAAGACAGAGGGAGGTCTATCAGAGCTGCATTCCTCTGTGGGCAAAGCCAAAGACAACATGGTGCCTTCACTTATCTGTTCATCTGCAGCCTGTGTGTGTGTTTGTGTGTGTGTGTGTGTGTGTGTGTGTGTGTGTGTGGTACCTATTAAAGAGCTACTCCACCCTTAAACATGTTATTTGAGCTGTAAACTGAATGATATGACTGCACTGTGATGAAACACATCAATGCTGCTGTTAAAATTGACATTATTCCCAAATGTATGAAAATTACATTTTGTGGGTTGAAAATTGGCTCAACTCATCCTCTGCTGTTTTAAATCACCCTGAACCTCGTACCCAGTGCTGAGACACGTCTACGTCATCACATTTATATATAAAAAAAAACAGTGTTAACGCCCTTTAATCAGAGGAGGGCGGCCAACCTCCCCCAGTCTCCACTTTATATGGGAGTCTGTTAAAGTGCTGAACTCATTCTCAAATGTAAACTGATGGACACGCATCATTCACAGGAGGTTAGGCTAGCTGTTGCTAACCCTCTACTTTATATATTTTTATATTCTAGCTCAGTGGTTCGGACTTGTGCTTTAGATGCTGGACAGCAATAATGTTCTTAAAATTAAAACCAACAGATACAAATGTGCGTACAATTTACAGTATGTGTTGTTAAAGTTAAAGTCGGTCATCTATCCTGTACACTGTCTCATGTTATACTCGTACTGGCAGCTGTGAGGAGAATTTCCCTGGAAGGTGAAGTTAACATACATCACTGAAAACAACAAGGAACAGTCTGATAGAGCCATGTGGCACCAAACAACAAGACTTCATTCATTAATCCACTAATTCAAGTCCGATGCAGTAATAGAAATGATCAATGTCTTTACGAGATTACAGACACATCATCCTATGTTTTTATTTGCTGTTATTTCCTGATGGGATCATTAAAGTCTCTTCCAATCCACTATAATCTAATTAGGTCATCCTCAGTATGAATGTGTTGCTGGTTTGTACATGTACACAGGAAATGGTGTATGGATTTTTAGGGTAAGTAAATAACTTTACTCTCTAAATGACATTTCCCTGATTCCTCGCTGCATTGGTGTTAAAATGTTGTACAAGTCAAACTCTCCGCAGTGCTGTGCCTCTGTGTCCCTGCACCCATGGTTACTAATCTCCCTGTTTAGCCCTCTCGCAGGCGTTTTAATAAAGTAACTTAACAGGAAGTGTGTGTGCATCTGTGTGTGTTTCCAGAGAAAGAAAGCAGCTTCATTAAGCTTTAAAGGACCCTGACATTACAAACAGTGAACGGCTGAAAGGACTCATACGAGTATTAACGTGATTCAGACAGAGGAAGATACCAAACAGCTGGATTTACATTCCTGGTCCTCATAGTTGGAGGAGACTGAATATGTCTGTGGAATATTATTAATCTATTTCTCACATTTTTACATTTCTTAAACTTCCTGCCCTCAGTATTACCTTTTCCTCAAAATATTTCAATGTTTTTCTTATAGACTGAAGACTTTTTATCCTCAACATATATTTTCTTGAGTTGGATGCAAATAAACAAATAAACTTCTTTTTAGAATTTTTATAAATATTATGACTTTATTCTTTAAATGTTACATTTTCTATAAATATTATGACTATTAACTATTTGAAACTATTTTCTCAACATTTTGACCTTCTTCTAGAAATATTTCAGGTTTTTTGTCTATTACTGTTCAAATGTTATATTTATTGTATGAATATTGTCTTTTTATCAACATATTACAACTATTGTCTCACCATTTTTAAAACTTCTTGTCAAACTATCATATATTCTCAAAATATTTCAACTTTTTTTTTGAGTTGGATGCAAATAAGAACCAGACTATAAAGTTTTACTGATACAGTAAGTTCATTGAATGCATCACATTCAAAAGTGCAGCCTTTGTTTCAAGATAGAGTTCTTTTTCTCTGTTAAACTTGTTAAACTTCTCGAAGGTCAGACACACACATGCACACAATCCCACAGTAGCTGATGAGGAAAAAGGACATTACTATTTAGAGACCACACTCACTTTGATCTGTCTGAGCTTCTTTGTGTGCGGTGGTTTTTCCCAACACTGAGGAGAAGATGAACTGTTTGAAGAGAGGCTTATCTTCCTTTGTGTAAACCTTGACCTCACCACAAC
Source organism: Dicentrarchus labrax (assembly GCF_905237075.1). Lineage (NCBI taxonomy): Eukaryota > Metazoa > Chordata > Actinopteri > Moronidae > Dicentrarchus > Dicentrarchus labrax. The sequence continues at coordinate 21,009,743 of NW_026136708.1, forward strand.
TGTTGCTCTCGATATGATTGAGAGAATGTAAACATGATTACTTTGATTACATATATCCATTTATCCATCAGCTAGCATGCTCAACTGTCAACCCCCACGGCGTACAATTTATGGTACAACCGCTGAAAACACCCCGATGGAGAAGCATAAACTGGGCAGAAGACATTATTTGCTCCCAAGTCTTTCATCAGTGGACCTCCATGAAGGAGTCTTCAGCGTCTACTCCTCCTCTTCTAGTTATCCAACCCAAACACAGAAACAACAATAAAAAGCCAGAACAAACAGTTCTCAAATGTTGAGTCTGGTCTGTGGAGTACCTGGAATGATCCTTCTGAACAAAGCAGGGATCAGGTGTTAAAACTCTGACACGAGTCAGAGTGGAGGATAATCAAGGCTAAGAAATGATTTACTTTTTTAGCAGCATTTCTTTAAGAAAGGTAGTTCTATATGTCACTTTTAATGAAAAATAGCTGCTACATTGAACCAAGATCCGAAGCGCCTGATTAAGAACACATTTTTCGACACACACGTGGTGGCTTGGCTCGACCCAAGTGTGGGCTGGAACAACCTTGACATTTGCAGACCATGTAATGTAATTCTAAAATACAAATCCAATTCAGTGCAGGTTCTATAATTGACCAGCCAGAGGTGAAAGTGATCTGACCTGGAAGGAGGATGAGACACATTCAAACAGCTGGTTCTCGGTTAAAAATAGGCCAGTTTTACCATATGTGTCTGCAACATCTGTGTGTAAATGCTAAATGATATATATATATATATATATATATATACAGTATATCCCACTAATGATAATAATAATAACAATAATAAGTCAGATATGGACACCACGTCTGTCACACTGTGTTTTCACGTGTTTGTGTGTAGGTGAGAGAAACAGAGCGATGCCAGTCACCTTCCACCAGACAGAAACTGACCAACATCCTATTTGACTTTGAGGGGGTGCCAGCAGCAGGAAGGAGGGAAGGAAATAAAGAAGAAAGAGTCTTTTTGTGAACTTCAGACCTGAAAGTCTTCCAGCGGCGAATGAGAATGAAATTAGGAGGATCTTAAAATCCGACGGGGGGAACAACCTGCTTTCCTTGTCATCACATCAAAAGGCAGCTGTTAGGTCATTTTAAACGGGCGAGCACAAAAGGCTGGATTCATATCCGGAGTTCAGCTCAGTTACCCCCAACTGGCTCAGAGATGAAATGAGTGTGAGATACAGATTAAATTGGATTATTGCAGAGCAGAAAGAAAAACAGGAGAAAGGACAAGGTGCTGAAATCCAGAATGTGTGATGTTATTGCGTAATGATTTGCATACAGAAATGTCTCTTTTAAAGGTCCAGTGTGTCGGATTTAGTGGCATCTGGTGGTGTGGTTGCAGATTGCAACTCACTCGCTTCACTCTCCCTTCCAAGCAAGGTGGAGAAACTACAGTGGCTGCAAAACAGGCGGGAAATTCTCTATTTGGAGCCAGTGTTTGCTTTCACCACCAGCGATGTTTCGTGACTCCAGACAGGTTTTGTTTTTCCCTTTCTGACCACAAATGGCTCATTTAAAAGTAAATGTTTCTGACCCCTGAACATGAAGGACTCCATGATAGGCGACGTGCAACATCTGTAGATAAAAACGTCAAACAGCTATTCTTATTTTCAGGAAATTATACACTAATAAAAACATACCTTTGATTATTATATTCCATTTCTGCCAATAGATCCTCCTCAATGTTACACACTGGACCTTTAAAGACATTCATGAAAGTCATACAAAAGATACATAAAGATGTCATGTTGGTTTTAGCCACTTGGATTCAGTCTTAACCAGCTTTCATACTCAAACTGCATCAGTCTTAATCTAGTTTATACAACTGTGGAACACGTTTGAATGAGACGTACATAGAAGTTCACATCAGATTAAGTTGAAGTCTGTGTCTGTGCTGAATGTGAAACAGCTCGGAGGAGACAGCTCGGCAATGAACCACGCTCGATCACCACAATAAAACAATCACACCGCACACTGGACGCTACAATACACAAACAACAAACACAACAAACACAACAAACACACACAGCCGAGCTCCAGAGGTGCAGCTGCAGAAGAAGAATGTGCTTCGGTTGTTCAGTGCTGATTGTTTGTTTGTACTGTAGTCTTGGACTGGGAACCGAAGGAACACCAGATAGACGGGGGGTGGAACTCCAGAGTTCAGCATGTTTACAACTTATTGTTTGAGTATCAAAGCAACATCAGTTGAAGATGATAAGCTGTTGGACTCATCCTTTCCTAGCATGAATAGTTGGTATCACCAGGAAGGAGCGCAAAGTGCAAACTCTATCTGTAAGGACTCAAACACTGCAGGGATTTTTAGCCTCTGTTAGCTCATTGTTTTGGTTCTAAGGCCCTAATATGTGAACTGGCGACCCGTGACTGACATATTTAATGGACATTTCGTATTATATTCAATGAATAACAATAACAGAACAGGTGATAAACTGTACAATGAACCCAATAGTGAACACAATAACTGCAGGAAGTCTGTGTAAAACAAGACATCTGGATGAATTTCCTGCGTCAGAGACAAGTTTTCCTGCTATTTTAAGGAACTTTTTATACAATTTATTCATTCAGTGTTTCCTTCTCATGGTTCTTTTCATTCATAGAACTTTTCTAATGCAGGACGCAGGCTGTTGATCAGAGGCTCTGTGAATATATCTTGTGTTCAGGTCTTTTAGATCTCAAATAATAATGCTGAAATATAGGCTGTATGTATCTTTAAAGTTTTCTAACACCCCTTTAAATCAAGAAGGCCTCGGGACCCCCATGTGAAGCTTTGGCGTCCCCTAGTGGAGTGTCCCGACCCCCAGGTTGGGAACCACTGCTTTAGATAGTCGAATGAGTGCAAGGCCAAAGAAAGAGTAACCAACAATAAGTTGATCCTCCTCAGCAAAGACAAAGACACAAACGAGGGAGACGGTTTAATAAGAGGATGATTTTATGGGAAATGTGGTTTTTATTTTGGTGAACCACTGGTGTCACGTACAATCAGCTGGAATATGATCTCTCTGGTTTGCAGCTATTATAAACATGTATCACAATTAATTTGATGGAGATTAATTCATGTTTGAAGCTATGTTGTTGTGTTTCACTGGGACATGGTCGTGAACCCACGCTCACAAACACGGGTTAATGGCAGATCACTCCCACAGGGCTTTATACAGACGTCACTCCGAAACCACAGAATTACCCTGGATGGAATATAAAGATATTTTCTAAACAGAGCAGTTGATTTGTTGTTTATTAAATCTGGCTCAAATGTTTAAACTGGAAATTCGAGGTGGCAGATGTAGCGGACGAGGAAGTGTAATGTTCGTTGCTCACTTTATGGAGGGTTAAACAACAATGTGCTCTCTCTCTGGGGGGGGTTGTGTGTGGAGCTCCCTGCCAGCTGTAACTCAGCTGCAGGAATGTCCAAATGAAGTGACAACGGCGGTGGCGGCGGTGGTGGTGGTGGGGGGGGTTTGTTTGATTTCGAAGCGTGGACCCTGTCTGATGTGGCCGACATCAAAGTGAGGCTCTTGCTGTGCGAGGCTGAATGACTTAATAGGCCTGTTTGTGCGTCCGGGCGTGTGTTCAGTAGAAGTACCTGTTTTCTGCCTCCTGTCAGGGTGTCTGTCTGTTTCCTGGACGGACGTTAGAGAGATTTCAATGAATAAATCACGTAGACCAGTAGTCTACCGGCCAGTAGATCACACTGTGGTTGCACTGGGCAGCTTCCAGGTATGGATATGTAACAGTTTGAACGTGCAAAAGAGAGGCTTCCTCTCAGTGAACCTTCCCTGAATAAGTAAAGCGTAAAAAAAAAGAGATTTTTTCCTTGATGTGCTGACTTTTCCCCTCAGAGAATCACTAGGTGGTCCGCTGCTCGCACCAAAGCTGCAGGGTTTTATCACCTAACTCAACGGGTTTACAGCAACCATAAAGTACACAAAACTGTGACATGTATGCAAACAAAGCAATAAAATGTTTCATTTCATGGGTCATTTCAGTCAGGAAATCTAACACGCTTCAGCCTTCACTGAGAATCAGCAGTCGAGGGTTAATTTCACATGATGGAGACACAAGGAGACTTACAAAGAGACTCAATGCTAAAAAGACATTTTAAAAAAGGAAGGGAAGTGACTGTGGAAGGTGTAAAGTTTTAAATATTTAAAGGCGACCCTGTGGAGTTTTTGACCACTAGTAGTCCTACGGAGAGATGTTTGAATGACTTTTGTTTGTGCTCACACATAAACATTCCCGACGAATGTCTACGATCTACGATCAGCAGGTAGCAATAATGTGCCAAGAAAAGTAGCTACGTGCCATTAAAATGCAAGAAGAAGACTGAAAGCTTGTAAACAGGGATGTAAACAATGAAGGTTTTCTTTCTTTTAAAACTGGTTTTTACACATTTTCTAAAGAAGAAATTTGTACTTGTACTTGTTGAGTAAAGAGTGTGTGTACCTTTAACACCAACAGACGCCAGCTCTCATAATTCTGCATTATAGAATATGTTTCTTTGGACTTCACTGAAGTCTCCAGCAGCACAATTAGCTCGATGAAACTTCCCTAGTGTGTGTGTGTGTGTGTGTGTGTGTGGGGTGGCGTGTGTGTGTGTGTGTGTGTGTGTGTGTGTGTGTGTGTGTGTGTGTGTGTGTGAGAGCCCAGAGTCTTTGGAATCTGTTGTTGCTTAATTAGTCTGCTAGTAAAACAGAAAAAAGACCTTTAGAAGACTAATTTAGGCGCCTGCTATCGTGCTCTTCAAATTCCCCCCCCGCAGATTAAAGAAATCAGTGTAGCTGTTTATGGAGAGCTGCATCCCTGAGACCTGCTGCTTTTATTTGTTATTTACACACTGCAGTCTTCCACTTTATTGCATCTCATGACCTTATTTAGCTTGAAGCTGAAGTGAACGTGTGAATGTTTACAACTGATTGTTTTCAAGAAAAGGGTGTCGGCCGGGTACGACGAGGTGTTGCACTCGCAACAGTTTGAATCATTATAAAGCAGAGCAATGAAAAGCTCAAGAAATTGAGATTGAGCTTAAAGTAAATTTTATTAAAGTTTAGGACTGGAAAGTTTTTTTAGTAAGTAATGCTGGATGCCAAATCTCAAGCTTTATAGAAACAACAGTTCTCTTTACACGAGGAACACCCGAACTTACAGGCAATCACACAAAACATATGTTGTAGGAAATATACACAGACTTATACATAAAGTATCTTAAAATATATATTATATAACATCGTATGTACTGTACATAACAACAAGTAGTATTAGCGTATTAGCATTAGCATGACAGTGCGGCTGTCACTTTTTATTTGAATTTTGTTCAAACATGGTTTATTTTAAGCGTAATGGTCCTTTCGAATTCAGACTTTACGGCGAATAAGAGAAACAGAAGTAGAAGTAGTTATTCCTGTGATCCAGCAGAGGGCGCTCCACTATCAGCGTGACCTCTGCCCTGTTGACCTGTCAGTAAACTTAACTGTAATGTTACATTGTTTACTAGGAAAATGGCGGACACAAAAGAACAAAACATGGAGGAAAGACATCCTGAGCAGACAATCCTGACTCCACAACAACAACAAATCCGCTGACTCAACCTCGCCACATCAGAGCGGAGGCACCAGGGCGAGTAGAGCAACGTCAAGTGTAAACCTCATCTGACTGCTGCTACTCAGCACACTCTACAGCAGACCCCTCACCAGAAGCTCATAAACATATCATCACAGATTTATATGCAAAGATACCTGTAAGAGAAAAAGGAAAACGCTGCTCTTGGTAAAATTATAATGCATCGATTAATGGTTATGCAACCACAAGTATTCTGCCTCAACACAGACAGACAGACAGACAGACAGACAGACAGACGGACGGAGAATGAGGTCTGGTCCAATTAGTGTTGACATGTTAATGGCCTGTGTTTGACTTTGACTGCCTGAATGAGGCTGAACACTGACTTCTGGGACGTCTCTTGTTGAAGAATGACTTTTGTGTGTGTGTGTGTGTGTGTGTGTGGGAGTAGGTGTGTGTAGGTGTGTGTGTGTGTGTGTGTGTGTGTGTGTGTGCGCTCCTCTTATGACGGACTCCTACTGGGAACGCTGGACCTCCTCCAGACTCCTTTCTATAGAAAAGATTGTGACCAGAGCACAAAAACTCATTAGAAAGGGCTTTATGTCCTCAGAGTCAATTTAGGGGCCCTGGGACCGAGTGTACATGTGACATAAATGTCTATGTGTGTGTGTGTGTGTGTGTGTGTGTGTGTGTGTGTGTGGTTTGTAGCTAAGCCTGTCTCTGGATATTTGAGAGTCTGTGTGTCCACAAGTATGTGTAAATAACTAAATGTGTGTGTTTACATGTTTGTGACTACGGTTGTGTGTATTATCCAGTGTTTGTGTATGTGTGTGTTTGCAGTGTTGGGGAGTTTTGCACATACACAACTAGTAGCTTAACTACATTTTGCTGTAGCTTTAAACTACATTAAAATAAACACAGTGATTCAAGTAGTTTGATTACTTTTTGACTTTGTTTTGTGTAGTTAACTACAGAAACAAACAATTTTGGGCCACAGAACCATTGTTTCTCTACTGTGAGTGAACCCGCTTTAAAGCTGCAGTAGGTAAGTTTTATAAAAATAGTTTTTGTCCTATTTTCTGAAACTTTCACTATATCCTGACAGTAGAACATGAGACAGATAATCTGTATAAGAATCAGGTTCATCTGACTCCTCCTGCTGCTCCTAATAGCATTTAAAAGAATCCACCAGGTCCGAACTAAAACAACCAATCAGAGCAGAGAGATATTATCTGTCTCATGTTCTACTGTCAGCATATAGTGACAGTGTCAGCAAATATTACATAACGTTATCGCCATTCATCTCACAATAAACTGAGTTAGACTATAAGCAATTTTGTTGAGTCTTGCGTCTGAGTTCAGGAGGTCATTAAACTCTTTTATTATTAGTCCGAACTTTTCTAAATCAAAATTGTATGCATGTGTCTCTATGTATTCATGTCTGAGTGCACATTATCTGTGCATATGAGTGTTCCTGGTAATTATCTTTTGTGTGCATTATTATTTGCATTCATTCCTGCACTCCTCAGCATGTATGTGAGAGTTTGTGTGTGTGTCTCTGCATGTGAGTGTGTCTCTTTTGGCACCTGCTCTGGGTACGTGATGAAGGATTAACTCTAGCGAAGTGTGTTTTGGGAGGGAATTTCTCCCCCGAGTTAAACATAAACAGGCCGAGATCAGAAACACCTCATCTTCAGCGGGAACAAAAAATTTAGTGTTTTTGACAAGGTTGTGTTTCCAGACCTTTAAAGTTTCTCTTTAAAGTCGTTAGGAGTGGCACTTTGTGGTGTCAGATTTACCCTCTGAACGTTTTTCTACAGACAAACTTAGACAGACACATATGGTCCACATTCAGGACAGTTTTTTTATCTTGTATCATGCTGTGAAAGAGTGTGTGCTTTCTTAAATAACCTCAAAGAACCTAAAGTAATATAAAGGTTGTGGGTTCTGGTAAAATTAGCCTGTCATTGTTTTTCTAATGCTCAGCTATGTCAACGTCTTCCGTCTGGTCCCACAGAACTAATGGATGGGAGCAGAAAATATCTTCCAGGGTTGGACCAGAAAGATATATTTATATATGCAGTGTGCAAACTATACTTGGCTTTCAGGGGAGCTCACTTTTTCTTCTCGGGGTTGGTTGTCCCTGCTGAGGTCTGATAGACTCACATTATGCTGACTACAAAACAGAGCAATGAATAATGCAACAATTCAGCTTACAGACTGAGTGAGACTAAGAAAGTTCACTTTTTTTTGTGATATTTGAGTTGAAGTTAATGATATTACGTCATTAAGGGCTGTCCACACCAAGACTGATAACAGTAAACATAAATATATCTTTTTAAATATCGTTCTAACGCAAGTGGATGGCAGAGTCCACCACACAACTATAACGACAATATACAACTTTTTAAACACTTATATTACACATAAAAAGGATTTTATCTCTCTCTTTTGCGCCACTAGGGGTCTCTGTTGTCTTAATCTTTTATATAAAAGTATGAATAAAATGTGTCTTGTCTTCTTGTGTTGCATTCTCCTAACTCCTCTCGTCTTCAAAGAACTTTGTGAACCCTGGTTTTCGTTCTGTTATGTACAGATGTAACAAGTCATCAATTACTTTATTAATTTTCCTATCGGATTCTTGCACCATTATCGTTATAGTTGTTATTGTTCTTGGTGTAGACGGCTCTTTAAAGACAAATTAGAATTCTGCTGTATTCATCTGTGCAATAACAAATGACCAAACCCAGAGACCAAAATATCCCCAAGCTCTTTCAGGGCCCTACTGCCTATTTCTGCTTGGCAATAACATGCTTGTTACCTATCACCGAAAGACACAAACTCAAGCTCAAAAGATTTCATGGCTAAAGTAGAAGAACAACAAACCCACCATCATGTTTTCCAGCAATTAAATGGCTGAGGAAAAGAGCGCGACCATGCCAAACCTGTGAGCGGCATGATTCCTCCGACTGGAAAACATGACTCAGTTGCACCTACAGTAGAAGTTCAAGAGAGCATGTAAGCCGTGTTTTAGGGTTTAAGATCTGCGGTATGTGAGAGGAAAATTACCCTGTAAACATAACTGGCTCTCGTCCTCAGTAATACCTGTAAAACACTACAGGTGTCTCTCATATACTGCATGAATGGAACAACAGGTGGATGGAAATCATTGATTTTACCCACTTGTTTTATATTTTGTGTGATTCTGGCTACAATGATAGGTAGTAATAGACCATTAGAGCTCCATTCAGCTCATAAAGACAGATATAAAACGTGTAAATCCAACTTAAACCTCCTGTCCTGAACAACCAGACAGTTATCAGTCCAAGCTCTGTCTGCAGGGCCATATATGGGCCAATCTCTGGTTATTAGCTGTTTGTTGGGTGTTTTACACAACCTGTTATTCTGAGAACTGGCTCCAGATGTAGCACAAGGTATTTGTAGAAATGTCTGGCCAAAAGGTAACTGAAAACATCCCCAACCCTCCACAGAGACAAGAGGGTTCTTCAAGGGACGTGAGACTCAAATAAAAATGGGGAAAAAAAGTAGAATGGTTCTTATTATACATATTATACATACATTATGAGGAACAATGCTAGTGAACTGTTCTAAAAGAGGGTCTGCCAACAGAACAATAAGCATGCAAGGACAACGGAAAGCAATGTAGCATATAACTAAACTCATATGTAACCTGTATGTTTAATGCATATGTCTGAATATCCAGCTGGTTGCAGCAGGACAGAGATAAAGTATCTGTAGATCACTTCAGCCTCCAGTTCATGTGTGTACCAGTGATTCTTTTATTCTAATTCAAAGGCTACAGCTAGATCGAATTGATGTCCCTTTATGTCTGTGTGTGATTATATTTTGGGCGGTGAACAATGAGTGAAAAAAGGGATTAATAAAATAAATCTTTGAAACTGCTAAAAGCTGCACTATGTTCACCAGCTAGTTGCTAACGCTGATGAGAGCAAACGTCAATGAGCTGAAGACTTTCTCAGTGAGTATAGCTGAGGGGAACTGCAGAATCGGGTGATAATTCTCTGTTTGTCACTACGAGCGACACCTTTCACATCTACTGCACAAATACTAGGATACACTCAGCCAGGGTGCAAACTACAGGGGGGCCAGGCGGAGAGTGGCTCCTCTTAATAAGACATGACCTCCCTTTTTGTTTCTGTAGAGGTGCTCAGAGAAGCTCTTAACTAAGGAAGCAGATGACAAGAATAAAGTCTATGACAAAAGATGGAGATAAATCTCAAATCTCCTGAAACATTTGAAGCTGATCTTCTTTGGGTGTGGGACCAACAGATCACTGATGCACAGCACAATTTAATCAATATAGGCTCTTGATGTGAAAACACTTGTACATCTATTTCCAGTCCAACATCTCTCTCACCCATTCTTCCTGCCTGTATCTACAGTACTGCTTTATATTGTTTTATCTGCAAACTAAACTATTGTAATACTTTGGATGTACTCAGAAAAACATCTAAAACATCCTAATAACTTTCAACAACAGGAGTTTACACTCTATTCTGCTGCTGATGCTTTTGGCTTTAGTGGTAATGGAGAGACAAAACTCTGCATCTGGTTTCTTTTTAGTAGAGAAAGGTTCAGCTGTTTAGATATGTGATATGGACCAATCAACTGCAACCAAGAGGAGGTGTGGTTTCCTGCAATACAGCCAGATACTGTAGAATAAAGCTCATTTGAGCATAAAGAATTGAACGCTCTGTGGGACCACAAAATCAGCTTCCCATTTCATTGTAGAACTTAACTCAGAGAGTTGTTCCTGAATACTGAAAGTCTCTGAACAATGGAGAGACGTTAAAATAAACAGTTGTTCCCATTTGATAGGGCAATATCCAAGGATGCCATTAGAAATAGAAACATGGATTGTGCACTATAAAAAGTAAAATCATGGGTCGGCCACTTCTAAGGTAACGAAAACACAACAATTCCTATATTCAGGTGATTATACACTAATGAAAATGATGAAAATATGAATATTATATTCCATTTCTGCCAACAGATCCTCCTAAATACTACACACTGGACCTTTATGTGCCTGTACTATCACTCCCACCCACTAACACTGACCATCCTGACCCCCAACTCATGCAAAAGTCTTCTGACCCTATTTAGAGACAACCAACTATGCTTTAGATTCCTTCAGGTAACAGAAAACAGCTGCTTTCGACTCCAACTCAACTATATGTAAAAGTACAAAATGGAGGAAAAGCCGATTATCACATTCACTGTTTACTATCATATAACTTTAACGATCTAACAGGGCTTGAAGAACGATGCCGGTGTGCCAGGGTAAATAACTCCTGAAGCTAAAGGGTCAGGAGAGGTCAAGAGAAAGACTGTCCTCATTCAGCCACTTAATCAGGGTTTACACAGTTCTGGGAAATAAAGTCCTCAAAAGTTACAACATGCCACCATCCGGGCCGGCCAATGTGCACAGTTGTCCAGTGCATCTCAGTCTCTTGAGCAATGGTTCTCCTCTTGAACTGCCAAAACAAATGACAAAGGTTTCTCCAGCAGGCGCCTCAGAGATGATAAAAGTCTGGCTCAAGGACATTTCAGCAGACACTGTGCTATCATGGGAACTGTGACCCTTCAGTTGACCAGTCTCTCTGCTGAGCTCTGTCCTATCTGCGTGGAGATAAGCTTGAAGACATAATGGACTGATAGCGCAGCTCTTAACCTCATGATGAATGGAGCTCTTTCATCCTCTGTCGCTTTGCTTTTATCTCTTTCTGTCTCTGTTTATCACTTCACTTGTCCAAAACTAAGATTTAGCCTCAGATGCGCTTACACAGAAAATACCACATTGCAATTATCGTGTCATGAATGCAGATGTTTTTTTCAGCCAAAGGTGAGGCTCCATCGTTCTGCTAGCAATGAAATATAAATGTGTTTGGATGCGAGGGAGACGCTGGCCGAGGTGAAGTTGGGAAAAGGCCAAAGAGGCAAACGTAAGAGCTGGAGAAAAAACAGAAGTCAAAGTCAAATGAGAATTCAAACAGAAAGCAAATGTGGATAACACAGAGTTGAATCTGTGTTCGGAAAACTGGCAGGCTGCTGTGAGTGTGTGCGCTTGCGTCACATGAATGTGTGTGTGTGTGTGTGTGTGTGGCGAAGGGGCCTCCCGTGCAGTTACACTGGAGCCACTTAGCTTTTTGGATGGCCGGCCTTTAATTTAAGAGAGGCCTGTTGAAAAGCCCGGTTTGATTGCTTTTCTAAAACAACCTCATCTAAAAGCCCTAAATAACCAAATACCTCTGTGACGACGACGGAGCAGATCCAAACTCTTTAACTACGTCCCTGCGCCTGGGAATACACATACAGCCACATCCATTTAATGGCATCAGCCGCATGGTTACGGCATGAGTGGGGGTAGCTCGAGGGAGAGGAGGTCTTGAAATGAAATTAGGATTAGTGAGAGCAGATTCCTCCAGGATCCTGCTGGTCTGAAGCCAGGCAGCTCTTAAACCTGTTTCTGGGTCTTTCTAACTCTATTGTACTTAATTTTTCTGCCCTTCCACAACCTCTTGCTTTCTCCCTCTGTCTCCATCTTCTTCTCCTCTAATAGCTGACATTTACAAGGAGGCCACAGCAGGGTTCGTAGAAGGTAAAGCCATAAAGTCTGACACATCTCCAAAGCTTTCTCATTCACACACACACACACACACACACAGGCGTGAATTGGCCATGAGGCTACTGTGGCGTCACGCCAGGGTTTTTCCAAACGAACCAGGAGGAGGAGGAACTGCAGCGGCGTGTCACAGAACGAGTGATATGAAATAACAACAGCTAATGCTAATTTCCATAACTCACAAGTCCAAATTTCCACATTACGGTTTTCACTTACTTTGTGCCAATCATTGAGACGAGATGTTTGAAAGACATATTGTTTGTGCCTCCAAATCCAGCTTTGGGAATTAGTAAAAGTGGTTTGGGACTGGGTGGTTTCCATTTTTTTTTTACAGCTAAGGAAATGTTTTGGTGGGTAAATGAATGACTGCCTCCTTTATTACATAATGTGTCAGTGATTGGTGAGCAAGGCACTATTCCTTGAACAGTTCAAAGCTAAAATATTAATTATTCTGCCTTAAAAAGGACCAGATTTAGTGGAATCTGGTAGTTGGAGATTGCAACGCCCTCATCTCACCTTCCCATTGCAAGAGTATAGGAGAAACTACGTGAAAGGCCCCATCTAGAGCGTCTGTAGATAAAAACTGCTCATTCTAAGGTAACAAAAACACAACGATTCCTGGTTTCAGGTGATTATACACTAATAAAAACATACCTAAGAATATTATATCCCACACTGGACCTTTAAATCTATGACTTGGCAGGGAGACTAAATGTTAGAGAACAACTTGCGTGAGGTACTTTGGGAAGAGTGCTATGGACTGACTTTACTGCTCCACCAGTACAATGAATGCTTGGCGGTGAACTTGGTGTCCATATGTGTGCAGGGGGCAAAGTCATGTGATTAATTTGACACGGTATAACACTCCTGACTCAAAGGTGGTAGTCGAATGATTATAGGTTCACCATCGTCACAGAACATGAAGACCTGGTTATAAATAGGGAAGAGAAGCCAAAATGTTTATTTTTATTCCCAAGGGTTGATGGGTTGGGCTATTATTGGGCTGATATCTGAATGTGGTGTTTAACAATACCAGTATGTAATGCATTAACTGATTGAGCTTCCTTACAGTAAAGGCCCTGACACACCTGGCTGACTGTCGGCTAATGTTGGGCTGTCGGTGAGCGTCTGTAGTACTAGTTCTTGCGGTGTGTTAGTCCGAGAGAAATGGAAGCTGCAAGCAGCAAACAACTTTGTCTTTATCTCATCTGATCACTCAAATACACAGATATTTTAACAACAAGAAACCTACATTGTTCGTACCCAAAGTCCTAGATCTTCTGGTGTTCGGCTGGTATTGATAGTTCTTACCTCTCGTGCAGTCGTGGAACGTATGATACAAGGCGATGCAACAGTCGGCTTTTGTCTCTGCTAGTTCTTTGATGTCGGCTTGGTGTGTCAGAGCTAAGCTAAGTGAGATAAGGCCAATCACAACATTACTGACAGTGAGTGTCTTAGGGGTAACACCAGATGGCTTTGATTTAACCCACTGACCGAGGTACCATTGGAAAGAACTGGTAACAACCCAAAATGCATCAAATCAGGGCTAAATGCCTCTAAGCTGCATGCTAAAAATGTAAAACCGAGTATAATTTAAACACTAAACCCCACTTCCTGTCCTTTTCTGGCTGGTTTTGACTTGATCTACAATCCAGTGATGCCAAATCATGAATCAGGCTAAAGGTGGTGCTGTCTTTTCATCACCCCGAGAGCCTTCATGAGAAACAGTCTCTACAGTGGAGTCCTCTGCAGCCTACATAAAGGGGAGTATGGGAACCATGCAGTACTGTACAAAGGAGCCCGCCACCGTCACGCTTTATCTCTGCCCTGTCTTTTATGTAGCTGTCTAAAGGGTCAAGCTTGTCACGCTTGCAGAAAATGCTGCGACGTACGTAACTTCACACGTCGAGTTTAAAGCTGTCACACATGTACAGAGCTCTGCTTTAGCCGCAGGAAGCACGGAGGTCAACAATGCAGCGCGACTCGGAAAACTGATTTCACGAGTGAGATTAGAAAAATCTCCAAGAACAAAATGAAGTTGCTTCAAACGGATATGGAGATCTACTGCTGCGACTTTTGGCACCGAAACATTTATATAACAAACTTTTCAACAGATATAACAGTAAAATTGTCAAGTTATTAAAGTCAATAAACTCAGCAGCAGGACTTTACATTACTAGAGTTTGTTTATTCTGCGTGTGTGCTCTCAATGCTAAACTGGAACCGACAGTTTAAGAGGGGTGTATGGTTTCAGACATCATCCCAGTGTGTTACTTTAGACTAACTGAACCGGTTTTTGTGGTGCATGTGTGTATAAGTGTGTGTGTGTGTCCTTCATTACAATTCAACCTTGAGGGATGGCTGATGTCATCTGGATAACAGAGCTCTGAGAACCAAAGATGGTGAATGTGCTCTCTTTCTCGAGTTGTACAAGTTATACAACTACAAGTCTGGTTTCTTACTCTTCTTTCCTTCAGTCTCTCTTTATTTCTTTCCTTCAGTCTTTATTTCTTTCCATCCCAGTTCAGAACAAAGATTCAGGATGAGAAGAAACAGTTTGCAGGGAAACATTGCAACAGTGTAAAGTTGTTATATCAGCTCGACTCAAGCCGGTTAATGGCATTGCTGCAACTTAGATGGTCTGGTTTTAGATCATATATCACCTGTTTCAACAGCCAATCAGCTCATTGCGAAGTCAGCTGGAAAGAGACGATCACCTCTAATCCATTTGTTTGACACAAACCTTAGACTGTATCCATGAACCCATGGACAGCTCCATATTCTCAACCCTCTTATTTTCTTGAGAATTTTCAACGTTTCGTGCAACTGTAACAACTAACTTACGATCACTATCCTCATTTTATATTTTAGGACGCAGTCAACTATATCCAGCTACAAAAAAAGCCTGAAAAGCCAGCAGTTAGAACAAAGTGCACAGCGTACACGAGGGAACTTCCATCATTGTTGAGAATACAACCAAGGATTGCTGCACTGACACAAGGACACTGGAAGTCAGAGTTCGGGGTCCTAAGAGAGATATTCATGGTCTTTGCATTTATTCGAACGACAAGATAAGTTATAGACGATTTAATAGTTATTATCAACATTTTACACACGTTTTATAACTCTTTAGTGGATAAAACAGATAAAGACAAGATAAAACCTGAATAAATACCAGTGTACACATGTAAATCCCAGATCCCTAAAAGCAGTTTAGTAAGTGGTCAAATAGTTTGTTCTTGTATTTCCAGTGCTCCACAGGCATTAAAATTCCCAATATCTTGTTTGCACATAATGTCACGTCACTGCGATCCTGTGGAACGGAACTGCAGACGGAGGGCAGGATGTGATTTTACGGTAAAATTACAGTTTTTATCGAAGGAGTTTGGTGATCTTTGAAGAGAGCCGTTTATCATCAGTTCCCCATTTCAATTAAACTGAAAAAAATGCTCTTTTTCATAACATAAGAATCACGTCCAACACATGTTGTGATTTCCTGTTTGTACCTTTCTCTTATAATATCGTTGACCAGCAGAGACTTTCCTCCATCTGAACTTTACGCATCAGCAGCTAATGGCAGATTAAGTGGTCTAGTATGTACCTACGATTAAACCCACTCACACACATCCTACCTGCCAGGCAGAGTCCGAAGATGGTGAGAAGAACCAGGATGTAGAGGGAGACGATGGCGTACTTGATGGCTGAGAGCGAGTTCAGGTGACCGCAGCAATGATCCTGCTTCCTGCGACGTTTACCAGAACCTGAGCGAGACGAGAAAATTAGCACCGAAGAACAGGATGAAAGTCCAAACAGAGGTGGAAATATTACAACATGCCAAGTTCTCTTATGGATAAAACAGCAAAGGGAATTTGGCTTTTAGATTGTTTAAAGATTTGTTTGCATCCTACAAAACGAAACATTGGAGAGCTTGTTAATCAGCGGATGGGAAAGTATGTGTAAGGAGTTTGAAAAGAGCAAAGCTTCATGTTTTCCAGTTTCAGAGAGCCCATAGAAGCGAGCACAGGTGGTTGAAGTTAAGAAAATAAGTCCAAAGGCTTTTATCATAAAGCCTGACATTTACTGTTGCAGTGACATAGTGCATGAACACAACGTAAGATCATCCATCACGTAATGACCGCGGTGCACGCAATCGTGTGTTTTAGAGACTGTAGAGACTGTACACCTGAGGAAGCAATATCAAACACATTTACTGGTTTAGAGGCTTAAAATGGTTTTACTGCATCATGAAAAGTATAAAGTATATTAGAAATGATGTGTGTTAAATGGTTTATACATTATTGTCTGATGGCTAGTGAGATACATAATGATACGAGTATAACACCAATACATTTACAGTGAAGTGGTTATATATAAATCATAAAACACTCACAGGTTTGGGGGATAATAGATTATAAGTGTCAGAGTTACTTAATCAGGATACAAAAAAAGGTAACTAATCTGTTACAGGAACAAAACATGTAATCAGATTAGTAACATTTAATAAAAATGGGGATTATTGGCAGAATTGCAATTTTAAAATAAAGAATGACAGAAAAAACAAAGGCGACAGCTTCATTTAAGTCTAACCTTTTATTCACTGTTTATTGTTTCATCTTTCATTTTTATTATTCCTATATTTTACAGTGTTTATTGCTCATTCTATATATTGTTACTGATGGTTCTTAGTGTTTGATTCCTATTGGTTTGTTGGTATTACCCAGTAAAGCATCGTACTGTATCAGGATCAGAATCAGAATCAAAAATCCTTTATTGATCCCTGGGGGGATAAAACATAATAAGAGTCTGTATGTACATTGTGCTACAATATATGCCACTATATAGAAGATAAAAATATATTTATGCTACAATATATGAAGTGTATTGAATACTGAATAAATAGTAATAATAGCTGAATTCTTTAAAAATGCACTATTTGTGACAAAGTCTAATCAGAGTAGCTGATATAATATTATAGATAATTCATTATCTTGTTCACTGGGTGGAAATTCTGCCTTCCAGCTGTGAAAACAGTCAGTAGGTTACTGCCTGAATTTACTTAATTAAAAGCAAGTTAATCTTTAAAAACACTCTGAGCAGACGACACACTGTCTTCTGAAAACTTTAAAAAACTTTGAGTTATAGAATACCTAAAATTCAAGTAACAGAAAGTAATCAAGTTACTGTAATAGCGTGATACTTTATTAGGTTACTGACTACATTTTTTAACAGGCAATTAGTAACTGTATCTGATTACATTATTACACAACCCTCCAAACACACACACACACACACACACACACACACACACACACACACACACACACAAGAGCTACAGTGAAACTGTAATTCATGTCACCACTTAACACTCCTCTCACTCTGAAGGACAAACAGATGTTGGAGAATTAGTCTTGATAAAAGTGACACAGTGTGTGTGTGTGTGTGTGTGTGTGTGTGTGTGTGTGTGTGTGTGTGATAGCTTTGCAGGAGGCAGGGATCAGACTGTTGATGTTGAGGGAACATTCCCTTCAGGTCAAGAGGATCAAGAGATTTTCGATGGTTCTGGAGTCACATCGTTCATCAATCATTGCAGCAGGAATGTGATATCGGTTAAAGAAACAAATATGAAAGTGTAATTTATATAAATATTAATGACTGTTCACTTGTTTGCAGTTTGCAGCGACAACAGTGGAAGATTTGCTGCTTTAAATTCGTAGCAATCTTTTGAACAAATGTCTTTAGTTGCAGGTAGAAGCAGACTTTAGTTTTTAGCCAGTTTCAAAGGTTGAGGCTGGCAGATGTTATCAGCTGTTGCTATCATCTCTGGTTGACTTTTTAATGTTCGCTGCTGATTTGCTTTAAAGTGTCTGATGCAAAAAAAGACTGAAGTTAAAGGTTCGCCTACGGGCAAAATGTCGGCATCTTCAGTAAATTTTTAATGTAGAACACAAAGTAAAAAAAAGATTATTAATAGATTAGCTAATGTAAAAACAGTAGCTAATTATATAACTAACGATTGACATAGATTAGTTAGTTAGTGTTTTGCTAAAACTAGCCAACTAACTAACTTAAGATGTGAATATACACACACTAAAGTCGTGAAAAAATGTGCTAAAATAATGCGTTGATGCATGCTCCAGATTCCCCCGTACAAGTTCAGTACTCACACGTAGCTATCTTAACGCTAAGAAAACAGCACTGAAAATGTTAAAAAGCATTAAATAAAACAGCAAAAGGATGTGTGAAGCGTCGCTTTTACCTTTTCAAAATGTGGCTGTCCTTTCAACACAGATTAGCCTAGCATATAGCATATCTAAGTACAGGAAAGGAGGAAGTCGACCAAAGTTACTGACCAAAACTGTTACTGGAGCACAGACCAAAAAGGGGCGGGACTTAGGAAGGGTCAACTGTCAACTATTGGACAGAGCAGAAATGGACCAAAAGGCCTTTATATAATAAATCATACTGTAAATACTGTAACAGTGATGTTGACACAGACTCTAAATGTTTGAGTTGATGGACAGAAGTTAAGGAACCCAGGAGAGGATGTGAGATATGAACGGACAGGTGTCTTTATGAAACCACTGCGCCCATGTGACACTTACTTTCTGATAAATACCACCGCGGGGACGTTATGAGGCTCTTACGAGACTCCATCTTCCTGTGAACGGCCGTGATGTTGGCTTGAGTCTTGACTTTTAAACATAAACAATGATTTTGCAGCGCGGCCTCCCAACAGCATGGTTTCATTTGGACCTTGACAATCTGTCAGTGGACACTGGTGAAGCACACACACACACACACACACACACACACACTTCCCGTCTATGATGAAGAACACACACTCCTCCAGCATAAGACAAACACAGCTGGCTCAGATGTGTGTGTGTGTGTGTGTGTGTGTCTCATATGGATGGAATGTATAGAGACTCAAAGCTAATCTGCCTCTCGAGCTTAACTCGTGCTGAACTTCAGAACACGCTTTTCGAGAAAAGAGACGAAACCAACCGCACATCACGCAAACCCCTTCGTATAAAAGCACAGCGGGGAGATAAACGCAGCGGTCTGGAGCTTCAGGGGGAAATGAGCTCGTCGTTTTCTGTCTTCTGATGTTTCTTTCTCCAGCCTGTGTGCGTGAAACCTTTCAGGTTGGCTTTGGTGGCATCTAGCAGTGCGGTTGCAGATTGTTACTCCCTCGCTTCACCGTCCCTTTTCCCGGTACAAAGGAGAAACCACGGTGGTCGCCAAAAACTCACTAAAACCATGAAAGGCCCTATCTAGAGCCAGTGTTTGGTTTTGTCTGTTCTGGGCCCAAAATAGTGAACAGTAGATAAAACTGTCTACCCTCCAATAAAAAAAGAAAGAAAAACTTGGGAAAGCCCCCTATAGAGCCTCTGTAAATAAAAACTGCTATTCTAAGGTAACAAAAACACAACGATTCTTACTTTAAGGTGATTATACTTTAATGAAAACATACTTGTAAATATAATATTACATTTCTGCCAATAGATCCTCCTCAATGTGACACACTGGACCTTTATAAAAAAATAAGAAAATATTTTAAAAAAGGAGAGGCCATCACAATTGGTAACATCTTTCAATTGCAAATTCTCACATTTGAGGATTTTGTGAAATATTTAAAGTTTTTGCTTGATAAACAACAAATAATCAATCAATTTAAGGGTGTTTCAGGGTTTTGTTATACTGTTCTTTGAAATACTGCCTTGTGTGTATGAATGTTGTTGTTTGGGCGGCAGTAGCTTGGGAACCAAAGGGTCGCCGGTTCAAGTCCCACAGACCACAATACGGAGTGTGGACTGGTAGCTGGAGAGGTGCCAGTTTCACCTCATGTGCACTGCCGAGGTGCCCTTGAGCGAGGCAACCTAACCCCAAGAAACTGCGCTGCTAACGTTTCTCCAATAGGGGATTAATAAAGTACATATCTAAATCTAAATCTATCTATAAAACACGAGTAATTCTTGTTTTCTGTGATTTATGCCAATATGCACCCGATAGTGAAGAAAAGAAGACAAAACTTTTGTTGTGTGTCCAGCAGCCGACATTAGAGAGACAGAAGAGTCAATATTCATTCATCACATAATTGTAAAGACGTTTGGAAAATGCCGTTATTGCGCTGCTGTGTATTGCCTCCGACTCACGTCTGCGTGGTGTCGACACACTGAACTGTTTAGACAGTCGGATTAGTCGAGGATTATTTTATAGTAAACTTGGAGGTGCGACAACACGTTATGACCCATTTTGACACAGTGTGTTTATTTCCAGCAGGGCCGGTGTGAGTCAGTTACTGGCACTATCTGAGCAGTCGGTGAAATTAGTCCATTTTACAAGGACGAGGTTATTGATCCCTTTACTTTAACTTTCCAAATCAAACGCACATGGTGCTCGGAAAGCGCCACAGATTACATAAAAAGTCCGGCACTGACTCCGTAATTGGCAGGTGGCGGTGACGTTACTCGTGTGAGCGCAGCTTGTTTCCCCCAAAACAAAACGACAGAAAATGCTTCAAAAAGGCGTTAATCTATGTTTGTGTACCTAAACATTAACATTATGTGCTGTTATAATTACTATACGCAACTGAGGCCACAGTGGATTGTTAGAGCGCACAGCATTTAGAGCACATAAACCTTTTCTTGCTGCATAAATAAACCCTGTCCTTTTACCCATAATGCACAGCGTCTGGTGCTGTGCTTGTGTGAATCACGGTTGGATCACATTCTCATAGAAACCTCCCGACTGCTTTGTTTTGCTCTTTTCTTCCGCGCTCCAATAAAATAAGCTCCGCCACGGTTGGGAATATCTCCTCTAATTGAACGAGGTGTGAAAATGTTCAAGGATTTAGGAAAAGCTGGACGAGGACGGTCGTTTTTAATGTGTGAGGCTATTGTCCACTTTCCATTAAAATGTCAACAGATTCTACAGTTAAAGTTCACTTAAGACTTTCCCACCAAACTCGCTGAGCCCCGGGTCGAAACCTGAGAACACCACAGGGTCAACTGTGGATCTGTAGCAGCTGCACCTGTACACACACACACACACACACACACACACACACACACACACACACACACACACACACACAGATGTTGCTCCTGGACATTCCTGGCTTTCATAGATGACCACAGCGAGGGGAGAGCGAATGCCAAACAGTGACAGCATCGTTTGTGTGTGTGTGTGTGTGTGTGTGTGTGTGTGTGTGAGAGTCTGTATTGGTTATTAGTGTGTGAGTGTGTTATATGTGTGTGTGTGTGTGTGTGTGTGTGTGTGTGTGTGTGTGTGTGTGTGTGTGTGGGAGTTTCTGTGTACACACATAAATGGTTCTGCAGAAAGTCCCTTTCTGAAAATCAGTCATGGTGTGTGAGGATCTGCGTCTAAGTCTATCTCAGATTTCTGTATCTTAACACACACACACACACACATGTAACACACACACACACACACACACACACACACACACACATAATACACACATACACACATAACACATTCTTAAGGTTCAGTGTTGTTAAATTTGTCATAGAATAATCTGATAAAGTGTTCAGAGCTGTCGTTGTCACACCATAAACCAGCTTCTCATTGAGTTCAGACTAAAATACAAATGAAAAAGTTTAAAATAATCAGCTGCTTTGGAAAATGAATCTGTATTTTAGGTGAAAATCTGTGAAAACAAAAAGGAAAACAATAAGCCATCTTATAATTTTGACTTAATGTGAATATTTTTTATTATGAAGGTGAAGTCTTACTTATTTTAGTTTTTTATTGGAGGAAATGAGCTCGAATTTGAGAAATAATTAATATTTTTACAGCGTTGTGTCTTATAAATGTTGTTAACTGTTAACACAAAATCTGTATTTTGGCATGTAAATCTTTACGTGCAGCTCGGTGTCTCAGCTCTCGTCTTTACCTTCGTCACACAGGTTGAGTTTGGACAAGTTGCGTCCATCGTAGGCCTCTTCGTACATGGAGCCGCTCTCTCTCTCTTCATACGTACTCAGATACATGGCCTTGTTCTCCATCTCCTCCTGACTGAAGACAAAAGACACACAATCACATTTATTGTACACACACACAGAAAAGGGGATTTCCTACAGGTGCATGGTTTGGGTCCACCTGTCCCCTTAGACCCCAGTGGTTGAATGAATATGATTTCTGTACGAAAAATAAACAATGAACTTTACTTTACAAAATTAAACTTTTTTAAATTAGTTTTGGTTACCCGGTTGATGTTTTTGTATATATATATTAGGGGGATAGGACAGCTGAATGTGGACAGAGAGTCAGGATGACATGATGCAGCAAAGAGCCAGAGGTGGGATTCGAACCCACGGTTGATGCAGAAAGGACATCGGTACACAGGGCTACAGGGCGCCCCCTATCTTTATTAATGATGAAGATTTGGGGGTTTTTTTCAGCTTCTGAAGGGCGGTATGCCAGAAAAAGGTGCAAATCAGTACAAAGTTCTTCAGAGTAATATCCTTTATTGTATAATACATCAGTCCTGCTGGGAACAGCCTCTACTCCCAACCCTCAGCTCATAACAATGACGTGAATCATGTGACAACAACCAGATCTCACACCAACTAATCCTTTTGGAAGAACTTTTCCAGAGATTTAGAGCATCTATGACCCATAAGAATGAAGGATTAAACCTTGTATTGAGGGTCCTCACAGGTATACTAGTTCAAATGAGTGTGTTTGTTTCCATTGGTGCCCTCTAGTGCTGTGAACCACACACACACACACACACACACACACACACACACACACACACACACACACACACACACACACGTAGCTAAACAAACAGAAGGAAATCCTTGTGGTGTGAGGATTGCGGCTGTCTTTAGACCAGCGTTATGTGATTTGTTTCCTCCGCCAGCAGAGTTGGGCAGGAGTTGTGTTTTTGCCCCATTTCATCCGTCTGTTTGCCTTCTAACAGGAGATTAACAACTATGAATGAATGTGCATAAAGCGTCGTATAGTAGGGCGATATAGGGTGAGAAAGAACTGATTCATCCTTTCATATCATCTGAGCAGCGTGTGTGGAAGTGGAAGAGGTAAACCCGGCGTTATTAGCAACGTCAAACAGTATTAAAGTGTTCATTTTAGGATGTAGACAATCTGCTCTGCTGGTTTTTCCAAAACATGCTGCGGTGTTTGAACGTCGGCCCAAATGGAAATGGTTACTCAACAAACACAGAGCGGATTGCCACACAGTGAAAACCACCCGTTCAGATCCTGAGCTGTTCCTGCCAGCGTGTTCTGGTTCTTCTTCAGAGTTTCCTCCCAGTTTGATCCTGAAAACATCCTGATCAGTTACCCCCCCCAAAAAAAAAAAAAAAACCTTAACTGGGTCCTTTCAACACTAATGTGGTGGCTCCTTCTGGAGGTCCGAGCTCCTCATCCTGTTTGTGAAGGCTAAGTTGGAACAAGTTGGAAACTGATTATAACTTAAAGCTGTAATTTGTAACATCATTAAACAGTGTATAACCTCTGGCTCTATGTTCTATATGTAGTTGAGTTCTTACTTTATCCCAAATGTTTCCAACAATGTTCAAACTCAGCGAAATCTGTAATTTTATTCAGGTAACGCTGCGTTTCAGCGGTCGCCTGTCGATGGCGCCATATCCCCTTTGGGCCTGCGTCAGCGTTGTGGTTGTCTGTCAGAAGCTGTCATACATAGACTGTTGATCCAGTCTGAAGCCACATTGTTACCATCCACTGTTTAGATCTTGGTGCTTTTTAACTCTAGATTGGAACCAGATGAAGGATTTTAGTCATCGGACGTCTGGATCTTAAGTTATCAGAGAAACAAGCTGAACTAACGTTAGCAGCAGCTCGGCTCGCAGCCCCTCCGGGACGTCCTTTGTCTGTCCAACAGCGTGGGAGAAGCAGTGATTTTTAAGGTGGAACTGCTTTATTCAGTGTGTTTAGTGGTTTTAATCAGAGGGTCTGTTTGTGTTGGAGAGGAGGAGACCTCTGTGGATAACTGGACTCCCGGTAGAAACCTCCTGAGCCATGAACACTGAAGGAATCCTAACCCGGGAGAAGCTGACTGCAATGACGCCAATGGTGGTGAAGACAACAAATCCCATGATCCCACACTGCTTTTTGTTTTTCCCGCTCCATCATCACTTACTTTTACAAGATCCAAAATCTTGCAGCAGGAATATGAACACAACTATCTGATATCCTGTTTCCGGTACAGCAATGAGAATGTGTCTCCTGGAGCTTCATTTGTTTCATTTTAAGTGTAACCTGGAAATAATTCCCCACATTTTGGGTGCATATGCAAAAGCTGTGGAAAAAAGTATCTCCCTAACCTGCAGTGCTGCAGCTGTGGTGTCGGCATCTCAAGTATTTAAGCACATATGGACGCTGAGAGCTTAAAAAATGAAGAGTGCTTCGACAGATATGGTTATGGCAGGATTCCAACATGTCCTCCTTAAAAAAGAAACCAGGAGCCGAATGGGACCATAAATCCTGATGAAAACATTTCCTGGGAGAGAGGAAAGTGTCTCAAAGGCAACTAATCATCACAAGCAGTAATTCCACCTTAAACAGACGGTTGACAATGTCCTCCAGCAGGTGCGGCCATCAATGAGCTACTGCAGATCTGGCAGACCATCTATGATACATAACTCAATCGGTAATCGAAAGCACATTGAGTTTCACGTCTTATTTGTCACGACTTTAAAGCTTTAATATGCAGCATTTCCACATTAAAATGTCTAAAAACACTACACTTATGTTACATATGTTGTTGTGCATGTAGATTATCCCAAATGTTTCCAACGATGTTGGATATTCAGGTAACGTTTCACAGGTTGCCTGAGATCTCCTTTCTGCATGTGTTGGTCTGCCAGACACTCAGTCATAAACCTCTTATCCAGTCCAAATAAAACGGAAGTCAGAGTACACTGAGGTGTTTCTTTTTGCCAGGTTTGCCTCCTGGCACCCTGCGGATAAATCAGCTAAAGCAGTTGTGTGTTTGTACAGTAATCAGTGAGCTATAGTAGCAAGCCATGCTGCTAACTAATGAATATTTTCTCTGTGACACTTGGACTGATGGACTCATGTGTCACATTTTGTTTTACAAGAAGACACAATGATTGGATTTTGTACTTTTCTTTGGCCTACATTGCTAAACAGGGGTACGATATGACTGGGGATGTAATCTTAAAGATATTTTAAGTTTCATCTGGACTTTAAGCCATATTTTTACCAACGTTAGAGTCTTAGTTAATCAGAGAACAAGCTAAGCTAAAGTTAGCAGCAGCTCGGCTCACAGCCCCTCTGGGACGTCCTTTGTCCACTGAACAACATTGAGGAAACACATTTTTAAGGTGGAACTGCTTTATTCAGTGTTTTCACCAGTTTTAATCAGTGGGTTTGTTCGTTTCGGAGAGGAGGAGACCTCTGAGGATAATTCGGCTACTGGTATAAACATTTAGTACGTCTTTATCGTAAGTTATCGGAGAAACAAGTCAGTTAACTGATAATTAATCGCAATCCGTTGCTCACTTTAAGAACAAGAGTTCTTCAGTGCTTTTCGGGGCAGATTAAGTTTGTGAAGTCCCACTACCTCGCAGCCATACACCACACTATTTACTCTGAGCTGAGCACATTTGCTCTTTTAGTTTGGTTTCCTAGTTTCCCACGCTACGAGAAAACCAAACCAAATACGAATAAAGTGAAAGGGAACACAGGACAAATAGATAAGACCCATGACAGAGAGGTTGCGTCAACGCAGACATCTCTGAGGAGGCAAAATTAAATCCGCTGCAGTCAGGAATCAGTGGATGTTAAACTCCCACAACCCCCGGCGGCAGATCTGTGAGTGTTTGACAAAGTCGTTAAAAAGCGCTCAGTCTGGACTTTCTCATTACGGAGGGGACGGAGGGGTCAGGTTGACATTTAGACCGGAGCTAAGCAGGAACCATTAGGGCTGCTAGGAGATCCCAGTGAGCTCTCCCTGTATATGTGAGGGTGAGTTATCTGCTAATTACACTGAGTTTGGGGGGATATAACAGTTTATCACACACACAGGATGGTGGGAAAGCAAAGAGTCACCTCTGGCTCTGCCACTGTGGACAAAATAATAGAAACACAGGATCATTTTAGAAGAAGAGTCATCGATAAAGTAGATTATGTGTCGGATTACTCAAAACACCTGTACATTTCCTCCAGGACGCTGACCATAAGTGACAAAAGGCCTCTAAAACCACTGCTTACAGTACATCCAAAGCCCAAAATATTCACAACATGGTTCCCACTTATTTTCCAGGACCTTTCCAGAACATTTTCCAGGAGTTTTTCTTGAAAGCACAGCACAATCAGTCAGAAGAGCTGCAGTTTTGGGCAAATTGTTTACATTAATTTGGCCTCAGGAAGAAGTAACAGTTCAAATTCAACTTCTAGAAAGTTAAATTGTTTATTGCACCTACAGTTCTCATCACTGTGCTTGTATTTATCAACCACGCAACAAGAAATATGATTATTAATAGGCTGCATGCACGGAGGTAAGAGCTCACAGCTCTGGAAAAAACAGACTTGATGCTGAAAAGATCTCAGCAGGTCAGCTCCACTTTGCATCTGGTGAACCTGCTTTGAAGTGTCTTTTAGTTTATCCATCCAACAGTCGAGTTTCAAACAAAATGTGCACCTAGGTTTATGTAGGCGATCTGAATGAGGGGCTAAAACACAAACATGTCCAAGACAAGACTGACAATTTCCAGGAGTTTCCATGACGCGCGGGAACCCTGAACAAACTGTACTCTGCCCTGAAGACTCTCTGTAACTCCATCGAGGTTTGCATCTGATTAAAACCACCAAAAAAGCCTTTAATGCAGAATATTAGCTGTTCATCGCGGTGTTGAACAACCGAGGGAGATTGAATCTGCTGATTTAATGTGACTGAGCCCTTTTGGGTAGTGGATTTCCCCTTTCTTCATCCCTCAGATGACTGCAGGCTTTCCATCTCGGAGCTCCATCCAATCACTGCAAACAGTTCAAGATGCAGCGTGACAACAAGCCAACAAGAAACAAAGCCTTCGCATCTTATTAACCATTTGCAGATCAGAGAACAACCCAGTCCAGATAATCAGGAATATATACGTATAAAATACTCTGGAGTTGGAGTTAAAGCACCAAAAACTGCACTTAAAGCTGCAACAATCCATATTTTTATATTACAATTATAAATGAATGCTACTCCATGTCAACTGGATGTGTAAATAGGCAACTGTTTGCTAACATGTTCGCACCATATAATGTGTACAGCTTGCTCCCAACCAGCCAAATAATCTGTCAATGCTTCTTTAATGTACGTGCACACTCAATTTCTCTGCAACAACAACAAGACAAGTGTTTTTTCAGCCATTACCAAGGAGATAAACGTCTATTTGATTGTTTAAAGAACCAAGTTTAGGAAGTTAGTCCTTGTGTTTGGTAAGATAAAACACTACACACACTTTTGGGTTTTGATAATCACTAAAATAACAAAAAAAAACTGTATCAATTTGTAAATAAATAACATCAATATCCAGACATAGAGGCCGTGAATTAGGTTACAGATTACAGGAGAACAGGTTTTATGTAAATGAAGCAAATATAAAACCTAAATTGCTATGAATATATTTAAAACTACATCTGACAGCTCTTCTTTAAGCTGTTTATTTAGTAAAAGTTGTTGTTCTGCAGTGAAATGTGACATTATTAGGTTGTAAATTATTGCATTTTATTGTTGTATTAGGTCAACGTGGAGCTAGTTTTAACATCCTTATATACAGTTAAAAGGGTTTCCCCACATGAGGGTCGGGGCCCTCTGAAGGGTCACAAGATAAATCTGAGACAGTTGTGAGATGATTAATGGGAGAGGAAAGAAAAAACAACAAGTCCTGGTACACAAATGTATATATGTTGTTTTTCTCTAATCTTTGCTCTTTGAGCCTGAAACTGTTGTTTACATGGAACCATGTGAGAGGTTAACAGGGGAAATGTGTCTTTGCTGGAAGTGCTGACGTCTCAAAGAGACATCTGAAACGTGACAAGGAGCCTCAACCAGACACTTTGCAAGAGGTCACAAGACTAAAAGGTTGTTCAAACTTTCATGGATGGTAGTTTATAAACGTATTGTGCCTTATTTTAGTGTAAGATTATAATCTGAAAAGTAACCAGTAAGTAGTGGAAGTACAATAATGTCCTTTTAAATGTAGTGAAGGAGACATATAAAGTTGTATAAAAGTACCTTAAAATTGCTCTAAAGTCAGCCTATCTTCTTGAGTAAATGTTTCCACCACTATAACTACATGGAGAGAGAGAGAGAGAGAGAGAGAGAGAGAGAGAGAGAGAAGAAAGACCAGTGGAGATTCACTCAGCAAGAGAGGAAATAATTATCTTGTCATCTGCTGTTGTGTCGTGAGATTTGCCCCCAACTGAGCAGCTGATTGTCTGCAGGTCAGAGGGAACCGGTGCGTGTGGTCTCCCGATGGTGCAACTACTGAAATATCTGAGCATTAAGAGTTTAAATGAGTGAACAGAGGAAGCAGCGAGAGCTTACTGGCAGTTTACAAAACAGTTTTAAAAGTCAGTGCATGCTGATGAACAATTTCTCCTACTGGGATCAATTATGTAATTAAATGTATTAGAAGTGGTTGAGCTAAGCTGGAACGCTCGAAATCTCTCTCCAACAACGTCCCGTGTCATTGCGCAATCATCCGTGTGCAACATTAACCCATTTTCTCGGTTAATTAAAGGCAGAGACACTTCACCCTTGACCGCTGAAACACAAAGCAACAATTTTCTGCAGAGTTCCATTGAACGTGTGTTTCCTGTCCCGTCGTGCTGCAGCCGAGCGCTCTGATAAATAACGGGCAGCGAATCGGATTCGTAACCGCTGCCATTCGGTCCTTTTGCACTAAATATTCAACCTGTTTGCCGCCTTAAAAAGGTCAATGTGTGACCTCAACAATCAATCGTGTGGCGATTTCATTGCTGATGCAGAACGAATGTGATCAGCCTGTTAGCACTCATCACATCAGGGTTCACTAAACTGAGGGGCGGATCTGGACTGGTTCCCAAACTGGGGGGTTGCCAAAGCGTCATTGTGGGTCACTGAGGTCTTCCTGATCTAAAGGGGTGTAAGAAAACTTTATATATACACAGCAGAACTATATGTCAGTGTTTTTTATTTCTTTTTGATTTAAACTCTGAAGATGTGAAGTTATATTATATTATATATTCACAGCTTTCACTCTCTGATAAACTCGTCCTGCTGTAGAAGCTATTAAAGCTGCAGCAGGTAACTTTTATTAAAATTATATTTTGTTATATTTGCTGAAACTTTCACTATATCCTGACAGTAGAACGTGAGGCAGATAATCTGTGAAAAAATCTGGTTTCTCTGACTTGTTCTAGTGCTCCTAATGGGATTATCAAGAATCCCCCGGGCCCGAATGAAAACAACCAATCAGATTAGAGAAAGATATAAAGACACTTTGGGTTGGAAGCTTTAAGATAGTTGATTCCAGTCTCATTCCCAGAGTCCCAAAGCGCCTGTATTTGACTCCCTGGGAGTGAGAGTTAACAATCAATCATCTTTCTCGGCTCTGATTGGCTTACAAATCCCGTTAGGAGCACTAGAACAAGTCAGAGGAACCTGATTGTTATCTGTCTCATGTTCTCCTGTCAGGATATAGTGAAAGTTTCAGCAAATATGACACAAAATAATTTCATTAAAGTTAATTTCTGCAGCTTTAAGTCATATGATTGTTAAAAAAGACAAAATACAGACAAAATTTCTAAAAATATCAAGCAAACTAAAATAAAAAATTGTTTTACTTCATTCATTCCCAGATTTCATTGTAAAGTTTATCAATAGTTCTGTGCTGTTACTGTTATACATTAAATATAATATGAAACATCCATAAAATATGTCACTTAGTCAATTTACTCAATGATAGAAACAGGATCCTTTAAGGAAAAAGTTTGGTGTCAAAATCTGTCAAATCAAACACATTACAGACTATCTGTCATCCGTAAACTCAAAGGAATTTTTGTTCCCCCCCATCTTCTCGTGCTACTGAATCAAAGCATCATCCAGCCCATCCTCATATACTGCTGCTCCTGTTTCCTGTTTCTACAACATGCTA
>NW_026136708.1:21645194-21822694 GCF_905237075.1 Dicentrarchus labrax
ATGACACTTACGTTAACAACAGGGGATAGCAAAAACATCTTAGGAGGCTGAAAGGAGGAACAACTTGTATATCTGTTTATAGCACACGCACACAAACTGTGTGCTGAGAGGATTCATTGCATCTGTGATGAATTCATTATCAACAGTGTCGTCTGAAGGTGAAATTTTATAATGACCCAGACAATCCAGATTTGGAGCTGTCTCAGTTGACATTCACATTGTTCTTATCTAACCAGTGTTTTCTTGACTTTATCCAGTTGGGTTTCGGATGCCTAATGCTAGTCTTACTTTACCTTAAGTGTACTATAGTTCAGTCAGGACCACTTTCGTCAAAATATCTTATATCCCAAGCAGAATTTACATTTGGCGGTATGGCTCTGTTCTGGGACCTCCTTGTCCTTCCGCGTGCCTACGTGGAAAAGTTTAAGACAAGGAGAGCGGCAGCAGAAACCCCCCAGGGTACAGAACAGAGCAAGCATCAATGGCAATCAGAAAATGACATTGATTAATTAGAAACAACATAAAAAGGAGGAGCTGGGGTGGAGGTGGGTGCAAAAGGCTTGTAGAGGAAGCAGCAGAGATAGGCAGGCAGGCTAAAGCAGCTTAAATAAGGCGCCATGTAGATGTTTGCCAATTGGATGCTTGAGGAAATCAGGTGAGCTGTCAGCTGACTGTGTATGGTATCCAATGGGAAGCTTAGAGGAATCAGCTGATGTATGTTTATGACTAGCTGTGATCGTATGATATAGCTGTAACTGAAAGCTAAGCCTGACTTCGTGCCCTGCCTGAACTAACGCTATGCTCAATTTGTCACCATTGACAGTATAAACACACAGTCTTATACACATTTAGTCTTATGGAGAAATTAGTCGACTTCTCAGTTGATTTATGAGCTCAGTAAACAGTTTCCTGATGAGTTTCTGGTTTCAATCTCTAGTTTCAGTCTTCTTTCATACAGCATGATGTTCATTTAGTAACTGATGGTCCCATTTAGACTAAAACAGACCATAAAGCAGGGCATGCTTTAGGGCGGGTGCAGCCAATGAGAGCAGTCAGCTCATTCATATTCTGCAAACTGTGCAGCCAATGAGAGCACTTCAACTTGCAGTCCGTCACCTCCGCTGACTCCATCTTACTCTCGTGGTGACGACCATAACATAACCATAACAAACTTTCTGATACGTCGGGTTTCTCTGTTCCTCTTCTTAAGAACGACCCCCTGCCATCGCTACACTCCAGCTGCGAAGGCTGATAAACTTTGTGTCCTACAACATTACGAAGGATACGATGAAGAAATACCAGAGAGCAGAGTAATGATGTAAGATTCTGTAATCTTATCTTCAAGAAACACTTTAACTCGAGGGTACTTTTTTCACTGTTTTTGATTCAGTTGTTATCCCTCCTCTAGTCGCTGTGTTTAAGCCTCCTCTGATCGCTGTTTTTTTTAAATATTGTTTACTAGAAATGTTCAAGAATAAAAGAAAAACACAAGGACACAGGTTCCTTTTTACCTAGTGGTGGAATCCACTGGGATGAGCTGTTTTTGAAGCAATTTCTTTCATGTCCTGGAGGAAACTGAGCCTCACATTACATCCTCTGCCCGTCACCCAGATACTGTTTCCTAATGAGGTATTCGGTTCAGTCGGTGGCAGCGTTTTCATTAGCTCGGTGACCACTGGCGTATTTTCAATGAGTTTTAAATTTTCTCCTAGCCCTGACCTCTCATCGGCTCCAAGCCACGTGCCTCTCGAACTGCTAGAGCTCCTGCCTATTCTCAAAGTTTTCTTTTTTTTTTTTAGGATGTCACAACCCAGTTAATGTCTTTTATGAGTCAACATAATATCTGAGATATTCCGATCTGGTTTTAGAGCCCCTCAGAGCACAGAGACGGTTCTCCTCAGAGAGGCTGATGACCTTCTTTTAGGAGGCTGGTGGGAAAAGTTCCACTTTAAATCTTTTAAATCTCACCGCAGTGTTGAATATTGTAGAGCAAATAATTTCATTGCAGCGCTTAAAGGCCCATGTTGGAAGTACTTTAAATTCAGTTTGTACTCTTGGAAAGTCACATTGAAAGTGCATGAAGTTAAAGACTTTGGCTGCATTTCCTCGTTGTACAAAGATTATTATCATACAGCACATATACAGTCTATACACACACATATAAATACAGACAAAGCATAATAACAAAAATGCAATAAAGAAAAAGTAAGAAGAAAAAAAGGGGGGTCAGAGCATGTTTTCTGGATAAAAATAAAATGTGACATAATTCTCAATTTTCTGTGTCCTTGTTATTGACCCCTATTATGTTATTTGTGACTGTTTATTATTTTTAATATGCCACATTTTCTGTCCCGACCTTCAAACACATTCCACTGTTTTAACTGAATCTGGTGCCTGACAGATAATACCATAACAATACTGACATGGGAGTATCTACATGGATGGATAAAGGAACTGTTTGGCACAAGTAAGTCTCAAGTCTTGGCTATGAAGGTCCGAGTCAAGACCAAGTTTAACAACACATTATGTAATAACTCAACACGATGTAATACATTTCCACTTCATTGTGTAATAATCTGCTGCACTTTGTGATAAACAGCATGAAGGCAATATGAAATACATTTTGTGGTGATTATTACAAAATATAGAAGTTGCTCTTTTTATGATTAAAATGTAATAATATGATACATTATGTAATAAGCAACCAAAATTGATTTCTTTATCTGTACATGTTATATTTTGCACCCTCTTCCTATTCTTAGTGTTTCTCTTTTTCTAATTCAGCCTCCAGTGTTTCCTCGCTGCAACTTGATGAGGTAGCGTTTTACTCAGTGCCTGTTTTAATTGACTCTTTTATTGATAGCAAAAACATTTATTACTTTATGTGTTTGTGTGTGCGCATGAGGAGATGGGAGGGTGTTTTAATATGTGAAGCATTTTGTTACATTTTGCTTGTATGAAAAATGCTATACAAATAAAATCTGATTGATTTAGATTCTTAACAACTGACCTCACTTCACAAATTTTAGATTAGATTCCTTCGACTTGTGGGGCCACCTATCAATGACAGGTGGCTGATGATAGACGTTGCTAAATCTTTATTGATTTTAAAAGACAGCATTTAGGCTTCCACATCTAGGATGCAATAATTTCTTTACCACTGATGCTTCATGTTTTAAAAGTTAACTACTTACTCTAGGCAAACATTACGAGTTAGCTAAACTTATACTTGCCATCTGTAGCCTCAAACGTTGAAGTTGGCAAATGTTTCCCTCCAGACAGTAGCAGAGTCTTTATATATCTGAATGTGATATTATGTTGTCTGTCTGCTGCTTTGCACTGACAAACATGCCTTTCCCTTCGCTGCTTGTCATGTCACATCGAGTCATTGTAAGGAAAATGAAGAGTCGATTCCCTGCACACTTTGGTGGGTTTGGGAGGATATTGAGTCATTCCAAGTTAGGGCTATAAAGTCTCCATAAAGTCATTTATGTTTAGGCCGAACTCGATGTACACATTTTTGGTTTTATGAAGTGAAGCTGAGTCAAGTCACAGGACTTCAGTTCAAACCTTCTACTGTGAACTGCAACCACACTAGTTGTAGCTTGTGACCCCTTAAAAGGTATCATTGTACAGGTGTGACTTCTCACAGGTTATGCCTGTAGTGGACATAAAGAGAGAATGTTTGTTATTGCTATTATTATTTATGTCAATCTGTAAATAATTGAGTATATATATGATACTATGCAATGCTACACACACATCTAGTGGAACACACACTTCCACAATCTCTGTCAAACACACACATATACAAACAGGGCTTTTACTCTATAATAATATATATATTATATAATAATAATAATTTTCCTCATGCTTTGGCAATATTGTCTTTGTTACACTGCACCAATAAAGTGAATTAAATTGAAAATGAGTGATTTTTCATTCTCAGATTGTTCCATCTGACAGATTTTTGGACAAATAGGTAGATGTATCCAACATTTTACAAGAATAAAAGCTAAAACTTATATCAATATCAATATCATTTTGTTTTTTTGTTATCTCTTTCATCATCTTGTGATATTGTAAATGTATCTTTGGCCCTCTTTATGGGAGTCCAGACCCTCCGGGTTGGGAATGACTGATGTACAATAATGCTTCTGTTCCTTCTCTAGTAAAAAGGGTCAAATGGGGATGACAGATTGTGTAGAATGACACGGATTATGTTTTGACATTGGTGGTAGATGTTCCTGACAGTATATGTACCCATGAACCTGATACACCTAAATGTGGGTTCAATACACGACTTATACCCTAACAACAGTCTCAGGATTGTGACTCATCTGTTGCTTTCATTCAGCTTCTAGGGTTACACATCTTTCACTCTTACTGGCTTCCACTCTGATCTCTGTAGAAATGACAGACATCCTGAGGAGCATGAACAACTGATCCCTGATCAGTGGCGGCTGACATCCTGTCTGAGCAGGTGCATTACAATACCTTCTCCTTTCAAAGTCTTTCCTGTGGGGTTTATAATGGCCTAATCTGTGCTCCCTCACTCTCCTTATCTTCATAAAATGAAATATGAATCCAAGAAGGGCAAAGTCGTATGAATACTGATTCTCCCGATGGCAGGTGAGTTTACGTTTAAGTATAGTTGCACGTGCGCATGCAAAGAGCATATGCGTGTCCGCTCATGCATTCTCACCACCTGCCATTTTTAGCTGTTGCTAGCAGCAACAAGTTCATTCATATTTTCCATGGGTAGATGTGATTATGAAGCATTTGTCATGGGTCCTATGTCATCAAAGGCGGACAGTGCCTGCAGAAAAAAAGTCTCCTGATCCTTTATTGAAAAGGAAAATTTCACTGAGGTATAGTTTCCAATAGATTTCCCCTCACGTCTCAGTAAGGACCGCGCTGATCTGCTGCGGTCTGTCACACTATACACTGCTCATCTGTGCTCTCGTGCTCCCACCCACTCACACACTTTCTGCTTGATGAGAGTGGTAGTTCCCGCAGACTGAAAACTCTCAGAGGACACTGACAGAATGAGGAACTGGGTGAGTTATAAAGGGCCGAATCATTTCATCTTTCAACAGAAAACTAAGTCTGAATACTCCGCATTGTCTATGAATTCCTGTTAATGGACACAGATTTAGACCAATTTTTATTGATGATATAGTCTAAAAAATTAAAATATATAAAAAATCACAATTTGACATCTTAAAATGACTCCTTTTATCTGACTGACAGTAAGGAACTCTTTACTATCACAAACAATAAATAAAAGCAGCAAATCATTTAAATTATGATCTTGAAACTAGCTAATGTTTGGAATTTTGTACTTGAAAAATTACTTGATTGATGATAATTAACTAATTAAGAAAATAGCTGGGGCTTAAAATGAACAAATTATTTATAGTAAGAAATTCAAGCAATAGACTCAGTTATTTTACATAAAAAGCTGGATGAAAGTAGGGATAAACACCAGCGAACACTGGACTTAATCTGACAGATGGCCACAAAGAGAAGCCCTGTATTCACCTAGCTTGATCATTGTCTGACAGAAAGACATGCTCACTTAACAGAATGAGCTCACTGAATAATTCAGGGCAGATCTGGCATGATAACAAATGAGAATAATTGTCTACCTGCTTATACTAAAGGCTTAATTTGGGTGTATATTGCCTGTAATAATTATAATAATCTCCATAGACATGGGGTTGGAAAAAAAAGATGCATTAAGGAGAAGCCCAGAGAATCTGAGCAATATAAATGACAATGTCTCATAGTAACTGCAGCCAAATAATGCACGTTTGTGTCCACATAAAAGAGCATTATATTGCATCACCATTGCACGTTTAGTAGCTCAACTTTAGGTTTAATAACTTTCCCAAACACTTTTCCTTGTCCTCGACGGTAAACGTCTTGAGGTCAAGGGAAGGTGTGAAGGAGAATTTATAAAGACCGCACTTATACTCGGCTGTGTAATTATGCGACAGTGGAGGTTATTGCCATGGTGAGACATGATGTTCCAAAGGCAGACAACTAGAAGAGATACTTCGCCCTGTGTGTTTTTACCGCGTTGTCTCATGCAGGTTATATTAACGTGACAAATATTACTTCATTACCAAGATTAGGATTATAATGTAATAAATAAATATAGGCTACTTAGTCACAAAAGTGAAACAAAATGGTTGTCCACTCATATTAATCTACATATATTCCAATTAGTGATTGATTGTATAAAAATAACTTAATTACATAACGTATTAGGCCTTGAAATCTACAACCTAACATGTCATACATAAGGACTAGTGTGTTGGATTTAGTGGCATCTAGCAGGGAAGTTGCAGATTACAACTAACTGAACACCGCTCACATCTGTATCTGACGACCTGGGAATGAGAACGGGCTGTTAAGTGTGTAGGAGAAACTATTGTGGCGGCATAACTTGTTTCTGGGCCAGTGTAGAAACATGGAATGGAAACCAATGGAAGGTGTACCGTGGCGTCTGTAGATAGAAATGTCTCATTCTAAGGTAACAAAAACATGATTCCTGTATTCAGGTGATTATAAACTAATTAAAACATACCTATGAATATTGTATTCCGTTTCTGTCTCCTAAATGTTACACACTAGACCTTTAAGTTTCAACCATGTTGAATTAAAAACATCATCTGGTTAAAAACGTCTCATATCCCTTTTCTTAGAAAGACGGACTAATTATAAGCCTTTGCATATATTAGCTTAAGAACCACCACATAGAAAACAAACCTTGAAATATTAACTTGATTGTGCTTTGAAGCTGTTATGGCTGATCCAAAGATATTACCAGATAATCAAGGGCCCGACACTCAATGAATGGCCAATAACCCAGCTGAGTTGTATATATCCCGATGGGCCTGTCTTCAATTAGAGGCCTATAAAGGGGGCAGTTGGAGAGTTATAGAGCACAATGGGACACAGGGACCTCGCTGCTGCACTGAGGCTCACCTTACAGTGAAACAGAAGGGATGTTCACAGGAGGAGGGTATGACTGCTGGCATTGTGTTCACTAACAGTAAGAGGATGCTAATATGGGTTTTGAACATAGATCACAGAGCATGCTTAAAGTGAACATAACATCAAAGCATAACTGTAGTTGTTCCTGCATATCTAATGTGTTCATATGTAGTTTTGCCTTATGCAACAATAATGCAAGATAGGAAAAAAAAACAGCACACTAATTATATATTTACACATTGCATTTACATTTTGTCTTTTAAAGGAGAGGAGCAAAATATAGGCCACCCCCAACACCACTGTCTCCCTTGTACAGATCTATTTAGATATATTGAAAGACGTACTGTAACTGCCGCCTGTCATGTCCTGCTCTTCTCTCTAGTTCACGTTATTCTTCTGCCAGTTTTGATTTTCTGCCCCATCCTGATTAATTTAACCTGTGTGTAGATGTTCCTCACTAGTGTAATTAGTCTGTGTTCTTTTGTCTCAGTGGTAGTTCGTCTTTGTTTGTGATTTAAGCATTCAAGCTCTTTCTCCAGTGTTTCCCAGTATTGTTTGGACTTTTACTTTGTTTTCTTGTACCCGTTTATGGACTTTGGATTTTTTTCCCTGCACCTTTGGATTGATTTTCCCATCCTGGACTGCTTTCCTGGTTTTGACTTTGCCTGCTTCATCATCCCCGTAATCCTTTTTAAATTTACTTCAGTAATACATCTTTTGAACTGCACAGCTTAGCCTCGGTTACCTGTATTTGGTTTGAGTTCCGTATGTTTAAGGCACTTATGGCCGTTCACAGGAGGGAGGAGTCCCGAGTGAAATATATGGAGGTCCTCCTGGTGGACTACTGATTGGCACATGGAATGTCTTGCCCCTAACCCCTTACCCCTTACCACCGGTAATAGCTGTGACGCGTTCCGGCTAGACAGTGATCGAGATTCCACCAGAAGCGCTGTGGCACATCCCAGAAGTGTTTTTCTGCTCTGCAAACAGTACTGAGCAGATCGCACTGCCAGGAAGTCAGAAACAGAAACAGCATCGAAGAATCCAGTCCATTTTCAAAATAAAAGACCCTGTGCAAACACTGGGATGAATTTACACTACATCAACATTGTGGCACCAGGCCAGAAGTCAAACAGTCACAGGGGATTTGTCCTTCTTGAAGGACACAATGCAAAGCAACATCATCAGGCAGGCAACACTCTGAAGATGCTCTGTTTCTCCATTTTACGGAGCCAAACCGCGTTGTCTGCCCGGCCGAATATCGGTGTTACACAGCAGTCTCCCGGAGTCTTCAATGTGCCAAAGATGACGATGTTCAATGTTGTGCACTGGATGTGTGATGCACTCCTGTCTCCACAACGTGGCCCCCTTCCCAAGTAAGAACAGCCCAGCCTTCAGCCACTGTTTGGGACCCATTGATGGATGACACGTCCACATTAAGCCTCCTCGTAGACAACATGCACAAGATGACGTGAACAGGAACCCTCCACTGTCTAGCTTCAAGCAAATTGTGAAAGCACTGGCGAAATTCTGGAAATTTTTGTTAGTTGGTTATGCTGATTCAGAAGAAATTAAGAAATAGTCCAGTGTTACTGTTATACCAGGTAGTTCCCCTTCATTGTGGGTGATGAGGGATTCCTATGTCTGACTGTACCAGTCCCCGTCATTAACCTAACCAGTGAGGGGAAGAGTGGAGGCACGCTTCAACACTCACCAGGCCGGAGGCCAATCCATTATAGTGAAGGCCTGTGGAATGATGAAGGCACAGTAGCTAGGAATCTTAATCAAAGTCCTGGAAGTGAATCACACCTTTGCTCCTAATGTTGCTGCAGTGTGTTCAGTGCTCCATAACATCTGCAACACTGCTGGGGACATCCTGGAGCCGGCTGAGGAAGAGGATCCAGTGCCACCTCCACCTGTGCAAGGGGATGAACATGGAGGTCAGCATTACAAGGACAGACTGTCAGCCCAAAGTATCCCTCACCTCTGCAAGAACATGACTATTTCATTTTGTAAAGTGAATAAATGGCTTTCTTGTTACATTTTGGTTTCCGTCAATAATTCAAGAACTTTTCTGCTCCATTTTTGTTTGCACATGAATAAATCAAGAACTTTTCTCTCACACAGTGTTTGTCATAATTATTACAGTGGGTCTTACTGAGAGAGATGCAAAGACCATGGGATGCCTCAGAAACACTAAAGTCCTTAACTCAGTAGTAAACTAGTGGTAAAGTGGCTTCCAACAGGTCAAACTATTCTAAATAATAAATGTAGAATGTCTAAAGGTAAATGGGAGTGTTTTGTAAATAGGACATGTGCTAGACTCCATCTGAGTGGTCATTATATTTAACCTGTATGTTTCACATAAAGGGCCTAATGAATGCCATCAAAGCATAAACAGGTTGTGACTGAAAGGGCAGTTGGGTTACTGTTAGTAGCCATTCAAGTTTGTGGCTACTCATAATTGTTTTTGCCTTAAATGTTAATCAAATGTTTAACTAATGAATGAAGGCTCTGGTAGCCAACATGAGCCTGATTTGCTTTCCCTTGTATTTGGTTTTTGAGTTGTCCCACTTTTTGGGGGCCTGCACAGCAGTCAGCTTGCCTCTCCAGCCCCATTTGCTTCACCAC
Source organism: Dicentrarchus labrax (assembly GCF_905237075.1). Taxonomy (NCBI): domain Eukaryota; kingdom Metazoa; phylum Chordata; class Actinopteri; family Moronidae; genus Dicentrarchus; species Dicentrarchus labrax. The sequence continues at coordinate 21,654,831 of NW_026136708.1, forward strand.
CTGCCTGTGGGTCAGAATTAATTAATTTGCCATACCCATTTATAATAACATTTTAACCTACAAATGTAGCCTGATTTGGCTGCATTTCTCTCCCACTGAAGAGATTATCTACTTTATGGAGGCGAGAGTTTCAGTATCTCTGATTTAAAAATAAGGAGATGACTAATAAAAACTGAGCATAAGTTAACATAAAACGCTAACTTCAGTTTGATCAATTTACAGCGGTAGCGTGACGTTCATAGTTTTCCTCTGGGTTTAACATATGTTCAAAGTTAAAAACATATGAGTATATTAGCAAGTTATGGCAAAATAAAAGTGGTTAATATATTCTACGGCCAAATGGTGCATTGCTTTAAATGATGCTGCTGCAAGAAATTGTGGTACAGCATTAGTAAAGGATGGTCCAGTGTACCCGATATGCTAAAGGAGATAAGAAAGGGAGCACTGAAGCACCTTTCAACCAGCTCTCATCATGGCTGTCATTCAGTTTGGACCATTTCTAAGCTAAATAGACTATTTGGCTGTAACACAACTTTTCTTTGGGAGACCAACTGTGCAAACAAGAACTTTATACACAGAGTGAGACTAATTAATGATGTGTTGGCAGCAGGACCCAGGTGCAAACGAGTCACTGGTGTGCTGGACTGGGAACAGGATAAGGTTACTTGGTGGACAGGTAAAGAATGGCTAGATCTAAAAAACAACATATAATGCAGAGATATAAAAAGACTTGAGATGGGATAAATTAAGGATTTTAACGCTTTAATTGTGATGTAGTATTAAATTAACAGCTGTGCCAAAACTGAGTTTTGTCAACATCTAACAAAGTTTCATAGTTTCAACATTTCTCAGCAGTCAAGCTTTGCAATTCACTGCGTCCTACAAGGGAGGCAATGGGGAGAATTCATGATATTTAAGAGTTTTCCTCAGTGGAGATAGGAAAGACTTCAAAGAGTCTGTGTTCATGACATGCCAGCACACAAGTCAACAGCTCAAGATGGTTGTATTTGTGCAGGATTGGTTGTATTAACATTAAATATACATATCCATTAAATTGTGTTAATTAATTAATTATCTTGAATGAGACATCCATATTTATTTCCATATTATTCTCTTCTTTATATCATACTTTAAAGCCCTACATTGGATATATCTGAGTTTTAACAAAAACTGAGTTTCACATTCAATTATGATTGAGATGTTGATGTGAACATGATGTTCCTCAATTACTTTTTTAATCTAACCTTTTTCTCTTGAACACAAAAGTCCTATTCAGTCTCTCCATCCCTATGAATTCAACCTTGCAATTTCCTCTAATCACTGCAGCTTTTCAACAAATTTGACCAATAGTTGTAGTTTCCCATTAATTTCACCAATCATAGCAGTCCCTCTCACAAAACATCGACTAATTCAGCGATTTTCACTTTCTCCGGCTATTCCATTGCAGAAAATGCCTAAAAACATTGCAACATGCGTCACAATTTCTTAGAAAAGGAGGGGTGAAATCAGGCAACAATCCCAAAAAATGCTGGAGGGACTGCCAAAAGAGGTTGAAAACCTTGTCTGCAGGGGAGAACTGGCCAAGTTGGCAGAATAATTCAGAACCAGACGGCAAAACAAATGTCAAAAAGAAATAGTGATACTAAAATAGGGCTTAAAGTAAACTAAGAATGGTGTCATTTACCATAGAGTCCCTGCTCTATCTTTGTTTATTCTGATCCAATAATAAACTCCACATGCCAAACAACCCATTTTCCTCACCAAGCTTGGATGTGTTTTGGTGTCTGACTAGCAGGTAAAATAATTTCTGCTCCTCAGAAGACCAAAGGCTCAGAGCGGTTCTTCAACAATCTATCAACAACTCTGGGAGGAAGAAGTGTCTTGATCTTTAGTGAAGAAAGTTCTGTCTTTTCTCCGAGCTTCAATCCATTGAGTCAGTATCCCCCCTGGTCGTCTGCCTAGCCCCGGGCGATGGTAGGAGGCCGGGGCTTGAAAAGCATCAGACGGCAGCCCTGTGGAATTAATCAATGCGAGAGAGAGAGGCTGTGTCAGGAAAAGAAAGAGAGGGATGGAGAGATCAGAAGAAAAAGTGTCAGAGAACAGATGAGAGGGAAAGGAAGAGAAACTGTGGCAGATGTGTGTGTTTTCATTAGAAATGTGATCAGATATTGTTCAGTCAGTCCACCTCAGATATGGGTCATATTTAATTGAATGCTTTCAAACTGTATAATTGATCAATATCAGTTGGGTGTCTTTGGAGAGCTCTTAACCTGAATTGATTGACATTTTTTTTGTTGTATGCATTCATTTATGTTATGGGAATATTTATTATTTCTCCAGTTTGACTGGTGTATGTTAATAATACAGTCAGAAATTCAAACAATATATGAGCAGTGATGTCTATTATCATAAAGTGTTTGATTTGTAGCTCAATCCCTGAATTACTTTGACATGCTTTTATCATCCCTTTATTTAAAATTAATTATTCAATTAAAATACCAGTTTCCTATTGCTATGGTTTATAGAAAACACTGTATGTCATGCAAAAGTAATTTCATTGCAGAACAATCTTTCCAAAATATAAATGGATGTACCACATTTTGACACTATACAACATGATGGAATAAAAGAACAGTACAGCAATCAGAGAAATGTGTTGGAATAGGATATAAAAATGCTAATATCACCTCCCGAAATAAGGCAATATCACATTCACTTTTTTATCCACACGCAGCTCTGGCTTGGTGGCTGAAACAACTGGTCTGAAATCTTCTCTGTTTACAGGTCATTGCCTTTGTTTCTGTCCCCGTTCACTAATGTTGGCGTCCCGCAGGTTTTTGTTCCTCACTGATGGCCGAGGAACAACACCTGGTGTCAGATTAGGTGTGGCTCATTAACCACCGGGGAGGAAAAGTCAAATCTGGTGTGACACTAAAGGAGCGGAAATTACAGGGGTAATGTTTCAGCACTATCACAATGTTTTTTTGCCAATGATAACAATGTACGGTGTGTTGCAACACTGCAATACATGCAATATGATGTCACAATAATCTGCAAGTCAAGTGTAACAACCTAAATATAGGAAATCTGTAATACTCACTCTGTTACACTGTTGTAGTGCTACCAGTTTCAAACCTTTTAGGCAATAAGGCAAAGAGCTGTGAGTGTCTTTAACACACAGCAAAATTAGTTCATGCACCATCATTCACATGTAAAAGAGCAATAAACTGGCAAAAGGATGAAACTGCTGAGAAGCAAAACTGTTTAGAGGTTGAACGTCTTCAGTGCAGAAAGGACACATTTGTGCTTCGCAGCAATTCAAATCTCAATCAGCACAAATTAACTCATTTAAAATTAATATATTATATAAAATTAGATGTAGTGAAGTGTAACTTGTGCTGATATACTGTTTTCCATGATCTTTTACCCAGAAAATCAATGATTCCAAAACATGTGTCCAAAGACCCAGACATTTAACTTAAAAAGAAGAAAGTGCCTCTCTAATTTTTCATGTTTAATCTTTACAGCTAAATAATTTAATTTTGTTGAACTTGTGGTCGTCAGTTTGGGAACTTCCTCAGTGAGGAACCTTCGGGTCGCAGCACAGCCAAAGTAATGTAGGGAAATCAACTTAATGTTTCTGTATTTGAATTAAAACAGTGATACTTGATGTGTCAGTGATTTTGACAACATGTATCACTGTTAAAATGTATTGTGTTACCATTAACACATAATCTGTTGGTCACCAATCCTGGAGGAGACTGTTAGATTAAACAACATTTACGTCTTTTGAGATGGTCATTATATCAGCGTAGATAATCATGGTGCTTTAAATTCCTGCCATGATTTGGGTATGTGACAACACCATGAACTAGGACAGGATTGTTTTCTCTATTCATTAATTTGCCAATCTGTTTCTTGATTGAGTGATTAATCATTTGGTCTTTGAAACATCAGAAAATAGTGCAAAGTAACAAAGAGTTCAAGATGTCTACTTGACAAATGTATAATTTTGTTGAACCAACAGTGAAAACTTAGAGATATTGAAGGTACTCTGCAGTTTTTCACCTCTAGAAGCACTTTGGATAAGTGTGTTTGTGAGTGGGTCCCCATTTTGTCTCATGTCCGAAGACTCAGACACTCGCATGTGTGGGTGACGTAATACACAATTTTAATGGTTTCACACTATTCCTCTGACCTACAGGTAGTGATACACCAAGAAACGCAGCAATGTGCCAACAAAGGCAGGGAAGAAGACGACTTTTATGGGCAAGGACATATATTTGATATGTTTGTCAGACCTCAAGGACACACACAATGTTTTTTGTCAGTAACACTGAAAAATACATGCTTGTAACACATATTTGTGACATTTTAAACGTAAATTTAAGTTCACAGTTATGTGAAACAGAAAAGCAGAAGACAACCAGAGAATCAGTGGCATTTCTTCTAGAAAATAGCTATTAGTAGTATTAATCATATTAAATTAATATATTTTTTATAGACTAATTGTTTCAACCCTGACCAATCATAGTGTGTTATCTCTCCCAACCTGAACAAAAAACGGTCCTGTAGTACTCGAGTCCGGTCTTGAGACGTCTTTTCTATTGTCAAGGACTTGACGCGGTCATCGGTTTTGCCAAAAATTTAGTTGGTCTCGGCCCAGTCCAGCAATAATGTTTCTTTGAGGTCACCTCCTCCTTCAAAACTAAATCATTGATGATGCGCACTTGTTCAGAAAATGGGAACTGTTTTAATTCATAATGCATCTAGAACAGGAGTTGACACTGGCAATGGCAAAACATTCTTTCTATTCTGTCTCCGACATGGCTCTTCGATCTTGACTCGGCTTTGACTAGTCCTGGTCTTGGACTCGACAACAGTGGCCTCGACTTGAGGGACATTTTCGAGAACAGGATTATCAACAACCGTGGTGTCCAAAGCATCTTGCAGCATGTTTGTAGACATTGCCAAATCGAAACTCTAACATCTCTCCTCACGCTTGAGACTAATTCACATTCCTATTGGATTGGGCAGTTATTGGGCTGATATTGTGGAGTCTGATCTTGGTATAACACAGTATCTAGTCTGGTGTATATACTGTAGAATCTAATCAGGCAATTCTGCTGGTGTTAGCTGAAAGGAGAAATAGCCAAACAACTTCAAGTTCTACATGATTCTTATTCAAGTCTTATTCAAGAGGTGGAGGGAACAAATGCGTACTAAAAAGATGAGATGAGGGAGGAGAGCTGGACCAGCCTGTGAACTACACACACAGGGGGAGACAGCTGTGGGGGGGGGAGTGTGGGAGCTTTATGAGACATGAAGGCAGTGGGGACTATTGATTTACTTCTGCAGTGCACTTTGGGAAGTGTGGTGCGCACACAAAAAGGCAGAGATAAAAACACGGACACAGATAAACTCGCCATGTGCCGGAGAGGAAATAAAGAAAAAAACAGCTCGTAAATTTTTTGCTTTTATTGTTTGCTGAGACGAATCTGCAGCATGTCGAATGACCTTACACTGGAAAAGCACAACAGTTTACACACACCCTGTGCCAGTGGCTACAGCCTCCTGGTTCACAGTGTATGTCCAACAATTGGTGTCAGCGGTAGTAAAAGGCAGAGTCATAGAAATGATTATCTACCGTTGAGCTCACAGCATGTAGGAAACGAGGGGAGATGACTACTTGTTTTCAATTCACACTTCTTTTTACTTCCTGTTGGGATGGTTCTCCCAGGAAGAGAGAGAGTGTAGCGAGATAAAACGTTATTGCCCCTTTTTCTCTCTGCGCCAGGGTTTTATTATGTGATGTGTCATTTCATAGCCTTTCAAGGCCTTTCCTTACTGCTATATGCTGCGACTGTATTGTCCTTTATTTGTACACACCAATAAACCATGTTTTATTGGTTCAATGATTAGATACACAAACAAGTCCCACACAGACACACAAGAAATATGACTTCCAAAAAAGTCCAGAATAAAAAGCCTGTTTTCATTTCACATACTGTATGCGAGCAAGATACAGGGGAGTAATAAAGCTGTGCTGTGTCAGACCAAGAGAACATTATAATAGGAGTAAACATATTGCATATACCAAGTTGCACACATATTTCAGGTGGCTAGTTGTCACCATGTATATTATATTTATCAAATTATTTAAATCTCTTTATTTAAACAGTCGCCTGTTAAATGCTAATCTGACAAATGGAAATGAGTCTGAATGTTTCAGAACAACCAGCAAGGAGACTGAACATTTAGTTAATCATCATACAAGTCTTGTTTTTCAAAATGCAGAATAAATAACTTCCAACTTCACAAAAACAGTAACGCAGACTTATCAATGGGATTCATGATGGATAACTGGCAACAAACTCACTCCTCTTCCTCCGTTGTCACGCCTCTCCTGTCTCTACATGAACCCGTTTTGTGTTCATCCACAGAGTCAGAGTCCTGGTCGGAGCCACTGTGAATCAGGCTCCGCCAGTCTCGCAGGCAACAGCAACAAACATTAGATTTACTGCAAAGTCTCTTTCTTATCTAAGAAGGACATGTCTTGTCTTGCTCCTTAACTTGTTGAACGAATGACTTAACGAATATCCATGCGGGAAAATGCACTGCTAATGTCAGTTTGCCAAAAAAAAAGTCACATTGAATCAGAATCAGAATTTTGTTTATTGCCAAGTAGGTTTTTACACCTACGAGGAATGTGTCCTGGTGCATTGGTGCATAAAATACACAAATCACACAAAATTCACACAGAAAAATAAAGTACTTTCTTAATATAAATAAATAAAGACACAAAAGATAGGAAAAGAAAACAGTGCAGTAGACGGGAGTGCATTAATGTAATGCATACTGTATATACAGTACAGGGTGGGTATAAGAGTCAGCGTCAGTGGGGGGTCCGGGCCTTGTTAATGAGGCCAGCTGCATTAGTTTAGATACCCCAGTGGTCCTCACTCTGCAAAACCACTTCTAACAAAACACTTGCAAGCCAGAGCTTCCAGCACAAGTTTGTGTATTTACCCTGAACCTCCACCAAGCATGGCTTTATGATGCTGCGTCTGCAACCAAGTTTGGCTCGATGATCCATCTTCAAATCCCACAGAGAGCGTTTAAGAAGCAGAGCGTCTTCGGAGCAGGTTGCCTGCCCGATGTTTTTAACTTGTGTATTTTGTCCTTAGAAAGGATAAAAAAATTGTTTGTTTCTCAGCTTCAAATCCTCTCTAACCTGCCACTGACTGATTGACTTCTGGCCTGGCACCACAGTGTTGATCTAGTGTGAAATTCAATCTGGAGTCTGTACGCAGTATTTTTCTTAGAAAATTGATCGGATTCTCTATGCCGACTCCATGCCAGCGCGATTATTTTGTGGCGTCCTTTAAAAATAGCTGTGTATTCTATGCCGAGCAGAGTGGAGAGACGTTTCGGTGGAATTTCGAGGATTGTCTGGAATGGGTGCGAATTGAATTTTGGGGGTTAGTCACCCTGTTGTGGCTCCGCTGGTGGCTTGGCAGAAAACGTCCAAAAAACTATTAACAATAGTTTTAAAAAATGACCATGACATTAAAAAACCAAATGACTAAATGTAATACCTTTTGGACTTTAATTCTGTTTTGTGAATGTCAAAAATTACATCTTTAGAGGTTCTCTTTAAGTACAACTGAAACTATGAAGTCTGCCACAGACAGAAAACATAACTATTTCCTGTCAAAGTGGCGAGCTGTAACCACGCTGAACCTGCCCTTCTGAGTTATGTTGTTGCCTAGCCTCAACAGTGTGGCCAGTTTTAGCGCGATATCTGACTTTTCTATAATGTTTCTATATGCTCACGTAAAGCATTTAGAGCACAGAAGAGAAGTGTTTCTGACCTTTTGGTGCATGTAAGTGTTTTAGTGTGAAAGGTTCTAGAAGTATAAAAGAACCAGGAAAGTATTTAAGTCTAAAAAAAAAAACACAAAAGAAAAAAGATATAACCTCGAGTTCATGCGCTGATTAAAATGTTCCCAGCACCTATGAAATTAATACCACGTCTGTGCTTCATTACGGCCATTATCTGCTACAGCAGTTATTAATGTAGGGAGGAGAGCGCCACGGGAGAGAAATCCCACACTGAATCGAAGAATATTCTCCAGGAGGAAAAAAGCAAGTTTGTGGTTTAGAGATAGCAACAGTCACAAGAGGATACCAAAGGACTGCATTAAAAGAGTTGTTTTCTGATATATCTGCAGGAGACAAAAGCCTGTAGTCTCTAGTCTCAGCGGGTCGCGTCAGTAAATCCCTGGGTTTATCGTGCTGGTGTTGACCTTATATGCTTTTAAACTGATGGTTTCCTGGATAGTTCTAGACAACAAAAATCACTTTTTTTATATATGTATTGATCGGGCAAAGAAGTTGATCATTCCACAGAGAGAAGCCTGTTAATTGGCAGAAAATACAGCTTATCATAGGAGGTGGGAGGGAGGGCAGAGGGGAGCTTGTTGTGCATGCGGGGCCAGTGGTGTCTAATATGCGCTCTCGCCATTTAAATTCAGTGTTTTACATTCTGCTTGGTGAACGGAGTCCCACATCGCTGATTAATTACAGCAAACATGGGCATTCACTCTGACTTGTGTGTGTTTGTGTACGCGTGTGAGTGCATTTAGAGAATTTGACAAAATAATGTGCAACTCTGCAACATCTCAAAGCTAATTAGCGGTGGGATTTCCATTGGAAATGCTGACCGCAGCAGGCAAACACTTGTTTATGAGACCTACTTTCTTACTGTAAATGCTGAGCAATACTGTCTGTATCCCTACGAAGCCTGTGCAGCTTTGATCCTGATTATAACAGCACACCAGCTTGAATGCTGTACCATAGTGCTCTGATAAAAGTCAGGAAGACAGAATCTAGTGCCTTTTGTCAGTAGCTCAAGGGTGAAACTGTGCCGGAGCCAGTCAGAGCCGAAGAAAACGAAGAAAACCTTTCTCTTTCAGCCATGCCAGCAGCAACAATGCCTTCGAGCCCAACACCAGACTGAAACATGGTGCAGACATTTAGTCCTCAGAACATAAATGGTTTGATACTGTACGTTAAAAGCCTTTGAGTGGCTGGAATATGATTGTAAATGTAATTTTGGTATTTTTTGGGGCTTTCTACTGCAGAAACATGGCAGTTCAACATGGAAGGCAATAAAGACTCATTCCAGTGCAACTTCTATATTCAGGTGATTATGAATGAAGTATGAAAACATACGTACAAATATTATATTCGATTTCTGCAAACAGGTCCTCCTAAATGTTGCACACTGTACCTTGAAGACTTATTTGTGGTTAGAAGCTCTTTAGAGGAAGGTGTAATGTTATGGTTCCAGAAAAGGAGAGTAACAGCATAGAAGAAATAAAAGCCCAATAAGTGGAACATCTCTCTAGACAGGTAGGAAAGGTAAACTTAGTCATCTCTTCCATAACCTGATAGAAACGATGCTAGTATACATGACAAATCTCTCGTACGTGCCATTTAAAGTATTTTCTTTACAGCTTCCAATCTCCTGAACTGAAACTAAAGTCTGAATTTAGAAATGCATCTAAATTCAAAATGGGAGTGACACCGCGGCATGAGAATTATTACGCCTTATGAGTCTCCATGTGCTCCTAAAAGGATTATCTATGACTACTGTAACACATACTGCAGCTTCCAGGGATAGGAGAGGAAACTGTGTGTGTGTGTCTTTCAATAAGAAGCTTTTTTGTGCATCATGATTTCTAATCCAAAAATGTCATTCATGGTTGTTTCTGTAAAAACAAAAGGAGGAAAACATATCAGAAAGGAGGAATAAACAGTTAATCTCCACCTCAGATAAACCTTTTTAATCTTGTTTTTATTATTTTTTACATATTTTCTATTAACAATAGTAATTAATGCAGAGAGTGCACGGAGGGGGTTGATAATCTCAACTACTGTTTAATATCTGCGTCTTTCTATTGATTTGTGCCTCTGATGGAGGCATACATACATACATACATACATACCACATGTGCCATATTATGATTCTTTTCACCTTATGATAATGTATTACATTATACATGTTATTACGTTATTATTACACGTTTTGTTATTACAACATAACAAAATATTACTTCATCTTCAACTTCATATGTGATTTGTTCTTTATGGAAGTTTATTGTTATAACTAGATATTTTTATGTTATAACTAGATATTTTAATGTTATTACAACATGCAAACTTATTGTATTAAAACAAGAAACTTTGTTTAAACAATATACTATTTATGTTGTTACAATGTAAAATATTTCATGTTATAACATGAGAACTTATTGTTATATATAGGTTTTACATTATAACATTGTTGTTATATATTGTTTAATTATATTTTGTAGTAGCAAGAACAGTTTCTTGTTATATAGTGATAAGTTTATATGTTGTAATAATGTAAAAATATCTCGTTATGAAAAACTTTTTATGTTAAAACAAGATTCAGTTTTCTTTTTCTGGTGAGGCAGCAACACGCTGCCATAGTTCTTATAACAAGATATGTTTATTAATAATTGATAATTTCATTTAATAATAGAATCATTTTGTATCAAAGAGTAACAAGAAAATATGTCATAAAAACAAAACTAAATATTTTGTTACTGTGAAAATAAGCTTGTTAAAGTGAGAAACTATAAATATTTTTAGTATTCTCAAAGTATCAAAAACCACATGGAAATGAGATGTGAGATGATATATATTGTAACTGCATTTCTTCTGTGTGAGTCCAGTCTGCATATTAATAGCTAAGTTCCTAATGGCAAAACTTGCTATTTTTAGGCTATTTAACACTGACTCAATAATCAACCAAGCTCCCACTTACCTGGGGAACATTTGCCACAACGATACCGATGAGAAAGTTCCTCACAGCCAGTTGCTGACTACCAAACAATTGGGAATATAGTGTCCCACTTTCAACTGAAGCCTGAAGCGAGGGAAGAACGAGACATAGTCTATTGACATTCATACTGTGTGCTTGACTTTTCAGATGATTCACTCTGTAGACTTTTCAGTCTCCAGAAAAATTGGCTCCACATGGAAGGCCTTATCAGAAAGGACATGGAGACCTACACATGCCAATCACTGTGTCTATGAATGTGATTTGTGCCGTCTCTCCTGTTGGCTCACACATGGAGACAGAGTTGCTTGTGAAATGCATATCTCTGTTGCTGCCTGCTGACCATAAATGGTACAAAAAGTGCTGCTTAAGCAACATAGAAAAGTCCATTTGTCACTTGTGTATTTGTTTGTTATTTGTGTGCGAAAGAAGACAAATAACTCTGTTTGAAGGGAGAAAAATGAAAAAGACCTTTCAGTAACATTTTAAAATGCACTGTTATGCACTTCACCAACAGATTACGAGAAAAGATCAACTTTTTATATAAAATCTGACCTTTGCTTTGTGCAGATATGACATAATGTAAGTAATCCTGTAGGTTCGTGGCAGAATGTGTCTATTATTATTATTACACTCATATTTTGCTCATGATGACATTTGACACTTACTTATCACAAGAATAAGTAAGTGCATTGTAATTTAATCTGAATTTATAGTTTAAGAAAAAAACTAGACTAGAACTTTGAAAATGTTTTCAGGAAAGTACTTCACTTCCCTTCTAACATAACTCAAGGGAAATGGTAATTAGATTATGGTGTAACTTACGTAATAAATGCGTGATAGATCCCACTGCGTCCTCTGCATCTTCATCCTTAGTTTATAGGTTTACAATCATCTTGGGGCATACTATTGAAATGAAAATGTTTTTAAAAGTTTGGTTCAGGTGAAACTATTAAACTAGAAAGGACTTGTTTGGGCTAATAATTGCAGGTGTAGTAGCAAAGTAGTTACTAAATATCATCTGCTGCATTTGCAATATTGTTTAGGAGTTGTAGTTTAAAGGACCAGTGTATAGGATTCAGTGGCATCTAGAGGTGTAGTTGCAGATTACAACTCCCTCGCTTCACTCTCCCCTTCCAAGTGTGAAGGAGAAACTGTGGTGGCAACGAAATGCACAAAATATCTATAATGTTTGGCTTGACCGCTCAGGAAGCACTGAAATAGTTCGAGTGACGTGTAAAAGCACTAAAATGAGACGAGGTGTCAGTTGAAGTGGAGAAACTTCTTGAAATCAGTTGTATAACAAGTATAAGCATAAGTATAATCACTGGAGACAAATACCAGATTAAGCTCTGTAAGAAGTTGAGTTGTCAGTGTGTACAGTATGCAAATGCTGGCAGTAGTGATGAAAGCAGCTGAAATGCCAGTGAATTGTAAGTTGATGTGCATGCACCAAAAGCATTTGAGTCATCCACTGTAGAAAGTTATTTTTAGTATCAATTAAAATGCCAAAAAGGTTTGTAGTCAATCAATTAATTGTTGGTCTATAAATTGTCAGAACATAGTGAAAAATATTCAGTTTAATTGTCGAGCCAACGGTGATGGTATTCAATGTTTTATCCCACCAAAACCCCAAAATATTTAATTTATGTGAGAATCTGCTGCTTTTCCTCGTCCTACATTACAATAAACAATCTGGAACCATCACACATTTGGCATTTTTGCTTGAAAAATGAGCAGAATTGATTATTATACAGCTGCTGATTCATTTTCTGCCAATCAACAAACTGATTAATCGACTCATCGTCGCTGCTCAAGTTTCATCTGAGCTGTAAAAGATGAAAGCAATAAAAAGTTCTGTAGATTCACTAGAAAAAGGTGTGTCCACTGTACATTTGTGTGACAGAAGGTCAAATTTGGAAAAATTGAAAAAATTTGGAACTCGACAAACAACATTCGTCGACCCGAGAGACTCCGAACTGATCAGTGGAAAGTCCCCCACCCCCCACCCTCGGAGCTGCACCTCCTCCTCTCAGACAGGAGGAATAATCTCATTGATTATACTCCTCATCATGTACCCATTCATTTCAACATCACCATGGCGACCGAGGAGAGAGAGAGAGAGAGAGAGACAGAGCGAGAGAGACACACATTCTGAAGAAGTGTGTGCATTTGTGTCTCTGTGTGTGTCCGAGGCTTCAGACTCGGGGGACAAAGGAGAACAGCTCTATTTTCTAATTGAATAGTGATTCAGTCCTCAAACTCAGCGAGCTGAAGTGTAAAGCAATTAGCCGATTGATGGCGACTGGTCTGGGAGGTGCGGAGAACAGCGAAGGGTGTGTGTGTGCTTTCATCCCCCAGCGGCCACATCAATCACCATCAATCATCTAATTGCTCTCTCAGTATACACGCACACACACACACTAAGTGCAGAGGGACCCCTGGTGTGTTTTAGTGTGAAATTCCCTTGGCAGCAAATAATTCAGAGTATAGGCATGGAGTCACAGTGTGAAATCCCAGTAGTGTGTGGTGGATTACTGCTACTCAATTCCCACTGCCCCTTTGAGAGACAAGCAGAGAGCCTGTCAGTCAGCCTGCCTTGTTCAGCTTCAAGTAATTGTAAAGCACACACTACACTACACACACACACACACACACACACACACACACACCACACTTGTTGCAAAAAGCATGAAGAAGAAATTCACGAGAGCATAATAGAAATCAAATCAAAAGCACGACGTACAGAAACACAAGCAGATTGGCGTGGAGAAGCTGATTATCACAGAATTTAGTTACATTAAGACAACCGTCTCCAGACAGAATTATGTTCGATGTTGACAGGCTGTGCTTTGTGTCACAGAGGTATAAAGGTGTTGGTTACGAGGATATATAATCACATCAATCTGTTGTGATGAATTGTGGGACAGCTGTTTAAAAATATATTACATAAGACAAAACAAGACAAACTCAGTAGAGCAGGTTTCTTAAAAATATAAGTACAAATCCACAAAGCTACGAGACCGAACATGGTGTCTGTGTCGCATAAAATTCATCATCTGCACGTGTTCCTGAGGGTCTGCACACAACCCTACATTTACAACCTTATGCACTGTAAAGATGAATGCGAACAAACGTGAATTTCTTAAAAGATCCTGAGGTTTATGGGACAAAATGGTCAAGTGGTAGACCCAAAAAGAATTCACCTGCGCTGAGCCGGAGGATCCAACAAGCTATCCGTGAAGACACAGGCTGATCCTCGGCCCAAATTAAGGCCCTTACTGATGCTGACTGTAGCGCAATAACCATCAGACGGCATCTGCGACAGAAGGGCTTAAAGAACAAAAATCCTCTTCAAAGGCCACGTCTCCTCCCACACCACAAACTTGCCCGTTTTCTTTTTGCAAGGGAGCACCAAACATCTCTGACGAGAAAAAAATTTACCTTGACGGTCCTGATGGCTTCCAGCGTTACTGGCATGACAAGGAGACCCCACTGGACTTGACTGAGGGCCCTCGTCTGTGTGGTGATGACTGGGTCTTTCAGCAGGACAACACTGCAGTTCACAACGCCCGCCTGACGAAGGACTTCTTTCAGGAGAATAACGTTGCTCCTTTGGACCATCCTGCGTGTTCCCCTGATCTAAATCCCATTGAGAACGTTTGGGGATGGATGGCAAGGAAAGTTTACAAAAACGGACATCACTTCCAGACCGTGGATGCCCTTCGTGAAGCCATCTTCACCACATGGAGCAACGTTCCCACCATCCTCCTGGAAACACTCACATCAAGCATGTCTAAACAAATTTTTTAAGTGATCAACAACAATGGCGGGGCTACTCACTACTGAGTCCTTTTTTTGACACTTGTAGTTCTGTTTTGGGGTTTTTGGGCTATGGTCTTAAACTTTTGATCAGCTGATGAACAGCCTGTTTGAGTTTAAATGCAATTTTCAATAAATTGCCTCCTCTATTGTTTTGTCTCTTGCTCCTGTTTCTTCTTTTGGTAGTTTGAAGCTCTACTTACAATCTTGTTATGTTCCACCAACGCTTAATGCAAATACTTGTCATTTTTCTCACGGTCTTTTTTTTTTTTGTTCAGGAGTTTATATCTGTGCATGCAGAGAAAGAATGTAGTATAAACAGGAACTGAGTGTGTGTGTTTGCGCCGTCCCTGTATACTCAACCCTGTAAAAATAAAGTACAAAAATATGCTGTGAATCATAACATAGTTTCAGGGTTTCAGGTATGTACATCTGCTTTTATTGGTGTGATAAAAAAATATAGGACATAATGTTTTGTGAAGTTATTGTTATTGTTTAGATCCAACTTCCAAAATGAATTCATTTGAAAAGGTCCACTGTGTAACATTTAGGATTTATTGTCAGAAATGTAATATAATATTCATAGGTATGTTTTAATTAGTGTATAATCACATGAATATAATTAATGCTTACATTAGTTTCCTAAGAATGAGCTGTTTTTAATCTACAGACACAGATGCCACTAAATCGTACACACTGGACCTTCAAAGGTTATTGTAACTGATAATAATAATAATAATAATAATAATAATAATAATAATAATAATAATAACTCCTGTAACTTTGATGGTTTTTACTGCCCATCTCTTTTCCTTCTTTTTCCCTCCATTTAAAGGTCAATTCACTGTATCAGCTCTGGAATCAACTCGTGCATTCATTGACTGTATAATAATTCACTTCTATGACAAGGCTGAGACTGTGAAAAGGATTTTAATTACTCAGTTTACTTGAGAAATTCATTGCAGCCGTCGTCCAAGCCCCATTTCCTGACAGATTATTGCAGTTAAATGCAAACGTGAATGAAAAACTGTATGTGCAATGATTCAAGTAATATCAAAGTCATATCTTTGCCGTTTTTTTCTCATGATGAACACTCACTTATCAACTGGTGACATTACTTATATTTGTCAGCACAGTTCTGCTCTCTTGAACACTGTCACGACGAATCCTGCAGAATGCTTCAGAGAACCAGCAGACACATATGCTTTACATATTACAATGTATGTATGGCAACACATGTATTAAAGGTGGGGTCTTTCCCCGGTTTATATACAGACAATTTGACTACCTTAGAGCATGAAGGCTACCTGTTGTGTGGTGTGTCTGAGCCACCTTGTTTCCTATCTACCATAACCCAAAGCGTCTGTATCGGATGACCTGGGAATGAGAATCAACTCTCCAGAATGACTGACCACACCTTTAATCAGTCAGAAACAGACAACAATGAAAAAAAGAATCCAGAAAATCACGTTTTTAGTGGAGAACGTTAAAGATTTTTGGTCTGTGTTGACGTGATGTAAGGAAGGATTGGAGAACCCATCAGCATTTTACTGGTGGAAGTATTGATCACACTATATGTTGACTGGCACTGAACCATTATTACATTGATTGACATTTGACATTTCTGTAGTTATGTGTGGACATTTTTCTTAACTTGCTGTACTGTACTAATTTTATCCTGTGTGCAAGCTCTACATCTCGTCTGCAACCTGGATGCAATGCAATGACCTGAGCAGCATTCACACATTAAATGTCTGCCTCACAGAAATAGATTTCATTGCAAGATATTGCTTTTGGCCTCCCTACTCCAAACACATCCTGCATGTCACATATACAAAAGCTACCCTATAGATGCTTATTAAATTCACTTGTCACTGCAGATGTTTGAAAAGCCTCTACAAAGAGCATTACCCTGCTTGAATAAAGTGCACGGATGAATGGCTGAATCCTCAAACTCTGGCTTGGATCTTATAATGAAATCTCCTGGGTAGAAGCCCTGCAGTATCTTCTGTTTGTTCTGTAATTTACTCAGAAATAAAAGTTTGGTTTGGGTAAAAGCCAGTCACCTTCTGGAGAAAGTGTCTAACTACTCCAAATACAATACAAGAAGAGGCGACAGAAGCAAGACAACAACAAAAACAAGAAGCTTGTTTTGAGTGCCCCCTGCATAAAAAGCTATGAATTATGAATGTATACTGAGGTTGAAGCACATCCACACAGTGGCTCTAAACAGGGAGCGGTTGGATTGGGGGCTGAATCATTAGAATTTCTCACTCATATTGGTAATTCTCTGCTGATTTAGCTTGAAGCCACAGAAAGACACAGATGCTCAAAGGGGGGTGAGCGAAAGAGGCTGGGACAGCTGAAAGCCTGAGACCCGCGGGGGTGAGAGGTGGAGGGATTGTGTGTGCAGTGGAAGTCAAGTGTGAGAAAAAAGGAAGGCAGCAGAAAAGCAGCTTTCATATTGCCATCAACGTATTAGCCAGTTGTCCTCATTAATTTAGGTCAAGCTCTTTAATGATTGTGTGAAAGTGCTTTACTCAAATCCCATGTGTCCCCGGCTGCAAAATGAGGTGGAAAAGAGTTTTGCACGCACGTAATTATATGAGTGCTGAGGCTTCTCAATCCATGAGTTATCTGAATAGATTGTGTGTGCATGCACTTACCCACGAGTCAATGTGAACTGAAGTTAGACCGATACACTGGGACATCAGGGTTAGGGTTCCTTAATGCTCCAGTGTGTAACATTTAGGAGGATCTATTGGCAGAAATGTTTGTGGATATGTTTTCTGAGTTGTGTTTGGGACAGTTACAGCAACCCAACCTCGTTATGCTCGCCAGACAGATCCTGGTCCTCAAGTCCTCATCCTAATAACATATCTAAGACTCTTTATTGTGGTTCTTGTTTTAAAATGAGTCAGCTGGAATCAGAGTTTGCAATGAACTCACAGAGTCAGCAATAATTAGCCAGCTAGCTATAGCTGAACAAATCTGCTAGCCATAATAAGAGACCGGGTAAGTAGTGGTACTTAGGGGGCAGCGCCACCTCCTAAAGTCAGACACTATAAAAACCAACAATTAATGAAAAAGTTTCAACTTATACCCCCCTTTTTTACTAGGATAGCTATAGGCTTTATGTGTGGGAAATATTTATGGTGGGAAAAAGCACTAAAAATCCACTTCTCATGTAATAGTCCATTATTATCTTCCTTGGGTTGCAGACTCGCAGCAGGTCGGAGCTTTTCTATCACAGGCAAACACATTGATGTGATTGTGTTCCAGTGAATCAAAGTACAAAGACTTCAGGGCACCGCAGACCTGTGGAGAGAGTTGTCCAGCCAGCTACGGTTACATAAGCCAGCAGTAATTACTGCAGCAGTACACTGACACTTGAGCAATTTGTACACGGGGATGTGTGATTTGGTTATAGCTCTCGATTACAAAACAAATCTGGCAACTAGAGCACTGCTCTAAAATGTTGAGGTTTGGCGGCATATCAAATTAATAATATTAAAATGTACTGTAGTCCCCCCTGACAGAGTAGTGTTCAAATGTTGTTCAAAAAATATATAGCACTGTATTGTCAGGCTCCAAAAAACCTATGTGAAAGCTGCATATCTTATAGTCCGACCGTAGCTGTTAAGTATGCAACATTGGGATAAACAGACATGTTTTACTGGGTGTTGGCTGCCACCCTTAAGGTTATTTATGAGCCCACTACAAACACCCTGGCTGCTTTATGCTGTGTTGCTTTTAACTCAATACACATTGTAAACAGCAGTGAAATTATATCTTGCTCAAATGTGGTGGTAAGGAAGGAGAGGAGGATTTGTAGAGGAGGGGGTGGGGGTGGGGGGTAAGAAGGCTGAAGGGAAGTGTTGATACATGAAGAGGAGATGATTTTTAAGTGAAAATCATCCATTTTCTTTCCTGCACCTAAAGTATATTTAGTGACGGTGTTTTATTGGATAACAAATTAAGAAAATCTTAGATGAAACTATAAAGTGTTCTCATTATACAATACCCTCCCTATGCTTGAGTCCATCACTTTTTATAGCAGTCTTGACAAAAAATGTTGGTAATAATATTTTATTGCAAAAGTCCATTGATAATAGACTGCTATGTCACCAAATGTTCACAAAGCTTTCCAGATAGTCCAGATAACCTCCACTGCTGTTCATTGCTGTTTTCTTATACTTTTCCTTACGTCCTTGGTGGTGCATCTTTGGTGTACAAGACAAATTTCCCTGCAGGTGCAATAAAATGTATCTTAATCTCAAACTGCACCGACCCGGGTTTGTATATAGCAACTCCTCCATCAGAGTGAGTGAATGGGGCGTTATCACGGGGAGTTCACACACTGCGACAACAAATTGCTCCTGAGAAGTGCAGGTACACAGATAGCGCTGAAATATGTGACAGATATGGTTGATAAATCACAAGGCTATCTATCTCAGGTCTCAGCAGCCACGCACTTAAGAGAAAGCATCTTCATGGCGAGCTTTCAGGAGACAAAATGCTCTTGGCAGCCATGTTGGAGGTCATCAACTACATGCTGCTGTATCAAGGATAAAAGTTCTCAGTTGAATAACAGACGTGGCCATGCATATGTACAATTCTTGCAGACTTATGCCACTTTCAGTATTGGTATGCTGTATGCTGCTGCTGTTCAAGCTGACATATTGCACATAACTTCTAAATAGAAAATAACCAGCAGGTAGCTTTCAGGCCACTCTTTTCTAGTAAGTATGTAAGTAAAGCTTTATTTATATAGCACTTTCACACAAAAACAACAAAAATAAATAAATAAAGACAGGAAAGGAAAGGAGATCTATAAAAAGGCTTGCCTATAGAGGTTTTTAATGTAGTTAAGAATTAACCCAGAATTAACAGATGAGCAAGAGTCAATATCCTAGCCAGCCAATGAGGTGAGTTTACTGTGTATGCTGATCTCCCAATAACTGATGGTTTATCCATTATTTGTCCTCCCTCTACACATTCCCAAGACCTTCAAAAGCCCAACCTAGTGGGTCATAGGTCTGGGTTTTGGTACTCAATACCATTAGGGTATCGACTGAAAAAGCCCAGTGAGAAGTATTACAGTATGACAATCAAATTAAACTCGCATTTGATCATTTTTGTACTCAGATCTTTAAAAAAAATGGTGTTATGTGACTGTACCGCAGCTACAGCTAGCAGCTACAGCTGATTCTCTCTCCCTCTTCAAATTAAGACTAAAAACTCACCTATTCAGAACTGCATACCCCACTTAACTCTCCTCATTCTTTTTCCTGTCTGTTTCTTATTTCTTACTGTTTATTTTTATGTATTGTACGGTGTTCCTCGAGTGCCCAGAGAGGTGCCTTTAAATAAAATGTATTATTATTGTTCTTATTATTATTATTAACAGCGACATACAGGCTGTGGTGGTGAAATCCAGTGTGACGTATTCCAGCCATTCACTGCAGTAATGACATGTCTGTGTCGCCAATGATTCCCAATAAGGAAAGCAAATTCATTCATGGACTGTGTTTCCTCACTAAAATATGAACAGGAACTGCATAGATTTTCACTTTCACAGGGTCACAAACATGCATGTTCATTAATACATGACAAACTGCAGTGTTTTAATCTCCTCTAACATTTACTTCCATGCTGCACTTTACTCATCTGTGCATTTCCAACATTATAACGCTTTGGAAAACTTGGTAAACGTTTGCTTTTGACAGATTGTATCAAAATTCCAGTGGTTCACTTGGAGGAGTTAGCTGAGGTGGTTCAGGCGCCTGGTTTGGATGCCCCCCTGGGAGTTCACCTTTAGAGGTGTACCAGACAGGACAGTCTGGAAGGAGACCCCAGGGCAGACCCAGGATATGTTTGTATAAAAAAAACTCATAGTTGGACAGGAACTGAGGAAGACCTAGGGGCAGCTGTCAAAGAAGAGAAGGTTTCTGGCTCCTCTGTTTCTGGAGAAACCAACTAAAAACAGAAAAGTTTAACTTTTTCCATCCATCCATCCAGCCATCCATCAGGCTGTTTTCTGCTTGTGCTGGTTAGATGTGAACAAACAAACTGACTAGAAACCAGACGGATGGATGGATGGATAAAAAGAGTTTAAATGTCACTTTTGAACAGTGACCTCAGCTGTCACCTTTCGTCAGGATTTGGCTTTTCATTACACGTCCTCCTCCTTCTTTCCTAATAGTTTTGCTCACATTGACACAACTGTGTCATTTACATCATTTCAGCAAAGTTGTTTGTGTTTGTG
This sequence comes from Dicentrarchus labrax, assembly GCF_905237075.1. Taxonomy (NCBI): domain Eukaryota; kingdom Metazoa; phylum Chordata; class Actinopteri; family Moronidae; genus Dicentrarchus; species Dicentrarchus labrax. Next base: position 21,675,794 of record NW_026136708.1, read on the forward strand.
GCAGATGGCCTGAATGTTTTTAGTCCCCTGTGAAGTCACAGATGATTCTGACTTGTTTTCCTTTTTGGTTTCTTTTTTCCCTCCTTACTCCTCGTTCTGTCACAACTTATCTCCTTCACGTTGCTGATGAGTCTCAGCAGCAGTGCTCGGAGCAACGAGATAATTGTCATTCCTCTTTCTACACCCACATACAGTGTGTGTGTGTGTGTGTATGTGTGTGTGTGTGTGTTTGTGCACTGGGGATCTGCAGGCCTTGTGGCAGTCTCCTTTTCATTGTGTTGTCTGCCATAATTAGCAGACTTCTCTGGAAGAAAAAAATGCTCCGACGCACACACACTGACACACACAACCTCAGGAGCCTAAGTCCCCCAGCACTTGTTATCTTATAAAGACTTGTTATTTTCAGGTTTAAATTATTTTCAGAACCTGAAATTCTCTGTGTTTTTCGGCCACCCTCCCCCCTGCAGGTCATTAGTAATAGCAGAGTCCTGCAGATGGAAAAACATGAAAGGGTCTCTCATGTAGAGCAATCGACTCAATCCTCTCAGATCTCAGAGCAACACGCTGATCAATAAGGAGGTATCGCTTGGCATGAGAAAACATTGAGAGGAAGCCCGCTGTTTGTATGTGTGTCTGTTCAGCAAGACATTTATCTTCTAACTCAGCGCCGCTTGCGTCCATCCCTGTAACCCCTCTTCATTCAATATCTATATATCATTCATTCCCTGTGTGAGGCTTGAAGCACCACGATGACAAGCTTGATAACAAAGTCAGTAGTGTTACAATGAAGGTCATAACAAACTGTTTTTATGGCGAGCAATGACAGATATTTATTCTGTTAAAGATTCTGTAAAAAATAAATGAATGTGGATTCACATAAAAGGCAGAACAATTTAGAAATATGTATCTCATAAATCACACTCTTCATTTATAAACAGCAAAAACCAAAGTTAAAGGTTGTTCTTAGGACTGACAATATTTTCTCTATTAATTGTTTATTTGGTCAACAAATATCAGAAAATTATATAAAAGACAATCATAATTTTATATGTAATGTCAACAGATGTCCTATTTTGACCAAACAGTCATAAACCTAAAGATATTCAGTTTATTATCATGCAAAATCCTCACAAAAGAGAAGCTGGAACCTGGAAATATTTAGCATTTTGGCTTCCAAAAAACCTGTAAATGCTTAAATGTTGTGTAACCAAGTAAAAGACAAGTCAAAACGAAAAAGAGTGTATAGAAATTAGCAAAAGTTTGTTTTATGATTTGAACTTTTTATCTACTTATTATTATTAGTTCAGTAGTTGCATAGTCTTGCTTCAGCATTATAGAATTTGTCAACAGAGGTACGTAGCCCGCGTCTAATCAAAGAATTTAAAACAATAAAACTCATATGAGGGGAAAACAAAATAAACATAAAAATTAATACAATTATTTAATTCCCCTGTTTTCCACAAAGGATACGTTAATGAAATCAACTTCCAACTTGTATGATTTGCTGCAGGAAATGTATAATTTTCCTCTTAATGAGCCATGATACATAAAACGCCTCTGGGAAAATAAACATACACAAGCAAGATTAAGCTGAGAGGGTTTTGATTGAAAAACTCTATGAGATGCCAAATCAAATCAACGGCATATTTAAATTCAATGTGAACTGATGCACGCTGTAATAAGACTCTTGATGTAAAGTCCCCAACTAAAAATAAATCAGAATTACTGTATAAAACAAACTAACTGCAGATCGGGTTGACTCATCCTCACTGTTATTGAACAGATTAAGTACAAGTAAAACAAAATGCTGTACTAAGGTAATTACATTTTCTACTGCTCATACACAGACGACTCCTACCAAACAATATATTGAATAGTTTAATATGTTAACCATGAACCTGAATTAATGAAATAACACATCTGTTGTTGAACCCCACCTGAAGAAATCCAAACTATGCAATTCATATTAGTTCTTAACATTAACATAAAGACAGGAGGAGGGCAAACAACCTACCTGAGCTACAGCTGGTCGTCCCATCACTTTGGTCCAACAACAACAACAACAACAACAACCACTGATAGCCTTGAAATGTTATATTCAGACATTCATGGTCCCCAGAGGCTTGTTTGTTGATTTGATATCGTTGATTTGGATCCACATTAGCTGTTACAACAGCTCGGATGAATCCTACTGATCCTCCAACGTTTCCTCTAGCGCCGTCATGAGGTTGACATGTGTGGTTTTAAGTGAAAGGTCTGAACTATTGGAAGGATCGTCATTCAGTTGGGGACATAAGTTCACATTCCCCTGAGGATGAAAGGTAATAACAATGGCGATTCCTTTACTTTCCATCCAGTGCTATTACGTGTTGAAATATTTTGTCCAATCTTTTTGATGGTGACCAACTTATCTGCAACACTAATGATTGTCCCCTCAGAATCAGCTGTGCACTGTATTTTGTGCTTATTAAATGGTAAATGGTAAATGGACCTGTACTTGTACACTACATGCCACATTCACCCTTTTCACACACATTCACTCAGTGATGGCAAAGTCCATCGAACAGAAACTAACATTCATACACACTCACATACCGATGCACGGCATCGGGAGCAATTTGAGGTTCAGTATCTTCCTCAAGGATACTTCGACATGTCGCACCAGGAGCCAGGGATCGAACCCACAACCTTCCGATCAAGGAACGACCCGCTCTGCCTCTGAGCCACAGCCACTTAGCAAACGTTAACATGCTATTCTAATATGCTTAACATGGTAAACATTATACCTGCTGATGTTTAGAGGGTATAATGTTGTAATGCAAGAATTTTCTTTTTCTTACCTGAGTTGTAGAAAAGGAAATAGTGCTACCGTTGGTGAGCGCTTGTAGCATGTGTGTGAATTTTTTCAGGATGCTATTAGGTCATAGGCTCACACCACATACAACATTAGTGACTTCAGTATATAATCAATGCTCTCAAACTGAAAACACACATGGCAGAAGAGCTGTTGAATCCTTCTTACAACCAATGATTTTTCAACATTTGGGCCTCACAATAATACCAACTAAATAAAAACAAAAATGAGGTTCTGAGCTCAGACTAGACCAACACCACTGGCTAAAACGTGTCAGCAATCATAAAGATTTGCAAGCTAAACAAGGAGAAGTTGAAATAAATTGTTCAGTATTGCCTTCAGTCACTTTTTTTCATTTGTTTTTGTTTAGTTGGAAATAAATGTATTGACTTTTTAATATACAAAAGTTTGCCAAACTATTTAGAAACAGAACATTAGTGCTGCACAAAAGAAAGCTGGAAAACAAATTCACTAATTCTCTATTCAAATATTGCCTATAAAGAACTACAGAAGACTGAAAACATCAGTGCTGATCCGGTGATGAATCATCTCTGCACATAAGTAGGATATTGTACAGAAGGTGGGCAGACACCAATAACAACTTGATTTTTCTTGTTTTGAACAACAGCCTCCTCAATGTAGCCTGAAGTTTAAACAATCCGACCTCATTCTCCACTGAAAATATAATGTTACAAAGCAGAATGTATATCTGTGATATACAGTGACTCAGCACATTGCATCTGTGGTGTCATCCATAAAGTTTATACTGGGTTGCCCCAAAAAGGAAATTTCATAAAGAAACATGTTCTTTAGTCTATACACACCACAAACCCAAACCATAAAGACAACTATATTTCCCCTGGCAAATAAGACAAAATCGTTTCTCTTTGTCTGGCTGTCCCTGCCTCTTTCCTTCTGCCAATAAATATGGAAGGAATAAAAGGGAGCAGAAGAAGACAATCACGTGGAAATGGTCGGTTAACTCTCTCAGCAGCAGCAATATTTATCCCGTCTGTCTCCGTTAATGCATGTAGAATGCGTGTTATCTTGTTTGGTCTCAGACTTTGCCTCTGTGTGGTTGGCTTTTGGAGGTTGCAGGCAGCAGAGTGTATCCGTGTCCAGAGCCATTGATTGATCTGAAGTTTAGCTGGCCAGTGGGGCGCTTGCGACAGAAAAATCTCTGCTGTCTGAAAAATCCAAAGAACCGAAACAGCTCCGAGGACTGAAGTGACACTAAGCAAGATTTTTGTGTACAAATAAAAATGTATTACCAGCCTAAATCAGAAAGGGGAGCTGCAGCCGTGCTTGGTGTCTCATTTTTCCTGAAATGACTCAGATCTAATTTGCCTAAATTAAATTCTGGTGATGGGTATGGTCACTTCTCTGTCTACAGAAAGCGATGAATCACGAATTAAAACCAAAATACAGACATAAATCTTCGAGTATGAGCTTATCTTTTCGCCTCACAGGTTGGTTTGGAAAATAAAATTCCTGCTTTTCAGTCTTGTCCTTAGACTCCATGACAGCTTTAACAATAACATCAGATTCATCCCCTGCCTCTCTCTCTTTTCGCAGAGCGACTCAGAACTGCCCTCGCTACAACTTTCCTTTGTTTCAGCCTCCAAGAATTTCCTTTTCATTCTTTGTTTTCCCGCTATGTCTTTCTCCCCAACTGCGGTGACGACATAGAAGGCGGCGTAGGGTAATTAAAAGAGATAAGATGCAGGCCTCGGATGGTGAACGCTCAAGCTCGGGATGAGAATCACAGACAAAAGCTTTTGCAGTGGTCAGCAAAAAGAAAAAAAAAATTATAGAAGAAGGCGTGTTGGATCAAAGAAAGGTTGGAGGAAGAGAAATGAGAATATAGGCGGATAGAGGGAAAAGGGAAGAGAGACACAGAAGACGAAAAGTAAAGTTAAAAGATTTCCTGCATCAAAGAAAAGTTGGAGGAGGAGTGGAAGGAGCAGGAGGGTTGGAGACGTAAGGATATGGGAAGACAAGGAGAAGAAACTCAGCAACAGTGTCCAAGACTCATGAAGCCGTGAAAGGAAAAACAGATCGAAGGGGTTTTTTTTTTTTTTATGTTTTACTTTTTTTTTTCTGAAAGGAAGAGATAAACAGCAGTTTACTGCGTATGTACATCGATCTCAGAGAAGTATCAGTGAATCCTCTATTTACCATTTAGATCTATTGGTTTTTTTTACCAGAATAATCTGCCTACGCGGTTCACAAATGCACTCTCTATAAGGTCCAGTGCTTTGTCTGACATTATCCATTAGGTCCTATGGATCTCTTAAAAGACTCTAACCTTCCCTGCCTGCCTGAGTCATTTCTTTCTTTTCCACTTTCTCTTCTCTTATACTCTGCTACTGTCATTACCTCCCTCCCCTCCATTTCTTCCCGCTCCCATTCTCTCCTCCACTCTCATCAGCTCAAGTGACAAAAAGTATCACTTGGTGTCTAACATTTCATAGAGCGGCAATCAGAGTCATCTCAAAGGATCTGGCTGTGGCTAATGATTCTCAGAAATACAGCTCAGACCCTCAGGCCAACTCGTACATGAAAGGAAACTTGGGGAGAGGAAAGGTAAGGAGCTAACTCGCTTCACAGGGCATGCTGTGCTAATTATTCATACCAATCTTAACTATTTGGCGCATCAATCCATTTACTGTATGGGCCCTGACAGTCAGCCGCTGAGAATATCCATTCAGGCTGCGGCCAGAGCAAAGACATCACGTGGAATCTATCTGAGGACATTAGAAAACACTTTGAATTTCCCTTTCCTTTTTCACATCACTATGCACCCAATAAAAAAAAATAATTATGACTTTTAACTTTTAAACCTTCGTGAAAACAGAAAGTGAAACAGTGTGTTTATCCACGTGTCCTTGATAGTGCTAGAAGCTTGATGATGTTCAGTATAATGACTAATGTACATTGGGCAAACTGGTAAACAACTGGTTGGGATTGCATTGGTGGGGAGATGTAGTTTCAGGTATCATGAGATGAAAATATGATCCTGAAAGTCCAGATTGAGTAATAAATCCATGACTTTGAAGATTTACCAGATGTCCAAACACTGTGCACTGTGGATGAAACAAGACTCTTGCCAATGCAGTGCCTGGCCAGATTATGTATGATGATGCTGCAACTTTTTTGTTCCTTGCGGTTGGCAATAAAGTGGCATCATTCAAATGAATGAGGGTGCAATTTAATATACAGTCTAAAACGCTAGCCAGCTGGCAAAATGCTGGTGCTAGTCTAGCATTCCAAATTAGCTGGCTTATAACCAAAAGGTCAAAGATATATTTGATTTTTTACCACATGTTCATGTAGACACCAGGTTGCATTGTTCACATACTTGCCTGTGTACTTTGTGTGTTACTGGAGGACACCCAGAGAGCTCAGACTGTATATGGGTTATACAGGTTTCCACATTGACTTCTAAATGGTACTTATCTGTACCAAGCCCATTTCTGCAGCAACGACACATCGTACAGATGTCGGACTCGGTCCATTAGCATGTCTTCAAAACTGTCCACTATTGTTGTCGCTTCTGATGAGCCTACTGACCCCTGGCACTGTCACAACCCCAAACTGCCCCGACACTGCCCCTTGTGCGTGTTGCATGTCCCTAGTGTGTAGTGTTAAATTCAGAGGCCGTGCACAACCAACGCTCTAAACGGATGCAGGATACACAATGCACGTAGTTAAAGGCAAGTATATCACCAGCTTTAGTAAGCAAGCTAGTTAATGCAGCTCATAATACTATTATTTCAAGTACCACTGACTAGTAAATCCTCATAAATGTCTGCAATCAGTTTCTTTTGTGGAGCAATTTATACTTTGGCAGAGCAGGCTCATAAAACAGTGGATGGTGCAACACAGCTAATAAGCTATGATAGCTTTCTCTGTTGTGGACTCTCAGCTCCCTCAAAGGTCAGCACTGCCAAGATTTGTCCATTTGTGAACTCCATCATGTGCCATGAGGGGATTGAATAAAAGCTGTGTGTAAATGGATCCAAGAATTATTCAAGGCGTGCTGCAATCAGATCTGTGTTATGGGGAACGGAGACGCATTGATAGACTATAAGAGATTAGAAGAGAAGATTATAAATGTACTGACATATCCTTTTGAAAACAACAACATAAGACATAAGAATACAAAAGCTTTTGTCAAAAGGATTTGAAATAAGTTTTTGGTTTGCACGATACAAAAACTTTGACCAGACTGCGTTTTTGTTATATGAGACATTAAGGGTCAAATTCATGCTCAACGTAGAAGCAGAAGGGAAGCATTTGGCTCTGGAAAGATAAAGTCAACCTTTTCAACCTTCTGTTTTCTCCCCCTCCCCCATACACAAGGGCATAGACATCAGGCACTGATGCTTTCATGTTCTCATGATCCACCACCATCTGGTTAGACACTGATGTTGTGCAGTGTGTGCATTCATGAGTGTCCTGTGGCTGCAGTGGAAATTACCTTCCAATTAGATCTAATAGATAAAATTAGAGTCCAAAGCAAAAAGTAAGGCTGCGGTTATCTCCTTGGGCATGGATTGCCCTGGGTTTAGAAAATTAATTAGAGACTGCAGAGAGAAGTATTCATAACAGACAAGATGGCATTTATTCTACTCAGCAGTCTTCCTTTTTAATCAGTCACGACTGACAAGTTTGAAGAAAAGAACTGGAGAACAATCGTCTGTCAGATCCTGATCCATCATCCTTCAAGAATGTCTTTGGAAGACACCTTGGGGCATGAATGTGGACAAAGTAAAGCACACACAAAAGGTTTTTTAGGTGAATTGAATATAACCTTCACATTTGCATCAACACAAGACAGAATAGCTGGTTTGAAATGGAGGTAATACTCTCACAGTTGTGCTAAAGCTTCAAAGGCAGTTTGATTCTGTGTGGACTACCTTAGGTTGAAGCTAATTACTGAGTTCAATGCATATCTGATGTCCAGGGTCAATGAGCTCATCGAGTGATTAACAATTGCTGCTTTTAACACTGGATTTAAGGCAGATTTCCAGAGTCAAATGAGAAAATGGGTTTCTCCATGCTGTACGGTTTCGAATAGTTTGTTGTGTCCATAAATCACTGAAATGTGGCAAACCCAGACAATGAACCTTACAGTAAGTAAAAAGAAACCTTTGTTGGGAGTCCACTCGTATAATTACCAAACTTCTCTCCTAACTGCTATTGATTCTCCAGACTCTTAAGTCAAAGACAAAGCTGGCATTTGGTCACAGGAAGTAGGAATGTGGAGTAGTGTTTTGACGTAATTAAATATCAGAGACAGTTGAGGTGAGTCATTTAAGCAGTGTATACTGTGAGATTTCCTTTAAACACTTCTTTTTTAAATTCCTATAATGATATCTTGGTAACTTTTTACATTAACACATAACATGAACTATTACCTTTGATAAAGTCCCTTCCATTTTTTTTATAATAGGATTTTGTCCAAGATATTGTTTGTGTTAAACAGGACATTTTAAAGTTTAAAAATAAACAGCGATATCTGCTGTAAGATAAAACTAAAATAGTTTCAAAACTGTCTCTTGGCAGACATTCTGAATCTTGGGAACTTCTATGCTGCAATTTCTAGTTTGTGTATTGACTGACAAATACACCAACAAAATGTATCTGGGATAACCTTTTATCAGCTCCACAGATTTATCAGTCTGGCTCTAAAAAAAGTTACATTTTGTGGTCATATTTTTCTCTTGCTTGGTGCACAACATAATCTTTAGTTACAGGCATCCATGTTAAAATCTCTTCAGGAAAAACCAGGAGGAAATGATGGACTCTGTCACCAGTGCATCGTCATACAATGTGTGTATTTAGCAACAGCACTTTATCAGAAAAAGGGGTTCAGCATTAGAAAACTGTCATGTCACATGGATCGGCTATACATTGTCTTTACTCTTTGCTTTCTTTGCTCTCTTTCCTCAGCCTTGACATTTAGTCTTTAACACATACATGCACGTCTTTTTAATATGAACCATTCAGGCGGGGTAGTCTGAAATCACTACCCTGGTCCTATAACTGTAAACCCATCTGTGGCTCTCTGTTTGAGAGATGATAGGATGATAATACAAAGGCACGAGCTCGGAAATTGCACTTGACATCAAGGCAAAACCTCTCCCATTAGACTTTTCATAAAAAAGTGGCTAGTGAGTGTCGAGGTGCTGCAAAGAACACCTCAGATCTCAACATTATAGTAATGGACTTCCTGACACAGACACTACACCAATGGGCCTTGCATTATGTATTATTTGGGGCCATCTGCACAGCTTTCAGCTTTGATGCACGACAAGACGCTTCTTATTATACTGTACGGGTGCAGGATTGTGCCTGCTGGACACTTACAACTGTGCGAGTGTGTCTAAATGTGTGTGTGTGTGTGTGTGTGTGTGTGTGTTTGTGGATGAGAATTGCTGGCTGGTGACAGGACTGATCTAATATTTGTGAACCACCACATTACAAACCCTTTAGGCAGTTTGTCCACATACTAAATGTGGCTGCAGTTCGGGGGGGCTACGGCTGCCAAGATGACTACAGAGTGGGAAAGTGATGATAACAAGCAATATTGATGCAAACCACAACGCTCTATGGTCTACAGAGGAAGGAAGAACACATTATAATATGTCTGACATGAATATTTAGGAATAGATAGCTTAGAGAGCAGGAAGATGCGGGATATTACCTATGGTGATGGAATTCTTCCCAGAAAGTCTGTTGGCTTTGATAAAGTGTAAATTACTCTCTGGTGCACTCCCTTTATTGTATGTACTGGATAATCTTGACTCTTGAAAAAGGACTGAGAAGCCTCTACCTGTTCATGGACAAAAGATCTGGTCACATTTTGTTTTCATCATAGACCTCTTTAGTCTGCACTGCAGATGTAAGATACCAGAGTCAGTCCCAAGAGCTAAAATATTTATGATTTCTTCATTAGTTACCTGGCAGTGTGATTAAGAAAACCTGAAGGCATGCCATGTTTTCCAGATATAAACAAGCAAAACATACTTCAGAATGAAACGTAGTGCATTTTTTAAGCCTCTAGTGATAAGATGATTAAAAACAAATCTAATCTTTGCAATGTTTGAAAGTTGGTAAAAACAGTTCAAGACATCAGTTTTCTAGAGTGCTTAGAGCTCGCCTGTTTTATTTATTTCATGTTTATTCATACAGGATAGGTTGTCTCCTTTACACCAACATCCTGTTTATAGTCACACGGAAAAATTTATTATTTAATGTAACAGAGAGTAAAAAAAAAAAAAGCATTACTTACAGTTTCTTTGATATAGGATTAGTGAGACAAACAGCTCACAAACAGTGTAAAAGCCTCAGAAACATACATTTGTATTGGTTCAAACTTTGTTATTAATACTATCAAGAATCCACGTGACTAAATTAAAGAAACTAATTCTTCTCTATGCCATCATTTTTAGATAGCACCACAGCTTTCCCATTACATATTTGCTCGTATATCTTACTCTGAAATGCTTACAGACATGAAATAATTTGGAGTCTTCAACTAAAATGAATTGGCACATAACCTTTTGGTGTTGGAAAAGCTACATTTAAAAGGTGTTCAGGTGTTTAAGAACTATAAAAACCAAAGATGCCTTTTCATCATGATCCTCATGATGATGAAGTAACGGTGAGTTAGTCAGAACACAACAAAAAATAATATAAGAACATAAAGAAATCACAACTATGTGGCAGATGAGCATCATAACAGGTAAGTTGTTACAAGGCCGCACCATTCAGCAGCATAAATATTCAAAAGCTGCATATTTTTCCTGTTTTATTCTCACTGTACTTAGTTTGAAAGGACTGTTTTGACAAGCAGTATACAATGTGATTTATCATTATCAATAGGGAGGTCTGCTGTAACTGCTGCCCTCTCGTCCCACGGAGAAATAAAGCTGCAGGCAAGGCTGCAGTCTAAATGGGAAGTCCAGTCTTATCCAGTTAAAGCAATAAAAACAGAGGAAGCCAGACTGTCTCTGTACAAATTACCGGCAATGGAGAGCATGGGGAAATATACTCTGGCACATCAACAGGGAGTTGTTTCTCTTTGTGTATGTACGGCATACACACTGTATAATTGTATCATGCAGTCTCAGAGTTATTTCAGCTGTCGTGGACTCACTCTGTCACCGTTTCATTGCTCACATAGCAACCATTGTTGATGCAGATGATGTTGCTCAACATCCTGTTGCCACCCACTGTCTCAGCCTTTCACCCGCCCCACCTGCAGCCCCAGCATCCAACTGCAGACTCAACTCCCTGCTCTCTGAACCTGTATTCTCAGATGTAGTGTCAAAGTCAGATTCAATATATCTATTGTACTCATACTGTACGTAGGATCATAAATCCTCAAATTAAAGCTAATAGTATGCATACTCAGGGGTGCTGTCAGTACAAATATAATAAAAGCTTGTAATAAAAGTCTGTATTTGCCATTGTGATCATAGCTCACATCATAAATTCAACATAATGTACGTTTTCGCAGCATTACTCAAAATCAGTACAACATAGCCACTTAATAATCACCATACAATAAAAATACTGTTACCAATAGCTGTTTAACCAATTTAACAAACTGATTCTAGTCTCTGCTGTACTTAGTTACTTACAGTAACAACAGTAATTAGTTACACTGCAAGTTCCATTACGTTTCTGCTACTACTCACAAAATTGTTGTGTCCTTTCTCCACAAAAATCAGATTTATTCAGTCTTAAAATCAATTTTTTTGTTTTCTGCTGAATTTTTTATGAAAGTTTCCATCTTCCAAATTAATTTCCTTCACGATAACAAAAGTGAATCCAAGGATGTGATTGTTCAACAACAAAAGGTTGTAACTGATCATATTTTGGAGGAGTAACTAATATTATTACTGAAATGTATTAGTAATTAGTTACACTACTAGTTTCTGGCCTTACTGCCCAACACTGTTGATAATAAAACTCAACACTTGCTGTGGATGTTTCACATTAAAAGATTTCTGAGTAATACAATAGATGATTAAATCCACAACACACTGAAAAAGTGTTATTGTGAAACAGATTTGTTGGACTGTTGTAATTAAACTTTCAGTTTATATAAAAGAGCAACAACTGCAAATAAATGTGGCAAACAGGAACGGATCAGAAAGATCAAAGACGTGGATTTCTTACTAAAACATGATATTTTTAGGGGAAATTAGACGCATGTGTCTCTGAAAGCAGCCCGTCTCTAATGAGGGCTGGTTTGTTTGAGAGACTGGTTCTTTCTTCGGTTAAGGTTATTTGTCAATGGACAGAAAATTGATCTTTAGGGACTACAGATAAAAAATAGACTCTTGGCTATCTCTGCCACATTTACAGCAATTGTTTATCAATGTGCACTGTTCCTGGCCTGGTAAATCAACAAATAAAAGTTTGTTTTAATTATAATAAGAATTTTTAAAATGTGACAAATTTGCTGGTTCCAGATTCTCAAACTGGAGAATTTATATGGAGTATACAAAAAAAAAATCCATACACTAATTAATAAAGCACTTACTAATAAACCAGAATTTAAGAATTTATGGTAAATGTGTATAACTATATTACAATTGTATTAAAGATTTAAATATTTCTGTAGTTATGGCTAAAGTTCTGTACTTTGGGAACAAATGTTTAAAAGTAAATTATGAAACTAGTAAAACCTTATTTTTAAATTAAAGCCATTTTATTCATCCTATAAAATAGATTCAGCTCAGTACCTTAAATAAAAGAAATGATGTTTAGGTAGTAGATGGTTAGTTTTATCTGCTCACAGAATCCAAAGGCTGGTGTTCAAGCCTGAGAGGTGATTAACAGTGCATCGTCAAGTTGCACAGCCACCACGGACACAAATGAAGAAACTAATGAATTCCATTAGGATTTAGCAAATGGCCTCTGTCAAGGAACAGCGACCAAGGGATCTGTGTGAGTGTGTGTTCGTATGTGGGAGTGCATGCGTGCGACTTTTAATTAAAAGGCTGTTGAGATTACTTTAAGGAAACAAAATAAAAATCGGAAACACTTGGACCTTATTTGGTATCAAAGTATGGTTTAATGGGTACCGGGGCACGGTAGTTGAGTAATACAATGAATTAGTCCACTGCTGATTCAAGCTCTGCTTTAAATCCAGTCACACTCCACTGGCATGAGAACAACAGCTCTTGCAGAACAGACTCATGTATTTTAATTCGGAGGCCGGTTTAAGTTGCCCACCAGTTATTCTCTCTCTCACCAGTCCAACCTATCTTAGCATACTGTAGTACTGAGGGACCATAAGACTGCTGAGGGTGGAAGACAAAAACAGGTCGGACTTTAAGGTCCAGTATGTAACGTTTAAGAGAATCAATTGGCAGGAAGGCAATTTAATATTCATAGGTGTGTTTTTATTAGTGTATAATCACCTGAAAATAAGAATCATTGTGTTTTTGTTACCTTAGAATGAGACGTTTTAATCTACAGAGGTCCTCTTCTACAGAGTCCGCCATGTTGAACTGCCTTTGAAAGCCAGCGGTTGGTTGGTTGCAATCTGCAACTTCACCACTAGATGCCACTAAATCCTTCAATGTGGTCTTTTAAGATATGCCACAAATGTATAATTGATAAATACTTAGATATAGGCTTAAACTATAGCATGAAAACAGTGCGCACTGTGTATGGATACGGGCTCAAGGGGAAGACACACCTGGACAATCCAATGAATCAGATATGTATCCAACCCTCGTCCACAGGAGGGTCAGCTGATTTCTGAGAGACGGCCAACATGCTGCATCATGTGTCTGTCTGAATGGGGTATTACTGTTAGCTTTGTAAAAGTCAATTACAATAAAATCAAATGGCTATGTCATGTGACATAAAAGAAACACTTTGATATACTCTATAAGAGGATAAAGTAGGATTGGATGCTGATATATTTACACATGAATGTGTGCTGCACCAGATAAAATGACAAAAAGTGGCCCAAAGAAACCCTAAAATGGACTAAATCCAATCACTGATAGTTTAATAGTTTAAATTATTTTTCAAACTGGTTTTAGATTTTCTGGTTTATATAGTAAATTATATAAAGTTTGGTTTGTATATTGTATATATTCTATATTGGTTTGTACAGTGTTGGATTTTCTGCCAATCTGGATACATCATATAGTTCTTGCTTCAGTCAATAATAATAACTGGGATTAGGAATAGCTGTGTCTGTTTTGAGCAAACAATTATGTAAATAATAATGACTTCTAAATTAACAAAAATTAGAACAATCAACAATACAGATTTAGTTTTAGGTTGTTTGTTCTTGGGAAGATTTGGAGTAAAATCAACGTCAGATTTCATTGCAGGACTCATGGTGGGACTTAATCTGTACTACAGCGTGCTCCAAATTGTTTGGCATGAACCTCAAGGAAATCTGAATTTGCCTTCGCAGCCAACAAACTGACCTTGGTTCCTCTGTATTCTTTCTACAGCAGACAAAACTCTCCATCTGGTGGGGGTGCAGCTCATAAATTATTGAGTGCAAATTGGAGCATGATTCACATGGAGCTGCAGGTCTTCATGATTACTTTCCTCAATGCTAAAATCTAAGTTCCTTCCTTTTAATATATGTTTCATGTCTGTAGAAACCTTTAGGGAATCTGTGATAGACTCTGAAGACGATTAATTCTTTTACAATGACTGGATTCTTTGCTTGTTTCTATTTGAATACTGCTCTCAGCTGTTTCCTTCAGTTTCATCATGGCTCTCACTTCTTCTTTATATTCCCTGCTCAGATAAATGGATGGAAAACGAATTAGCTGACTGATGATAATACAGATAATTGGAATAAAAGTGCTGCACACTGAAATATTTTTATGACAAAGACACATTTATATACAAGGATCTAGATGAAAAACTAATTATTGATATTACTTCACTCTTCTAGGTTTGTGCTTCACTTGAGTGATTTATATATATGTAGCCGGTTCCACAAGTACACCCATTTTCTCTCTAAGACCCCTAATTAAATTATCATGAGAGAGTTATCCTCTTCACTTATGATTGAACAAACACTCAAATGAAGTGCACTGGAAAGTATCCCGTGTGCTACGTATGAATAACATGTTCAACTGCATTAAAATGAACTCACGTTTTGCTCACAATTGGGTGTGCAAATTATGTTGTGCTTTTGTACAAGTGATAACGTTGTGCTTTTGTATAGTTATCAGTGTGCAGCCCCCCAAACACTCTGCTTATACATCCATGCTTCACTCCTGCAGAAAGCTATGCAATTAGCCAGCTAGATAACTAATGAATCTTCACTCTGTCGCTATAAGTTGAAGACTGATTGACAGGTGAATGTCATGATATTATTGGTTGAAATCAGTTAGTTCATGCTGACGTAAGCATGTGTCACATATTGTTTTATAGGAAGACAAAATTAAATATTGGCATTTTAAATAGGGGTACAATATAACTGAGGATGCAATTTTAGAGGGTTAAAATGACACAATGGCGGGTTAGGATTAGTTAGTTCACTAAAATGTGTTTCTGAAACTATTTTAAATGAGAAATAGTCAACACAGTAACAGAATCTGGATCCATATCTCATCAGCAGTCCCTAGTTTGACAGTTTGATCTGAGTTTGGTGCGTTGAGCTGGACGGACTCACTGAGAATGAGCTGTCAATCACAAGGTAGCCCCGCCCTAAAGCATACCCTGCTTTATGGTCTGTTTTACTCTAAATGGGACCATCAGTTACTAAATGAACATCATGCTGTATGGAAGAAGACTGAAACTAGAGACTGAGACCATAAACTCATCAGGAAACTGTTTACTGAGTTCATAAATTAAGAGAGAATTGAGGTAATTTCTCCATTAGGATCAATACTATCAGGCTTATTTTTTGCAGCCAATGGAGCTGCCCCCTGCTGGCCATTACATAGAATGCAGGTTTAAGACACCTATGCTTCACAGACCCAGAAGCTTTGTCCGTTATATGTACTGTCAAGAGTTGGAATACAACTTTTATGGTGCTATTATAAATTTGTATTGCCTTCCAGTGTTACTGATCTTTCAACTAACTCCCAGTTAGAAACAAGTGTATTTCCAAAATGTCCGAATATTCCTTTAAGAAAGCTGCTCCAGAATTATCAGAAACGAGCAGCAAAACCGCACGTCGTCTGACCCGCTGAAGGGTAACATAATCGACTGTGACGACCATGACAGCTGATATCCCACATGCTGTGTAGGACATGAATAAATAAAACTGACTTAAATGCTGAGTGAAAAGTAAATGTCAGGGGAGCATCGCCTAGAAAGTATCAGTATGAAGAGATAACCACCACCAGTGACAAGCGTCTATCAATTTGACATCTCTATAGAGAGGTGGTTTTGCTTCAATGCGGTTTATCTCCTGAGCTTTTTGGTTTGCAGCCGCACCTGAATTCACCAGGAATGTTTGGAAATAATCTGTTTACTTTAGAGTAAAAACCAACTGTAGCGCTGTTCTTCTCCGACCCTGTGAGGCCCCTTGAGGAAACATTTCATTACACATAATGGAGTTAACTGTGCTGAATTGTTTTTATTTCATTCACTAAGTAAGGATGTACATTTATATTGCAGCCTGCTGTCTCTCCCTTTTTTTCTGTCTCACTCCTCGCTGTGCACATGCTGCGATAGGATGTCACTTTTTCTGACAATGTTTTTTTTAGGCAATCCTGTGTCAGCACCGATTCAACCTCCCACACAGTGTGGTGGATATAAAAAAAACACTTTGAAGTTCCTACGATATGACCTGCTGTGAAGCTAAAGCAAATCAAACGAATTTTGAGCATCTGAGAAAAAAAAAAAAGTGAGATGTACTTCGACTTCAAGCATCCGCCTAACTTTTCTTTTTCATTTAACGTTTTTATTGAAAACAGAAATTCCTTTCAGTCTAAGGAATATCTCACTCTCTGCCCCCTTGAGAATACTTCACTAAAATGCAGCTGTTAACATTCATGTATGCAGATTGAGACTTGACTCTATCGCAGGTACTGTGGCACAAAATCAGTCAAAGCTATCCTTCAACCCAAGCAATGTATTCATAAAAAAAACAAACATGAAATCACACACAGATACTTCAAAGATATTTCCCTCTGTACTGCTTTACATGCCGGCCACACATGAAAACAAAGATTAGATGCACACAGTTGCACATGCACAAACACCCAAGAGTGCTTCTCTCTCCTTTCTGTTTAAGACACGGTAAATAACCACTTCGCTGCCACCAGAGACCGGCAATTTATGCATGAAGAGGATGCAGAGAGGAGAGAGTTGTATCCATTTTCTCTGATATAAACACACATTGTATACACACACACACACACACACACACACACACACACACACACACACACACTCAGACCAACGTGTTGCTTTCAAACTGCAGCATGTGGCTGTTGTGGAAACCATCACGATTTGAATTACAATGTAGTGATTGAGACATGGCACAGAAATGAAATTTAAAATGAAGGATAGACCAAAGCCGCACACACACACACACACACACACACACACACACACACACACACACACACTAGATGGGTTGACCCCCATTTTCAAATCAGTTACCAGTACGGATGGCAACAGTGTGCAGTGTGCATGGATATGGGCAAAGATCAGGGGGAAGGCACAATCCAATGAAATCAGATAACTAAAAACACCTTTGTCAGCTCATGTTGGCTGTGAACACAAAATGTCAGTAGCTAACCATGCTAGCAGTGCATACCATGTTTGGGGCGAATTTGGGCTGCGTACATTTGGCATACTTGAGCAAAAATATTTGCATATAGAATATACAAAAGTAAACAGAGAAGTGGATTATGTCAGTGGTATTAGTAAATTGTTTGGGAACCACTGGATTATGTTACAGGAATGGTTTGAGCCCATAAAATAAAGTGGGAGCGATGTCACAGTGTGGCCTCCATTATCTGATCCAGTCCTTACTGAGTAATTTATTGGTGCTACAATCACCTGCCAGTAGCCTGAAACTTAATGTAAACACTAAACCACGAATGAGGTCACTTCTTGATTGAATTCCTCAAATTCATCCCGATCCAATCTCAACGATCAAGTTATGTTTTAACTGATCGGTAACGGCTTTACTGGACTATACTAAGCCAGATCCACTCCTTTATTTTATGCAAGCTGTCACACAGGTGTTTTTACTGGCAAAGCTTTCATGCACAGTGCCGCCGTTAGTCCCTGCAGTGGACAGCCACACACTCACTACACAACTGCAAATGCAACAAAAGCACTGCAACCAAAATTCAAATAAGAGTAATTTATTCATGTGAACCACGCAAAAGATGTAGAGACGACGAAAACAAACAACAGAATACAGTTTATTTTGGTAACCCAGGCAAAGGCTGCACTGAAACAAACACTGGAGGACATTAGGCTATTTTATGGGCTACTTTGGTTTTTTTTTTTTTAAAAAATGAAAAAAGTTTGGGTGCAGACATTTCTTAATGCAATGCAGAGCCATTCACCTGTATTATCTCGTAAAACTTCAGCTATCCAACAAGAGAGATAAGAGAAGACACTAATAGAGACGTACATACAGTACACAGAACATACTACAACCATTAACTCACTGAAGCACAACCACCATCCTACCCACGTATTTCAATGAGAGGAGCTTAAGAAAATGCCTTTTTCACAGACGCTGCTCCTGATTGGCTGGTATTGAATGTAGCTGGGCCCTGGTGCGTAGACTTGGTTGGAGGTTGATGGGTTTTACAGCAAGAGTAATTAAAGTGACTGACAGCCAGACTGGGGCAGAGGACACACAAAGCCATGCTGTTGGGATAATTATTGAATTCTGTTAAAAGCTTACTATGCTGTCTGCCGGGGAGGTTAATAGGAATTTAGCAGCAGAGGTGACAAGAACTGTGGGCAACTCTGCTCTCTCTATGCCGAACTTCCTCTAGAGAAATGTTAGACAGTGTAGTTAACGCCTAACTCATCCTCCATTACTAAATGTTGTCTTTGTCACAGACGGGACGACAGTGATTCCTGTGTGTTCTGCGGTAATGCACTTGACAGCAGAGGCCATGCATCTGTTGAAATGTAAATGGCTGTGACAGCCGAGCAGACACATTTCGGATTTCATGGGCTTCCAAGACAATGTCATTGTCTCTTTGATTTTTGCTGTTAATCAGCAATGATGGCGATTAAAGCCCACTGTAATTCCCCTTTGTTTATCAAACTTTGTTCTCTATGACCCTCCCGGTGAGTTTTTGAGGACTGATACTAAAACTTCTGGAATTAAACTGTGATGTGAAATGTGTCATTTCTTTCACAAGTCTTCAAGAGTCTTGTTTTGAGACTCGAATTCAATTGGACTGGGCTTAAATCACAAAAATAAGTACTTGAGACTTGACTAGGATTTGAGACTTCATCTGCTGACTGAAAACACAGTGAATACTTGAGACTTGAAAGCAAACACATTCCAGCCTTGTTTTGACCTGGTACCACCCTAAAATAATGAAAAATAATAAGCAATTAAGTGGGCATTGTAAAGCCTACACGTCATGAATATTCAATCATTAAAAAACAATACTACCTGAAAACGCTGTGTGCTGTCTGAATGTCCAGTAACTCTCAACTTGTCTGATCACTTGAGACTTGAAGTCGTTACAAAAGACTAAAACATATGTAACATTCAGGGTTTTCCCCAAAACTTTACTCTTGATAGCTTGCAGTATTAAGGTTATCACAAGGCACTAAAACTAAATATAAGGTCTAATCCTACTTAGAGCATCTTTTTATCCTTCAAAAAAAGTCTGTGTTGATCATCACTATGAGCCAACATGATTCTACTATATTAGATCCTAGATTTGCCCACTTTCCAACCCAATTACTGTCAGCAGAAATATGAAGACAAAAACAGATTAAAGACGGTTTTCACAATAATAATTAGCAGTAAGTGGCACTTTGACTACATCGTATATTATTTTAGTGGCTATTTAAAGTGTGTGTTGTGCGTAATTTTCCATTCATATTGGATTCTATAAAATTTGATTTGCAGGGAAATTAAGGAAGATCTGTTAGTGATACAAGTGGATCGATCGTCTTCCCGTAAAAAGAACTGCAAATTTCCACCGCAATTAAAGTGGCTCTGTATCAAATCAATCACTAAGTCACTTGAGAACGAGCATTTCCCATTCCCATTCCCCATGCTCTCTCACACACAAATACACTCAAAGACAGACAGTACAACTACATCAAAAGGCCTCCATGACCCTGTGAGATGCATGAGCACCACTACAGGGAACTACTACTGAACTAGCATCATAAACTATACACATAAATACATCATCAGCTCTACACGCAGAGACACAACAAGATGTCTTTGTTCCACCAGATTCATGTCAGCTGCAGTTTTCTCAGTTGGCCCTAACAACTGTACTGAGATGGTAGATTTAGCCTCATAAATAGTTCCATGTAAATTACCCCTGGGTGCTGATATTGACTTGGTAAAATGAGCTAGGGTCCGCCATGTTGCAATAAACTAGACGTTTCTTTTTTTTTTACTTAAACACATGCATGCACACACACGCATGCACACACACACACACACACACACACACACACACACACAGGCTTAACCAAATGTAATTTACCAGCTGCTTTCTAATGGGGCTTCATCTTTCAATATAAATGTTAATAATCTATGATTACTCTGCGAGCTGCAACACAGGGAGCTGAGGTTTTCTTTCAAGTATTTATGGACGTTTCTCTCCCTCTCTTTCATTTCATCTCTTGCTTTTGGGAAAATGTTTTTGAATACAGACATCAAGTAAAAGATTTTTATCTTTTTGTTTTTACCAGCATGGAGGGAGATGACTGTAGAAGCAGATCTGTGCAACGTTAACCCCCATTCTATGAGTTAATCATCTGTTTAGTTTTTTCCCCCTTTTTTTGCATGGTTTCCTTATAGCTTTGAACCTGGCTAAGTGGGAATAGATGCATAAATAATGTGGTAAGTAAAATGATCGGAGTATAAATCAGGAAAGCAGAGCTGTCAACATTCTGTACCAAAAAAAAAATCTTTCTTCAGTTCAACAGGCTCAAGACTTAAGCCCAAATCAGCTTTGGGGTTGTTGTTTCAAAGGAAATATTTATCACACATTATTCTTATATGATATACATATTAAACTGTTTGGCAGCGTGCAACCAGCCTGCAGCACAGAGCAGTTCTGAGTTATTGACTGTAGAAGGAAAGAATTCAGCAACAGAGAGAAACTGAAGAGATATTTCCCCCCCCCCCGTTATGGATGGTCACAATGTCCTCTTCCAAAGCGTGTTGTGGCATTAAATGTTTTTGTTTTAAGCCCTTGTCTGCTGCAGCTCCAGTTGCTCTTATCAGCTCCCTGTTGACAGAACATCTCAGGACTCTGCAAGGGCAGGTTATTGAACATAAATCTTTATTGAGCAGCTACCACGTCGAATCCGTAACATCACCCATTGTTTACCTATTCTTTAGTCAAATACTTCATAACCAGGAAGTCAGAAGGGATAGCTAATATTAGGCTATTTTATTAAAGCAATGTCCTTGTATGCATGGCTGCTTGTGTGCAAGGAGGCTCCAAACTGAGGATACATGTGAAAGCAACACTACACTGCAACAATAGTTCACCAGAATTGTCTTATTTTATGACAAGAGTCATAGCTCCTGCAGCTGCGAGAGATATTTTTAGCTTCAGGATGACAAAGATTGAAATATAGAGATGTCTGACACAGATGGACGGAGTGTTTTA
Source organism: Dicentrarchus labrax (assembly GCF_905237075.1). Classification (NCBI taxonomy): domain Eukaryota; kingdom Metazoa; phylum Chordata; class Actinopteri; family Moronidae; genus Dicentrarchus; species Dicentrarchus labrax. Next base: position 21,697,466 of record NW_026136708.1, read on the forward strand.
CAAATTCCTGCTGTTTCCTTTACTAAAGGAAATCGCAGTCACAGTCAGGTGGACAAGTAGGATGAAGGAAGTTTATTTTTTCATTACACAACACAGGGTTGTACGACAAAATGAAGGTGTGCAGTCCCTACATGATACACACATAGAGAAAGATACTTTTATAGTAGAATAACATAATTCATAAATAAAATAAAAACAGTATAGTTATTTATATAGATACACCTATACTATCAGGAAATAATTCTTCAGTGCATATTTTGAATTTGCGTCTGGGGGAATGTAAACAGCAGCAACAAGATAGTAATGATAATATGGTTTCATCTTCACACAAAAACTTTAACATTTGGGAATAAAAAATAATGTGGTAATGAATCAGGAGATCAGAGTTTCCATCTGCTTTGACCGAGTTTCAGCACCAAGCATCATCAATGGAAGCAGTCGGCCTCCTCTCGTCCTGCGCTCTGTCGGCTCAGAGCAAGGTCCGCCCCTTGAGAACCCGGAAAGACATGAGTACAACAGTCTCTGATTTCCTGTTGTTTGTCCAGCATGAGTCCCATTTCAACCAGACTGGACACAGCCAGGAGTAGCCTTAAATTTAAGCTGGGCCAGAATGCCGGCTATCCCGGCTCTCTTCCTCTCCTCTTGGGGTGAAAGCACCTGTGGCATTGGTCGGTCCTGTTGATCTGGCTGAATGGATCATCTCGAGGTTCGCTCCTCTTTAATTTAATTCACTCTTCCTATTCCAATGACTGTATTTATGTCACATGCAACACTTGTTTCAGAAAAAAAGATAAAAAGCATATTAAAAACAAAAACAGAAGTTTGAAGGAGAGCCGTCTTCAGCATCTGAATGTGCAGTTGCTGTCAAAATCTCCTGGTCCAGTCAATTTCAACAATTGTGGCTTAGCAATCTAAAATTTAATCCAATCAGACATCATGTAATGATGTATTCAGCAATATAGTGGAAAAAATACAGATTAAAACAAAAGTTTGAAGGAACTACCTGAATTTGCATCTACATGCACAGCTGTGGCCCTCTTTACAATCTTAAATTAAATTGTTTTGACAGTGAGACCCAAACTAAGATATCATATTGTCATTGGTATCAAAAGTTTAGAATGGCACCTAGAAGTACAAGCCACAGCTTATACACATAGAACTATATAATATCCTTTCCTGCCTTCTGGTTAAAAAATCCAAACTATCCCTTTAAACCCTGAAGACACATGCTGTCCTTGCCATAAAGTGAATATGGAAGCTATCTCCATCCCATTTATTTTCCATTTGTCAGTGTCTGAGTGAGGTTATAATAGCCTGGTTAAGAGCCACATTAGCAGGATGTGGCGCGACAAAGCTATGGATTAATACTCTCTGATCCCTCGCTGTCAAGCCCATTAAAATGTATGCAATTTGGTATTATCTCTGGTGCCATGCTTGCCTGTCTACTCCACATGGTGGGGACTGAGTTAAAAATGATTCTGAATGTATCAGTGCCTCATTTGCTGTGTTTAATGACTCACCAAGTCTTCTGTTTTTCTTTCCCTCTCTTTTCTCCTCTTCCCCTTTTATTCTCCGTAAAAATAACGATAAGGCATGCCTATCATTCCTCCAAACCTGTCAATCATAATTCACTGCTGAAATTACATTCCGCCACATCGCTGTGGCTCTGTGGAGGGTAGAGCATAATACCTTCATGTACCTGTAGATATTCTGCTCCTACCAGCACCATATTTTCTTTTCCAAGAGGGAGCAGACAGTCCAGCCTTCACCTGTATTTTCTCTTTATAAAAACTTGTGTCAAGAACTTTGTGCTAGAATGAGGTAATATCAAGTTCAGCGCCTGCCGGCACACTCTCTGTGGAGTTTCATGTCACCAAAAACATAAAAAATGTGCTCAGACTTCTGAAGTTCTGCAGTGTATTATGTTTGTTTAAACTGGTTTTTTTTTATAAATAGGATTTATTCATTCACTGTAAATTAGCTGTGATACGGTGGCTATAATACTACTTGATTAATAATTACAAATTGTATGAGTACAACATATGTCACTCATATTCGTCATTTGGGAAGCCTTTAAAAGGTCCAGTGTGGTAACATTTAGGAAAAGCTATTGGCAGCAATGGAATATAATATTCATAAGTAATTGATTTCATAAGTGTGATCATCTGAATATAGATATCATTAGATTTTTGCAAACTTAAAATCAGGTGTTTATATCTAGAAACACTGCAAGGGAGTTGCAATCTGCAACCACGCCTCTAGATGCCACTAAATTCTATACACTGGACCTTTAAAATGAACAAATTTTAATAAGACATTTTTATCAGATGCCACATACAGCATGCATTCATCGATTTGTTTTTACTGGTGGAATTCATATTTGCATTATCTTGGATGGGAGCCAAGTCTGTATTAGTGCAAATCATGTTACCTGTCTTGTCCTGTCCTGTCGGCATTAATGGAAAGCCATCCATACATACATAGTCTAAATGTACCAAATGCAACTTCAAGCAATATTTCAGCAGCATTAAAACTGCCTGATACCGTCTGTACCTTTGTTTGTAAGGCATTATTTTAGCAGAAGCATACCTCTGCATTTTTATTGTCTTGTGCAGCACAGTGATTCAAAGCCACAGCCTTTCTGGAGACTTGTGGAGTATGCATCTTCTTTTGTTTCCATCAGGTATGCTGGTGTCTTAAGGGCTCAGTATGATTTAAAAAGGAACAAGTTCAAACAACGTGTCTTATAACCACCTCTAAAGGTAGACAAATTTATTCCAAAAAGCCACATATGAAGGCGAGGCAAGGCCTTGTTGATATCGGAAAGCTACAAAATATGTAGGACACAATTCCTCTAATTCTGAGGAGGGGGGCTTACCGTGGAGCATGTTTGAAGCATAGTGAGGACCTTTCTAATAACATGTGGTTAGCGGAAAGAGGAGTTTTCTCGAGGTGGACAAATCTAATTACAATATATTTGCAATGCAAATCAATAACAAAGTTGCGCTGGTTGTGGATCGTCCAATTTAAACCCAACAAACATCCGTTGTATGTTGACACAACGACAGATGGGGTGTGATCACAGACTATGAGTTCATCTCAGAAACTTCCCCATTTCAGTCCCAAAATAGCAGCCTTCAAAAACCTGAGCTTGTCTAATAGTAGTTTGAACTGCAGTCAATGCAGCCTCTGCTCATTATCTCGGGCTCGGAAGAATTCACATTTTTCATGTCACATTGGTATGAAAGATATGGAGGAGAGGCAGAGTGGACTGCACAATGATCACAGTGCTGAAAATAACGTAGCAGGATGAGCAGCAGAGGGGGAATCTGCTGATTAAGAGCTGACAGTTGTCTCATTCTCACTCACATTCTCACTCTTCGTACATTTCATGCCTTCAGCACGGCCTCATACTACAGAAGACGCTCCGCACACATCTCGTATTACACTACTTTTACATAGATGTACTGAAATTATTGCTGCCAGTTTCAGACATTAGATTGATAACAATAAAGAAGTTAAAATGTTGAATACCCAGAGGTAGAAGTAGTAGCACACAGATTTTCAGGACCAACATGCAAACATTAGCATGTCCATTTGAGTACCCTTACTTCTTATTGAGTACTGCCACCTCTGAGCATGAGCGTACCCACCACGGAGGTCACCAAGGTCTGGACCTCAGTATTTTCATGGAATAATTGACTAAAATAATTACTTTGATAAATACCCCTAAACAAGTTCAGTTTTTTGACTTTTCTAAACAGCAATGCTGGTGAGGTACTCATAAACACCTACGTAACTGTGTCTCCATGTAGACAAAGCTAGCTTAGCACTAAGAAAACAGCACTTAAAATGTCCTTGTTAAGAAGGATTTTAAAAAATGGCAAAAGAATTAGGGTTAGGGTTGCGCTGAATTAGGGTACTGGCACCTTTTCTGGTCCAAATCAGCCACTTGGGTATTCAACAACTGGTTTAGTTCCACAAACATAGTACTGGGAAGATGCATCCTTTTAAGAAGTGTTTGGTTTCTACTTTTCTAAATACCGTTTAAAAAACAATACTACCATCTAACTGTAAAATTACCATACCCAGGTTGGTTTCCTTCTGAGCTTATAAAAATGTGAGAAGTCATTTAGGTTTAGAAATGACAAGGATATGCTGCTGTTGTTCAGGGTTCCCACTGGTTTCAAGAAATCATTTTCCATTACCTTTCAAGGACATTTTTCATTAGTATGTCTTGACAATACAGGACAGCACTTGTTCACAAATGCTGGTCATCGTTCATGGGACACTCTGTGCTATCTCTGTTACGCTTTCTGAATTTACTTTTCTAACATTAATTTGGCCACAGCACCGACTAACATACAATTAGATTTTCTAGGATAACTAAGATTATTTCCAGCATATTTGGTCATTTTAATCAATTGCCATGACTGGGAAAACCACTCTCTAAATTTCCAGGGTTTTTTTAAGCTTGACCGTGACCCAACAGAAAAAAGAAAAAAAAGTTAGTCCTGGGTCCTGTAATCTATCCAGGGTAACAAAGCGAGTCTTTAGACATACAACATATGCAGCTTTCAGATAATTTCCTTTTTTTCACAGCAAACAGCGCAGACAGATGGTTTAACGGCTGGCCTTCTTAACCACAAGCATCTGCACCAGTGATTTATACATATGAATTCATTAATCCAGGCTTTATGCTGTGTGTGCGTTGTGGAGCCTCATAATGGTGTAGAAGTACTCTTTGCAACAGTAGTATAAATACCTGATGATGGTGTAATGTGAGACATTTCTGTGTTGTTTTAGCTGGAGTCTTAAGTATATATAATAAGTAAGCACTGCAACCATTGATTTGGCTTTGTTAGCATGAATTAACATGCTAGTCCAGATCCTGGTGTAAGTGAATAGAACAACTGCATTTGGATGTTTTTTTTTTTTTTTTTTTTGGGGGCATTTTGGGAGATGTAGTGATGTTGCACCAGCAGTTATAATATCAGGAATCACATATAGAGTTCAATAGATGCAGAAGGTCCTGTGATTAATCACGGCCGATAATCTTAGTCCTTTTAAAAACTAGTCTGCTAAACTAGGTTAGTTATTGATTTCCTGTATTTTTTTTTCTGGTGTTTCTGAATTTCCAATAAGATTACAAATTTAACCACTGCGTTATTTAGATGACAATTAAAATTTTATTAGGAAGCAGTAGGACAAGTTTATATATATGAAATTCAATTCAGTTCAGTTGTACTTCCACAGTGCTGAAGCAGGGTAGAGAGAGGAAGACAGAGACAGAGATGCACAGCAATAACATTTATAATAGCAGAAATATGACTACTACTACTACTACTAATAATAATAATAATAATAATAATAACAGCCTTAATAACAATGATGAATAATTAATAATTATTAATAAATTACAAATCTAAAGCAGATGTCCTAAATCAATTTTGACCAAATCTGTAGATTGTGTCTTTTTAGCTTTTTAATGTAGTTTTTGTTACCGAAGGCATAAAGTACATGAGGGACGAAGAGTTTTTAAAACGGAATAAGTGAGGTTGTGCTACTATCACTTATACATTAAGGGAAATAGAATTCCAGTGAGTATCTAAACACAGTGGAAAATGTTATGCTTGTGACAAAGATTTTTCTCATCCAACCAGGGATGTACTGTCCTCAGTCAAAGGATCACCAACTTCTATAGGCTGACACCTTGTGGTCGGTTGGTCGGCTGTTTCGTCGATATGCTCTCATCTGACCAATTCGTATTGACCAGAAAATCGCTGGTGTTGCTTTAATATGGAAAAAAGCTCAAATGTTGATGTATGCTATATTGTTAGAAATAACATTATGTATGAAAATAATATTCAAAAATATTTCACTCAGCAGATGTGGTTCTGTTTTAATAATCGTATGGTTTAATAGACAATACGACCTATAAGTCATGAAGTCAGAACACCCCCCACATCTTCACAGCTTCAACTGTCAACTCACTGCAGGGCTTATCTTATTGTACATTTACTCAGCTCCAAACTGACTGACACAATGTCAAATAACCAGGAAAGATCTGTACATCGGCCCTCAGCCTCAGAGGACAGAAGAGCTGAGTGGATAATGTCAAGTTTTTTATAGCAACGTGTCTGTGCATTTTACTACGGAGTAACGAGGGCTAATAACGGGCTAGTGGCAAAAGTTCACGCTCAATCGTGGATCGATAACGTTACCGGCTGTCTGTGACCTGACTTCAAACTCAGAAGCTGTGAGTTTTTGTGTTGTTTAGCCTGGTGAACTTTGCTTTGGCATGTTCCTAAGTGGCTCCCACCTCAGGCTGAAGGATTTTGGACAAATGTTGTAATATTGAGGGACAGACTAGGGAAACTGTGTGAACATTGAGCCTCATTTAAAGCCATCTAAATAATAACATCATGAAATGATAATGAGGTTGGATGCTGGTAACCGTTTTTAATGTTTTTTTCTGGAGCTGCATCTCTTTATACTGCGCTAGCTTTGTTGTTGTATGTAAAAATATTTGATAGACATGAAGGTAATGATATTGCTGCATGTGAAAAAGAAACGATCAGACTGCAGGAATTCGTTTTCTCTGCAATGTTGTGTAACTTTTATTAGCACCCAGCAGCTAGTGGGTAGATTTAGTTAACAAAGAAATAACAAACAGACTTTTTATTCCCATCGACCTGAGATAAAACAAGGTAGACAACCTCATCAGTAGATACATAATCTTTGGAATTAGTCGGCCAAATGGAGTCCTCTGCAGCTGACTGTAACACTCACTCACACGCTCCCTTCACACCAAATCAAGTTTGACACGCCCAACGCAGGGTGGTCAAATGAAAACAACTTCGAATTGTTCACATCCTACGCACACATACAAATCATTAATGGATGATAATCCTAATTAGTACACATGATGATATGGAATGCATAATATACAACAGCTTTAGGGGTTAAGTATTCTCTTTGTTTAGGGTATAATTAATATTATTCCTATTATTAGATCATACTGTAATCATGATGAATGAAAGTGTCATGTGTTGCCATGTGATTATATTCTAATCACGTAAACAAAGCATATTAAAATATCTTCAGGCTACACAAAACACTTAAGCTGAAGAGCTGTACACTGCTGCATCCTTTACTGCAACACAAGTTTCCTGGGTAATCTTGGAAGGATTACTGCCATCACCGAAGGGTGGAATATAAATTGTTGTAATAATCAGCTGTCCAAACTCTATTTAGAGATAATAAGAGGACGCAATAGAGGATGTAATGGGCTTACCTCTAACTTCACATCTTTGTCTTTGATGTTAACAGAACAGCAGTGCTCATTAGGCATAAGCAAATCCCTCTCTTCATTAATTCTCCAGTGATGGCAAAATCACAATCTGCACAAATAACACAGTGATAATAAAGCCTTGGCACATCCTAAAGAGTATTATCACATTGTTATAAAGTAAGTCCCCGCTAAAGCAAGTGACACTCAAGCAGTATCTACAAATGGCTCCATAATTTCTCTAGACAAAATAAGGTGCTCTAATAAAAATAAAACCAGCCTCCACCAGCTCCTGACTAACAGTGAATTTCTATCTACAAAGATACTGTCAAGACACTTTTGGATCAAACGTGGCACATATAGGACGACGAGAAAGTATTTTGTTCTGTTTTGTGAGGTTTAGAAATTACTGTCAAACTAAATTTAAAGTTCTGGCCGTACAGTACAGAGCTTCACTTGTTTGTGGCTCCAAATGGAAAGGGGTGTATGAGAGGTAACTGTGTCAAACAGAGATAATCTTAGAAACTGGCATTACAGATTTTTTAATACATAACCTGTCAGACTTTCAACCTCTAAGCTCTTTGAATGGTGAAGAACTGACATGGAGCAGGCTTTAACTAAGGCCTGAAAAAGCTGCAGAAACTGTCCAAAATCTAAAACTGACAAGATCAAACAGGCTCTTTGGGTTCAGATCTGATACTATGGACATCAAACGTATCCATATATCACCAGCTTTTCCCAACCTGCTTCATCTTCCCCAGGTAATTCAATATATAGGCACCAGAATTACATTTTAGCAAACAAGAAGAATATACGGGATTGAGTTTTCATGCCTCCACGCCGGCGATAGCTATGGCCGGATTATGTCCCATTCTTGTGAAGCGATATCTCAGGAACACCTTGAAGGAATTTCTTCACATTTTGCACAAACATCCACTTGATGATGGACGAACTGATTAGATTTTGGTCGTCAAACATCAAGGTCACTGTGAACTCACAAAATGCTTTTTGACCATAACTCAAGAATTGATCAGACAATAAATTGGTGACACTTTTAAATCAAAGATCAAAAGGTCACTGAGAAAGAAAATGGCCCTGATAAATAAGTTTTTGGTCATAACTCAAGTATACATGTGGGAATTGTGACGATATTTCACACAGATGTTTAATAGGATACAACGATGAAATGAAATGTCATTTTTTTATCCAAACAGTCAAAGAGCAAGTTGTGACATCGTAATGTCCTGGAAAACCCATTTTTGGTCATTATTCAGCACCATAACTCGGGAACGGAAGGGAAGACTGTGACCCATAGTTCAAAGTTGGTCAATCACTGAATTGGTGACACTTTTGAATCAAAGATCAAAGGTCATTGTGAGGTTAAAATAGATTTTTAGCCATCATTTAAGAATAAACTGGTTATTGCCTGACTTCAGTTTTATGAGACCAGGCGTAGCTTTTGCTGGACTTGAGCTGTTCCTTAACACATGAAATGTAATTAATTAAATCTATATAAGAAGGATTTAAATGCAAAATAAATTTCTTATAGGATTTAAAATTTTCAGCAATGAAGTAAAAGTACTCAATAATTGTGTATTCTTGTGTGTGTGTGTCAGTTTGAGTGATACATACATAATGAACAGACACACCTCCCATTATTGCTTTGTTTCATTCCACCCCCCCACCCCCCCCCAAAAAAAAAAAAAAAAAAAAGAATAAGCAGTGAATGCTAATCATGTGTATCCTCACCACCCTCCTGGGCTTATTTTCTGAGGATGCCAGCAGTTCTGTGTCTGTTGTATATATATATATAGTAGCTATGTGTGCACATCTGAATAGTGTATGTGAGAGAGAATAAATGTGTGTTAAGCCCTTGATTGTTTGCAGTGGAACAGAAAGTGACACTGGTTTTATGGAGGGTTATTGGATAAACCAACATTCAAGCAGGTTTGCCCTGAGGCTGTGTTCATCTCTCAAACACCAGTGGTGGAAGAAATAGTCTTTTTACCCCCAATTTTCTCTATTCTTTTTCCAATTGCTAATACATTTCAGTATATTTGATTTTACACCTCTCTATTTCTTCTTGTCTTTTTACCTCCACTGTTTAGTCCTTCATAACCCAGTGGAAAGGTTTCATAGTGGATAATTTGTTGCTCAGGGCTTGTTTATTGAATTTTTATGCCACACAGGTGCATAAAGTAATACACAAGACACACACACACACACACACACACACACACACACACACATTTGGATTGGACTGCATGGTAAATGGACTGCACTTACTATTGTGATGCCCCTCCCACTGGTTTGGAGGCTGTCCTAGCCAACCTCAGTAGGCAACTGGCTGACACGGGAGGGTCGTCAGCTGATTAACCTCACCTATAATATTTATATGGCTATAAAAGCTGGCCAATGAGTTTATTTACTCTCTTCCTACAACTGGCATCTACTCAACATCTTAGTTTCTTGTCTTGTTGTATGATTTATGTTAATCTTAGTTTAATAACTTACTTGCTTTTTGGTAAATCTATTGCGTGACAAATGGGGGCTCGTCCGGGATCAAAACCTGTTTGGTAAAGATGGAATCCGGCTTTTGTGTGACAAATGAAGAATTTTTGATTAGGTATGTTGGTGACCAATTGGTTTGTGAATGCTAAAATTAGTTTGGGTGTTCTTAAAGAGTAGACTTAAGTTCCTTTGATATTTAGCATTTGTTTTGTTCTGTTGTTTAGAGTGGTTACCTTTTGTAGAGTTTATTTTGGTGTTTCAGGGAGAAGCATTTTTGTGTGACATCTGGTTGTTATTTCACAAATAGCCTGTATGTTCTCCACAACCCTGTGGCATTTCTAGATAGTAATACCTACCTTACATGCTTCCTGGACGCTCTACTCCCATATCGGTTAAGACGTGTCACAAACTTGCTCCGGAAATGTGACAAATAGGAAGTCCATGCAATAGATTTACTTAAAACAAGTTAATTTATTAAACTAAGATTAACATAAATCATAGAACAAGACAAAGATGCAGAGCTGATGCCAGCTGTAGGAAGAGAGCTCTTCTCTAGTCCTCTGGGAAAGACTAGGCATCGGGAGCAATTTAGGGTTTAGTAGCTTGCTCTTGTTTTCTACTTTTCCTCACCTCATGGGGATTTACAGAGTTTCCTGACGGATAGTAAAGTAAGTGCTGCAAACTGTTTTTAGCTAGTTATCTTTTAGCACTGTCATGGACGCCTGAGACTGTGTTTGAGACACCGGCAGAATGGGAGCTTTGGGCCACGGGAGGAGGAAGTTTTCAGGCCTGGGACAGGGGGAGGAATACTGACAGAGAGCATTGCTGGAGTTGTGCCAGAACCAGAGCTGGGAGAGTGGCGTCATGCCAGAACCGGAGCTGGGCAAGCAGGCAGTGTCACTGGGCCAGAAACTAAGCACATTCACACACAATTGGGAGCAATTTGGGGTTGCTTGCTTACTTAATTGCTTAAGGACACTTAGACATACAGTGGGAGGAGCTGGTGATCAAAACACTAACCTTCTGATTAGTGCACGACCCGCTTTACCTCCTGAGCCACAGCCACCCCCCATAGACACAAAGATCAAGTTCAGAAAGCAAACACTAGATGTCTGTGTAAATGAGAAAAAACTTGGAGAGGCAGCTAAAGTACAGCATTGGCCTGAAACCCTAACCTGATTTATCTAGGCCCTTTCCTGACTCAGGCCCAGCATCAAAGAAAAATAATATCTTTCTAGTTTTGAGTAGCGGGCTAAGCAAGGTAGACACCCAGACAACCCCCTGCCTATTGCCTTGCTATAGCTCTTTCTGGGGGGATTCCTGGGTTTTCTCCTCCCGGATTATATAAGCTGTGTTGTGGGTTTGTGCCAGGTTCTCCTCCCATTTGGAGATGCCAAGAATATCTCTACAGGGAGACATCCAGGGTTTATCAGGTCTTTCCAGCAGCTCCCCCGACTGAAGGATCAAACTGACCATGATGCTACAACTAAAGAGTTCATCTTTGATGTTGAAGGTCACAAGTGTTTTCTAGAGCTTGACACATCAACCCCCCACCTAGCAAGTATTTTCGGTGAAGTTGTGTCAGATCTCCTCCACTCCACTTAACCCGCTATCAAGATCCCACCACTACAGAAGCACTCTGTAATCACCAAACCCCAAACTACTACTATTTTCCACTAGAGTGATCAATATCCATCCCATACTGCAAAATCACTCAGTATATAGTAAAAAGCTTAATGAAATTTTCTTTATATTATTCAACTTTCAATCAAATGCCATTTCCCACAGATTAACCGATAAAGGGTCTTTAGCTCTTTGAAGAAGAAATCAGCCATGCCTTTAAAGTCCTTCCAGTTCATTCTGATTACTTGTGCTGTTTTCAAAGTTTGCTGGAAACAGGCCTACTTAGTCATCAGACTTCTGATTTGTTGTAAAAGTGGTCCCAAGTTGTGCTGGACACTCATCAAAACCCATATCAAGCAACCCAGAACTCCACTGAGGGTGATACTTTGTTGGTTACCTCAATGGTGATCCCCTTTTTTAAAGATGATTATTTGATCTATCTGGAAGGCATCCAATTTTGAACACATGCCTCGCCTTCTGATACTTTTTGTGAGTTTTTTTAGAGAAGCATGGTTCTCTGCTGCAGTCCAATTGAGCTCTTTCAAGACTCTCTTTACCCCTCTATGTCTTTTTTTAACAAAATGTAGCCCATCCTTGTTGTTCTCCTGTGGGGATGTGTACAATCAAAGAAAGCAATACTCATCTAGTAGCAGCAGTCAATATTCTAATTAAACGATTGGAGTAATTCCATAGAAACCTCGTCTTTCCTGAACCGACTCACCCAGCTTTCACTACCCCGGTTAATTGAGTTTGGTCGCTGAGTCACTTTTTCTATTCCTCCCTCTATAAATTGTGAGCCTTGGTTCCTATACGAAGAAAACCCCACCCTGGTCCCTCCATTTTCAGCTACAACATTCAACATTTAAGCCCTCCCATAGATGACTTCATTAATGTTTCACAGCTCGCCATCATTAATAGCCTCGCCCCCAGGACCTTCACTTCATATTGAACAGAACTGAATTCCTTCTCCTCCTTCTACAATCTAGTTAACCTCATTTTTACCTCTTTTAACCTCTTTGTCTTTCATACTCACTTGTAATTTTCATGAAGTCACTGAAGTCTACTCGAGTGACATCAGTTTCTTTTCTAATCCACCGGTTTCCTTGTCTGCCTTTAACACACTCTGGGTTGTCATTACTCATCTATCAACATCAAACCGTGTGGCTACCAGCCCACTACATGTCCCAATTCTGTATATTTTTCTCTACATATAGTGTGTTCCAGCTGTAATCATTGTTTTTGCCCAGTTCATCTGATTAGCTATGACATTTTAACCATTTCAACACTTTATGTGTCATCTCAGAGCACTGCCTGGTCTTCCCTGCTTAAAGTTAGTGGAATTTTATGAAATCAAACCCCATATTTATAGTATTTATGGTTTGATTTGTTTCGGCAATATGCATTCAATGTATTTACATCCAGAATTCATCTCTTTCTCTCTCTCTCTCTCTCTCTCTCTCTCTCTATATATATATATATATATATATATATACACATAGTAGAGTCCACAATTTCTGCACCAAATTCAGATTTTCTACCTAAGCATGAGCGGATTCAGAGTAAACTGATGAAGCTAGTAATCCATTCAAGTTTCTAACAGCTTAGCTGTTTACCGTTCGCTTTCTTTAAACTGTATCAGAGCTGTATTAAGTTACTGCTAATGACCCATGTACTAATTGCACATAAACAGAGTCTTCCACAACAAGCTGGCCAGAGCACAGAGCAGCCAAAATTTGGGGGGAATTTATTTTCTGTAGCATGCAACGTTAGAACTATGTATGAATGAGATATGAGGCAGTTGGATACAGTTAGTGATGACCACAATCATCTCCCCAACACTCTCTCGGACAACCAGCAGTAGTCGGCACTGCATGTTCATACAGTATCAGTTGGGGAAGTGGTATTGGAGGCCCAAGCTTTAAAAGCATTCAACTGGTGAAACACAGGGTAGCTTTTATTGCAAAGCAGTCACAGGAAACATGTGCGTCTGTCACAGCGGTTAGTGTTGACTGTGATCGCTCATTAGAAATATGTCTACAAAACAATACATTTTTGGGAATGTTCACAAATGTGTAATAGAAGTAAAAGCCACATGAAGAGTTACAAGTGACAGCCTGCACAACTCCTACTCCTAAGCAAGGCAACCAACTTCACTGTGCCCTCCTGCCGTGTGGGAAAACTTCTTGCACCGTGCGCAGCATGAAATCAGAGCAAAGTTGCAAGCATGTTTGACTTGTTTTTATCAGAACAACATGAGTTTGGTTGGCTGCGGTGGTGAACAGATACACCAGTTGATCCTCTGTTGTATTTCTGATAACACAGCTGCTCAAGGAGTGTTTGCTGTAGTATTAAACCAGACTTTCTGTTACCACGTTAACAGCAGGTGTCGCCAAATAAACCAGGACTGAATTCCAAATTGAAGTCACTTATAAAATGCAATACAAGTTCAAGCTTCATTTTCCAATTTCTCCATTTTATATTATTGTAAGTTGAATATCATTGATTTTTGGGACTGTTTTCCAGAAAAAAAACAAGCAGTTTTAATATGTCACCTTGGGATTTGATAACGTGTGACGGGAAATGTTTCATTAATAATCAGTAAACATTCACCAGAGCTGATTTGTACAGAATGACCTTTACGTCTACAGGATGTTTCACATCATCAGTTTCATGTTACAGAGCTACATTTTTGGTTTCCTAAGCTGAATTTATCTCTCCAGGGCCACAGAGCTATAGTAAAAAATGTCTATCATCTCCACCATATCCGGCTGTTCTTGTTTGTGTGTGACGGAGTCTGCTATCCTGAGGGACACCTTTCCTGTTCGGCATGCCTGCCTGCTTACCTACCTTAAAGCTTCTCACTTGTCAATGCTTCATGCCCAATCAGACAAAAAAAAAAAAAAAAGACAGAGGCGATGAACTCCATCTCTGTCTCTCGTTCGCTCCGTCTCCCCTCCAACTTCTCACCCCAGCAACAAATCTCCTTTTTAAAGAACTATCTCTGCGCCTTGAAACCTTGAAACTACTTCAGAGCTGCACCGGCAGAAGTGCGCAGAGAGGCTGACAAGGAGGTCCACACATCTTCTCGTTTGGTGTCAAAGCTGACAGCCTGTCAGGAGAAAACTGCAGCGGATTAGACAGAACAAGGAAGCACCAACACACACACACACACACACACACACACACACACACACACACAACACACACACACACACACACAAACACACCATTAAAAGCATTTTCTGACAAGACGCCAGCTAATAGACCATGCACACTTGACGTGCGCACACACACACACACACAAACACACACACACACACGGTAAAGTGTTTTCTTCTGAAAATCCAGTAGGTAACACACAGAAACATACACGCACATTAGTATTCTAGTCTTGTGCTGCACTCGGAAGGTAAAGAAAGAGAAGTTTGACTGACCTCTTTTGTTGACCTATAAGATAACCTTTCTTATGTGTGTGTGTTCTGCAGCTTCATCCGCCAGTGTGTTAAACAGCCAAATGGTGAAGGTCATGATTTGCAAGGACTGCTAAATCCACAGACTGATGTCTTACTGACTAGGAAATACCACATTAAATTTGACTAAAACAGCAGTATTACATTATAACTTAAGAAGTTCTTAAACTGTTAAAAATCACTAGGGATGTAATAATACACTTAACTCTTCTTGTGACTTTTTTTAAACAAAGAGACAAAATATTCCTTTATTTCTCCGGCAAAAATCTGCAAAATATATTTTCTCTCATATTTCAATATGAATAGAATCCAGTTTTATTTCTGAGGTATAAAGATATAGACTGACGTATTAATCCTAGGCTGTTGAAACATAATTTATCATTCATCTCACCGATTTGAATCTTCACATATTTGTTTTGCAATTTAACCATAGTACAATATAACTTTGCATTCCTATAAATCAGACTTGAATGGTGCTGACTATTATGAGAAACCTATTCATTACCTACTTTATATATACGTGTACATTACCTAGTGTTTACTTCACGCATCAGAAACATAAAAAGAATGTTCATGAAATTCTGGACAAAAAGTGCAACTGTGTGCCCAATCATGAAATTCTGGACAAAAAGTGCAACTGTGTGCCCAATGATCTCACTACATGTACCTTTATCAAAAGAAATTTAATTTAACAAGTATGGATTAAGCCTGATTTGAATCCTGAAAGAATCACCCCTGACTTATTTTAGAACCTGAGGTCGGCTGTCGTTTGAGGAGGACACTACCATTAAAGGACAATCCCGGCGCAAAATCAACATGGGGTTAATAACACATGTGTTCTGAGTTCGTCCTTTCTCTGGGATATGTTTTCATGCTAATCGAATGTGACCGGTTTTAGCACGTGTTATTAACCCCATGTTCATTTTGCGCCGAAATTGTCCTTTAAGTCACCCGCAACTGATTGAAGATCAATGATCTGGCTGTCGGACCATCAGATCCGTGCCTGAATTGGACCCAAAAAAGTACCAGTA
This sequence comes from Dicentrarchus labrax, assembly GCF_905237075.1. Lineage (NCBI taxonomy): Eukaryota > Metazoa > Chordata > Actinopteri > Moronidae > Dicentrarchus > Dicentrarchus labrax. The sequence continues at coordinate 21,713,392 of NW_026136708.1, forward strand.
CCCTATTTCAGCACAACCCTAATCCTAAACACAACATGACCCTAACCATAACTCTATTGCATTTTGCAGGAGTAACTCACCACCAGTCCTGTATGCAGCGTTTCAAAAGGTCCAAAAACGGAAGTTATTTCACTATTTTTATTGTATACCCCTTGGAAAAAGTACTTAGGTCCAGACCAGAGGTGGCGGTTTAAGTAGTAAGGGTGCTCATGTGGACAAAAATCATAGTCATGAACTAATAATATTTAATGTTTTGTTGAAAATCTTCTACAGGCCAGTGAATCGTTAAATGTCGAATATTGCTTTCATATTCCATCATTGCAGCCTCTAAATTCTCTGTACTGTTCGAGACAAAACAAGTGGGTGATATTTTGTTATTAAATTCAGGGAAAATGGCACAGTAAAGTGGTTTTGCAAAACCAAGTTATGAAATGATTAAAAATGTTTTAATATTTATGTGACATTCTCAAGATAAACTATTGTCATAAACTGTTAGCATAAGGCATTTTCTGGATAATACATTTACACACATATATATGCAGCCGGTGCACAGTAGAAACTACGGGGAGCATCAAACAATGAATAAATGTTTGAGGGCCAAAACAGAAGGAAGAAAGGATAACAGAAGCACAGAAACCTGCACAACTGCTAAATTGTGACAACACTCAGTTCATATTATTCACAGTACAGACATCTTAAGACGAAGCACTGACTGTAAACTGTGTGTTTATGTTTTGACGCAGGAAAAAGAAGAGGAAAAGGTTGCAGGCAAAAGTACGAAAAAGTGAATCGGAAGTCATTTGTCGAAATGTGTCACGGCTCTCTCTCTCTCTCGTTCTGTCATTCCCACACATGCACACACTCCTCCATCCCTTTCACAGCTTATCACTAAGTGCTCCAGGTGAGTTGGTGATTTAGACCAGTCATTTCCGAGCCTCTCTGTCTGGCTGTAATGACTCTATCCTGGGCCTGCTGGCAGAGAGAGATACTGAGAACTGAAGTGAAGTGCTGAATAGCGACTACAGGGGATGGACCCACTGCAGTGACTGATGATCAATTAGACCTGGGGTACTCCAGCATTTTTTTTTCTTGCCAAGGGCCTCCAAATGGATCACCACAACTGACAAGATTTTGGACTAAAGACACCCACTTGGGAAATATTTTTTCCCAGCGCAATTTAGCACAGAAGGACAGAAAGATGATTCGTGCCTCAGCTCTTGTACGTCTGAGAATTTGATGCACTAAAGCAAAATCCTTCACTTACTGATATTTTGGGGTATTTTTCTCTTGCATTGTTGAGGCACAAATAATCAATGACCGCTGGGATGGGGGAGACACTTGTGAGAAACAAGATTCAGGGGAATGAACACTTGGGATGATTTCCCTAACCTGTTTGGTTTGTTAAGTCTATAATAAGATAACACAAAATGGACCATCATGTTGTCTGGGTACTTAACAAATGAACAGAAGGCGTGAAAATGAATTCAGTTTTGGGTTCTAATACCACACAACCTGCAAAGAACTTGCCAGAACTAGAGCACGAATCAAAGTGGATTCATTAAACTCAGTCATTCAGTCAAATCTCTCACCACAGAAGCAGCGGTGAATCTATCAAATGTCAGTTAACATTCGACCTCTCTTTACCACAGCGTCACAGTAATCCTCCTTTGCAAATTTGACTTATCTAAAAAGTGCCATCTGGACATAGCAGCTCCCATCCTCTGTACCTTTTATGTCTGCTGCACAGGGAGCCTCCTCACCTTTTCTTTTCTGGTTTGGTATCAAATCTATCAGAGACCAACAGGGTCAAACTGTTGAGGATGATCACCGTCAAAGCTCGGTGGAAAGCAATGCTCAAACCTCCAGCTACTCTGTGACCAGAGGGCAGTGAGCCATGTGTCTGATACACATCTCAGGTGTGGCAAAAAACACACAGTAGAAGTGATCTGCTCAAAGTTTATATCGACACTCAACCAGCAACATATACACCTTTAACTACAGTTTTATTGTCTGAACCTGTCACAGAAAAAAATCTAGATATACTTTTCAACTGTATCTGTTTCAGATTAAAAGCCCTCTGGTGTTTCTGTGGACAGAATCCATTCATTTGTTAACAAGTCTTTTATTGTATTGTATTTATCAAAGACAACGTAAAAAGACTGACAGCAGTTGCAGAAACACCCTCTGTACCAGCAGCAGCAGTTCAGCGAGGAGGAGTAAGATCACAAGGGACCCAACTCATAACCTCAGCACCTGCTTCACAGGGTCGCCCTCTGGCAGGAGATATGCTACCCCGGTATTCAAAACAAACAGGGGCAGGCCCAGCTTCATCCCCTCTGCTATTAGGGTTCTCAAGAAACATAACCCCCCGTAACCCCCGTGGTCCTCTGCCTGGAAGAGCTGTACACACACACACACACACACACACACAATCACAGAATAACCGTAGAAGGCATTGCTTTCTCTTGTCTCTTATTTTGTTCTGTGATGTGTTTATCTTCTTTATCATTCTTTGTCTGTTAGTATGGTACTGACCTGCAGTATTTTAATTTCCGGCTGCATTTTTTATGACTTTTGTACCAAGTAATACTTTTACTTTATCACGTCCCTATTAGTAAAGTGTGATGTCCAGTGTCTTGCTCTGCTTTCAAAGGAAAAAATCTCACTATTTAAAAACCTGAATATACAAATTATCCGTTAGCTGGGTCTCTCATTAAGCCTCATGACGACCACAACAGTCATGTAAACCTGTGATTTTTGTTTTTTTTCTAACTTTATGTATTTATTTTTTTTATTCACTGTATAGTATCCTTGGTCCTTTCTAGTTTTAGATTCATATTTCTTTACTAGACCTTTTCTGTTCTCCATAAGTTGTTTTTCTTTCATGTCCTTGTTTGTTGTTGCCTGCTATTGATGGCTTTCCTGTTTTGTGTAATATATCAGTCTTTGTTCATTGTATTAAATTTTTCACACTGAAGTTGGACGAAAGAAAAAAGTAGAACGCCTGACTTTGATCATCTGATCTTGATCTCACCTCAGACCGGTAGATTTCTCGAAGGTGCTTTTTTTCCTCAGATATGTGGTGTGTCTCAGTCTATCGATGAGATTGGACAGCATGCGTGCGTGTTTGTGTACAAGTCTCCTTCAGATGCCAGTCTGTATTAGTTACGTGCGATCTGCTATTTATACAAAACCCTCAGGCTACTTCTTCAAAGCATGCTGCTTGTCTTTCTGTCCTTTTATTTCCTCTCTGAGACGTCAAACTCCTTCATTACCTGAGCATCATGTGTCTCTTGTTACAACAGTCACTGGTTCTCATACCTCTCATTCTCTCCGCTCTTTTCTGCTTTTGGGAGTTTTTCAGAGATTCCCAGTCGATCTCATTATAGAGACATTCCAACAGATAGCTGGGGAAAATATAACTCCAAAGGTTGTTGCCAGTAGAGAAAAGATAACAATGCTCCTCATATCAGTGCAAATATCTTAACAGCATCGTTCTTGTCACCCTCTGACAATCCGTCTCATCTCCTGTGGGGCGAACACCATGCAAGCCTTTCCTCTGTGCAGTAATGTGTCAAATAATACAATTGTAAGCAAACTAGGTGTCTGGTTTTCTACTCGGGTAGTACAAATACAGGCTACTTGGGGGAATTGACAAGTGATGCAAACAAACACAGACACCAACCTCAGGTGTTTTGTTAGGACTTCATAAGAAATCTCCTCCACCTTCAAGAGTCCTCAATGAGAATCTGGACTTTTCACAGTCAACGCTGTATTGTCATGCCACGAGAAGGATGGTAGACGTGAGCGTTCTTCTTCAAAATAAAGTTTACCTTGGCTTTCAAATCAGAGTTTAGTGTTGATTTCTTTGCCTTACTTTTCTGAATTTCGCTGTTACTTTCTTATAGTTACAAGAGGTGGGTGGATAAAACAATCTATCCAAGATTTGGTAATTGTTGCCAATATTTTACCTCTGTGGTAAATGCATTTGTTGATTACATTACTTTTGATTAAAAAAAACTAGTCGACAACTTTGCAAACACAGCCAAACATCAAGCCAGTGCAACACCACAAGCTAATATTACTGACTAATCCATCAGGGAAGAAGAAGAATGCCAACTTGCCGTCTGTCTTTCAGCCTTTTATTTCACGAAGCTCTTGCCAGCGACTAAAAGCCATTCCCAGATTTACTCTTGTCAAGCAGCCTCTTGCTTGGTCACTCTCTCCTTACCTTCCTCCATCAACATCCTAGGTCTCTTCACCTCTGAGCCTGGTTATATTGCCCACTCGCCCAGCTCTGGTTCTGGCATGACCCTGGCTCTGCTCCCCAACAGGATTCCCCACTAGCTCCCCCTCTCCCCGGGCCTAAAAACATGCTCCTCCTGGCAGTCCAAAGCATTGCTCCATAGCAGTGTGAATATACCAAAACTCCATCAGTGCTAACTAGCCTAACAGTTAACTTACTTCAGCAACTAAAGCTTCCTGTCTATCAGGAAACTTTGAATCCCTGAGAGTTGAGGCAGAGCAGTCGGAGGACATCATAGGGATTCTCAGAGGGAGACAACATTTCCTCCACAAAATATGATCCAATCTAAAGTTAGACAGTGCAGGAACAGAGGCACCCTATTACAAGTCAGTGTAGCATCAAAATGATTTTGAAGCTGTTTTAAGGTAGAAGAGTTATAAAGTGTTGCTTTGAGTAACTTTGGATCTAGAAGTTTAGATCTGCTGATGTTTCCAAGGTCTAGAAGCAGTTTGAAAGTAAACTTTTGGTCCTAAGTGCTTGAACATCTACTAACAGCAAAATCCATCAGAAGATCAGGTTGATTGAAAGCTGCAAAATATCCGACTAAAAGGACCTTGAGATGAGACGGCTGCTTCCAAGGTTATCTCATATTCAAAACCTAATCATGTCTTGCAGAGAAAATGGAAAAGTAACCAAATTAAAGACATAAAATTACATTTATGAAACACATTTTGCCATAAATAAGCATCAGGAAGACAAAACAAAAATACATTTAAATGCACCTTTTGTCTGACTTTGAAAACTTTGCTCTTTTTCCTTTCCAGACAGCTGACTGTGGAGGCGGCAAGTCTCAGCTGTCCAACTTTTCCTGTGCAGTCTGACCCACTATTGATTAATATCTGCAGTCAGTCATATCCAACAATAATAACATACAGATAAACATAAGCAGCAAAGTCATAGTCTCATATACTGGCACATTGTGTGGACGTGGCTGCATCAACAACATGAGTTAACTGAGCTGTAACTGACATGACAACATCACAAACATGACTCTGTCTCTATCATCTTTTTGTTGCACACAACCTGAACGCTGCATAAGGTCAAGCTGGGTATATGTCACAAAGAGTCAGAGTCCAGATAAACAACAGCAAGAATAAGCACGCAATTTTTCTATCCTATCACGGCAAAGTCAAGGGCACTGAGAATACACATCAGTCATGAATCAAACCTGTATTTACAGCGTTGTGTGAAATAAATTCACTGGTTCACAGCAGAACACTTCAGTTTATTGTTCCTGAATTTGCTCCGAGCATTTGTTTTAACCAAGCTTTTAATCACATTCAGTTACTTTAAGCATTTACAAAATCCTAGAAAGCAGTGTTATTTGAAATTTGTATTTTAAAACGTAATGCAGTTTTAAATGTAAAGGACCCCTTTGATGAAACTGTAAGCACATTACAATAAATGTAAACCTTAAGCCTCAAAAAACTGCATTTATTCATGTGTTTAAACATGAAAACAAGTGGCTCAAACTTTTTCTGAGCAGCATGCAGTTACACTGTTACTTCCTCGTAACCTTGTTTAAATTCAAATCTGATTTGCATTAAATTCAATTGCGCCCCCTTAAATTCTTATAAATCACCTCCCCTCTGCTTTCTCTCCTTCTCCGTGGCCATAATGAGGAGGAGCACAGCGGACAGTAAATCATCCTGGAGAGCAAATTACCGTAATCTGACAGCAGCCAAGCACCTGCACAGCACCTTCATAATCACGGCGCAAAACCTGAGTCTATATATACACGTGTGTGTGTGTGTGTGTGTGTGTGTGTGTGTGTTTGTTTTGCATTCTCCCAGGGGAGAAGGTCAACTCCCAGAATACAGTAGGCTGGCAAGGCATTTAGCAGCCATCAGAAAGAGCCTGCTTCTCTTCTCACTGAAGCCTAAAGGTGAAGCTTAATAAGTGGAGACACACACACACCTACACACCACACAACAACACACAACACACACACACACACACACACACACACACACACACACACACACACACACACACACACACACACACACACACACACTTGTCTTGCCCACCTTTCTCTGCCTGGTTGGGAAAGGGGGTTTGACCTTTATCAGATGGGAGCGCTAACACGCTAATAGCCCTGTCCACACTCCAATTAGAGCGGGTAAGAGAAGGGTTGAACAGAGCACAGTCTGCCAGTAAGGATCTGACTGAGAGATAGGAATTGTACGGGCCGTCAGCTAGAAAAGGACAAGTGGGGGGGGGAGAAAAGAAGTGAGAGCTATCCAGTCAGAATAATAAAGTGAAAGAATGAAACATAAAATGGTGTGAGGATGAAAAACTGAGACATAACTGTATTACAGTTAGATGATTAGAAACACATTGTTGACAATGTTTTACGCTGTAAAAAAAGAAGTCAATTCGTTCTAAAAAGACTGTAACTCAGGAAAAAAACACTTTATTTCGTCAAACTAAGACTGCCAAAGCCTCAAATTAGCTTCAACTGAACTTCAGCATTTCTGCAGGTCCAAAGACTGGATTCTGTCCCTAACACTTCAGACGGTATTGACGTGTTAAGGAGGGTTTGAACAGAAGGAATAATAACTGCGACCAGTAACTCTTTCATGGTATTTGTTGGAGTTGAATGAAACAGCCGTGGCACAAAGCCAGCACAGTTTCGAGATCGACCCTATCATCCAAAATATATTCAAACTCACCATTTTCAACTTTTCAAAGCAGCACGATTTGCCAGTTGTTGTTACAACACTCCTATAATTTCCCAATTTACCTTACTAATTTTAGACCGCAAGAATAACAGGAACAGTTAGCTGCTGAATTCTGTGTTCATGTGACAGAGTGAAGCTTCCCCACTGATCTCTGGACAGCATACACTGAATATCAATGTGGGGATACTGAATGCTACTGAACTCAGATCAGTACAAAGTGAGTTAGACAGCCATTTGATTCTTTGTTAATATAAGAATATTGATTAGCACAGTTTTAAAGGATCATTATGTAAGATTCTGTGGCATCTAGTGGTGTAGTTGCAGATTACAACGCCATCGCCTCACCCTCCTGTTCCCAGAAAAATTCCCTATTTGGAGCCACTGTTTTGTTTGTCCATTCTGGACTACTGTAGAAACATGGTTGTTTAACACAAATAGAACCCGCTTCATCTGTAGATATAAAAGGCTCAATCCAAGGTAACAAAAACCCAAATATTCCTATATTCAGGTGATTAAACTGATCCCCCTAAATGGTACACACTGGATATTTAAAAAGGTTTTAATTATTCCACACTTGAACCACAACAAGAACATTACAGCCAACAACAGTCATAAATGATAGTACCTCTGCTTGTAGTGTCTTTATGTGGGTTCACATTTGACTTTGGGTTTAGATTTCAGTAAGAGGTCTCAAAGGACCCCGCAGGCTATGGGTGCTGTGGGTGCAGAAACCATGGTAACCAAAGCAATGTATACAGTTGTTTAAGATCGGCGCTAATCTGTGTCGTCGCCCAAAAAAAATTAAAACCGGAAATGACGGATCACTCTAGACCTAGTAAACACAGAGCACGCTGTCGCCAGTCATTGTTTTCATCAGAGAGTGTTGATAGTAGTCAAGAAGGATCGTTATTGTCATTACTCGCTGAACGGAAAATACGATGGTTAATAAGAACAAGATACTGGCGTTGGCGTAGTATGTTTACCATCGTCACTTCCGGTTTTCTCATGCACTCACTGATTCGCTAGTCAAGGGCTAGCACTCCACCAATCAGATTGGTCATTGAGGCCGACGGCCACTGGACGATTCTACATGTCGAATCGGTCAAAATGAACGCCGTCGCCGACTGACAACGGCACGGGACACACCCAACCAACTCGAGTCACCGACCTTACCTGACTGTCCGACAACATCCAACGGCCGATAATCGGGTTGGTGTGTCTGGGCCCTTTAAATGCAGATCAATTTAAAAATGTGCTTCAGTGCACATTTTCACCTCCAGCATCAATAAATCCACGAGGTCCTGCATAATACATAAAAAGACACAATCCAACATCTGCTTTTCTTTTATAACAGGTTTCTCCTTCATGTGCCAACTGTAGTCAGTTACTTTTAAGAAATACAGTAAATAGGGTTGTCGCCTGTCGTAGGCATTGTGTGTGTAGCTGAATGTGCACAGGCGAGTGTGTGTGTGCATGTGCAGAGCAGGAGGTTAAGTCCCGTCTCTCCCAGCAGATTGAGCCGAGCGCTGATGTGATATGAGACATTCCAAGTTATTGAACCCTGGCTGATTGGATGGTAACAGGGCGTGATTGCTCTCTTTCTTTGGTGGCCGGCCCAGCCTCCTATGAAGCTTTATTAGTTTTCAGACAGTTACAGTGAGGACAGAGAGACGGAACAAAGTAAAGCAGATGGAGAGGAAAAAAGGGGGCAATAATACAGTGAAAGCTGGGACTCAGTCGTGCTGCTTTGGGAGCAAACATTATCACACTGCAATGCTCAAAACACCGAACATTAAGCATTTTTTTAGTGTCGCTGTATGAGTAATTAAACAAAGGTCCCTTCTCACCTACAGTAGCAAGCTCACTGACTACTAATATTTTAAAAAGGACAATATTTTATGGCCTAGCCCCCTAGAGGTACATAGCTACCATTACATGGACAGAACACTGCCTGGGACAGGATGGAAAAAGGATGTAAGACAGTGACCTTGTGTGGAAGTGTATGTTAATTCAGTTGCAATGGATTATCGCGATAACATTATCTTCAATGTAAAAAAACTATTCTGCTATTATCTTCAATGTAAAAAAACACTTTAAATAATTGACAGGACTAAAGGTTTGAAAGGCCGACTTCAAAGCAGCGTAAGTGCCAAACCAATTTCATTTAGTGCCATTATTTTTTTTCATTCCTGTACCTATATTGATGATTTCCTGGAACACCATGAAAGAAGAACGAGAAAGAGAACGGTCAAACAAACAAATCACATAGCAGTCGGACACATTCGGACCTAGGATGCTCTGGCTTGCTCTGAGAACTACTTTCCACCCACCCATACTCAATATGCAGAGTCATTCTTTGCCCACAGGATATTGGGATCTTAATTGCTGCTTTAATTTCTGCAAATTTTTTTGGTGACGACGTAAATGATGTTCCATTAGGAGGACATTAAGGGTAAAAGATGAGGCTGTTTGAGGATGGTTGAAACTGGCTTTGCCCACCTGTAATTTGGTTGTCTGGTGTGCGGTGCACAGGTGGTAGGAAAGGTGCAAACAGATGGGAGGCTCATTCAATTGACGCAGCAAAAGACAAGTTATTGGTATTTTGGTGGAACTTGGGACTAAGAATTAATGAACTATTGTAATTAAACTCCCTCCAACCATCAGATGCATCAAACATTTATGCTTCCTGTGGTTAAAGTAGGAATCTCAGTAAAGCTGCCTGCACTTATTTTATAAATGACAACAGTAAAACAGTAAAAGTAAAAACAGTTATTTTATACCTACTGTACTGAAAAGGCTGTCTTCCAGTTCATTAAATCCCTGCAGCCATCTGAAGGCAGATGGATAAATCTGCAGCCTGTGCGCCACCAGAGCAGTGGCCCCACGGCCCTCCACCACATTGTCATCCATTAAATCACCTGGAAATGATATCAGGCTGCTACAAAATAATGTCACACACCTCTACACACAACACACTGGTTGGTTATAACTTGGTATTCTGCTGTTTACAGTTCCCATGAAACGGAAAACAGAGCACTATTTGCTTCTGCATATTTACGTGTTTCCTGTAAGAACAAGCAGCTAGGGAGGGACTTGCTGTGGATCTTTATAGGTGTCTACAGTAGCCATTAGTTATTGCCTGTGGATATTAGAGGCTGTGTCTGGCCCCGGGTGCTGAGCCCTGTTGTGTTCTGTTACCCACTAACGGCAAATACAGTCAGCAGCAGTTAATTAATGGTTAACTACTTTAGCAAGTAGTTAAAGCTATTTGTCCATTAGGAAGCTCTGTAGATCACAGAGCTGAGCAGCCGAAGGACATCAGAGGGCAAACTAGAAAATATTTTCTCCATAAAATATCCAGTTTTAAAATCTGTGAATAAAGTTATAAAGTGCTTTTGTACTCAGCCATAGATGTATGTAGCCTAATACATCGAATAAACATACAATAAAAATGTGCTTCCTAACCCCCGAGTGCACAATGAGCCATTAACAACTTTTTAAAGTGATGGTATTGTAGCGCTAAAATACCATTAAGAACATATATAATATATAGGTGACATAAAGCACAAAACGTGGGACAAAAACACTTAAACATCAATTTTGACTCCATGGAGATTTTAATGCAGGAACCGTCGGATTACGGGAGCTCAACAGTCTTGTGCATCACTCCTTCCTCTGAACCGTTATTTTTCAGCAAAGACTATGTTACAGTTTTCATGAGGCATGAGTTGAGTGTTGAGGGATCCTCCAGTGTTGTCTGCAGTCTATTAAAGTTATATACATTTAAAAAATACATTAATTTCTGTTGGGATTGGTGTGCAATTGCCTTTTGATGATTACCAAATGATGGTCATGTATTTGTCCTTCCCTCCTTTTATGTTACATTAAAATCACTGGCTAGTTGGCTGAAAGCATATATTTCACCCCCATATACAATAGCACAGAAATGCCTCTGCTAAGAATAAATATAGCTGGAACAGACACTTCCAACAATATTTTTACCTACATTGACTGGAAGTTGTGCAATATTTAACATGTTCCTTTCTCCCCACAGTGCACTGTACCGTTATCTAAAGGGCACACAATCATGAGCGACAGGCAGAGTGAAAAAGATTGAGCTATTAATGCTCTTAAGTGCCATTATTTAGTCCCATCCAGACATACTTCTCTCTTTTTTACTACTCTCATATTGCTGCTTTCATGGCAATCAGGCTAATGTAGACACCCACGATTCTCTGGTGCAGGGAGGTGAGAAGAGGGAGATAAAGACAGAGAGGGTTCACAAAGAGGAAAAGGTTGGGAGGAGAACAGACAGAATAGGAGAAAAGAGAGAAGAAGTGTGTAAATTGTAATATTCTTCTCCAGCATGCTCGAGGTTGGGATTTGACACCTGCTTGATTGTTGTAAGTGACCCAGGCCATGATGAATGTGCTAAAGAAATGAAAGGAAAGGAATAAGAGGCAGGAAAAAAAGGCAGACAAAGGGAGATGAGAGGGAGATAATATCATCACAGGAGGGGGCAAATCAAGGAGACGAGCCTGAAAAGAAAAGGGCTTAAGAATGTGTTGCTTTCATTCATTCAGCAGGACGCACACAAACGCTGCAAGGTGCACATTTAAAGCTACTGATAATAAGGTACCATCCACTCCATTACAGAGACGACGCGGGGTTCCAGTTCTGTTCAATACGCGTCACAGCGATTCCTTTAAATCCCTCCTTTCCTCCTACAGCCTCCAGGTGAGGAGATATCAAAGTGAGAAGGAAAAAAAAAAAAAAGCAGAGAGAAAGAGAGCGTTCGTTTCATCGTCAGGGGAAGACTGAGTCAGACTCTCGCTTCTTTCAGAGATCATAATCCATATCAGTGACTCTCTTTCAACAAAATAAGTCAGTTACTGCATTTAATCGATACACAATCTTATTATTAATCCAACAACAGGAATTTGTAGGCACATCTAAAACTGCAAAATGTAATTGTTGTCAAACACTGAGGAAATAATTCTGCAACACTTTCATAAAAACGTGTGTTGCTCTCACTGATCTCACTCATCACGCGGGATTTAACCTTTAGGCAGGTTTTGTGTTCTCAACTCTTCTTCAGACAAAGATGAAAATAAATAAATTACACCTAAATTGAAATAATTAAACAGTACAGATAAAATAATAACTCTGCAAATTCTAATCAGTGCAGTTTTGATTGTTATTATTCTCTTATGAATGGGATTCATTTTGTCAGCTTTTGGAAAGCAGTAAACGAGCCACTGAATTAAACTAAATTGAAATTGAGAAAAGGGATGCATGAGAGGGAAACCGATCATTTTGAGTGCACTTGGACGACCAGTGGAGATCGTAAGTGTTAATACGTTTATTCAATGGTTGTTTTAAGTATTGCCAGTATAGTAGTATAGTATATAGAGGAATTTTACATCCTGTCAAGGAGAATAAATTGATAAAAACACTGAATTTTGTAATAAAATGGTCAAATGTAAAACTTGGTAATGACTAGTAATGGCCCAATTAATAACATTTTTTTGTATATAAATACAAGATTGTGAGCCATTAGTTTAGACCAACAGACAAATCAGTCAGGCCAATATTAGGGAAAGACGTTAGCTTTATATGACATTTGCAGTGTTGATGAAATGTGTTTCTGTAAGAGTGAAATAACAGCTGTCGCCTTCTGACTTTGGCCTTTTCAAGAGGTACTTAATCAAAATACAGATCATACTGGTCTAAGATGATCATTTTAAATCCTAACCACTGGAGACAGACGACTGCCATCCTACAGCCGGAAAAGGAAAGGGAGTTTTTCCTTGCCACCATCTCCAAGTGCTTGCTCACGGTGGGAATTGTTGTGTCTCTATATATAATTTATAAGGAGTACAGGACCTGCTCTATATGAAAGTGTCCTGAGATAACTCCTGTTATGATTTGGCGCTATACAAATAAAACAGTATAATGTAATTAAATGAATTATAATGTATGGGGTTTTTGCTGATGACAAAGAGAGCGTTAGTGTTGGAGCTTAATGGAGATGACATCCAGGTCTGCTAGCATGGACACTAAAACTCAGAGTCACTCACCAGTGAGCCAAAACATTCCCATTCACACACTTTAATTTGCACTTACATAACGGAGGGAAATGCTGGCACTGTGCAGTCGTACAGCAGAGCAGCAATGCAACACCAGCGAGCTGAAGTGGATAAAACACAGAGTAAAGAAAGGATTTGCATTTGAACGGCTTTGGTTAAAAAAAATTTCATTATCACATTTAGAACCTTCAAAAAGATGATTTTGGTATCTGAGTCACAAATCCAATATTTGCTGGAATGCAGTGATATGGTTGAGTTTAATACATTTTAAAAAATGTTTTTGATTGAAAATATTGGCTATATCAAATTTTTTGCACTGATCCAGATCTGAGTGGATACCTGCTGATACCAAGCTTGATCTGATGCTCAGTTTTACAAAAATGTTCATTATGTCTCTGAACAGAGTTGTAGGAACTACAAAAACACTTGCGGTTGTTCAGTGGTGCTACATAGTGGAGCCTCTTGCGTCATAAAAGATCTTTTACTGAGTACAGACACTGCCTCACAGAGATCACTTTAACCAGACAACAGTCAAATAAAATTTTGCCACACCATCAAATTACTCATGGAAATAACACTAATTAGTGAAAGCTGATAAGACCTCCCACTGTAGAGGTCGTCATTTTAACCTGTGAACGTGTTTGTCAGCCCCAACTGAAAACGAGAGAATGCAAGCTGAATGTTGTGAACGCTGATCTTTGCTAATGAGAAAGAGAGAGTTAGAATGGGAGTTTGGTGAATCGCACTGTGGAGACCCATAATGGAGGGCTTTCTTCCACTTTATTAATGTATGTCTTCACCATGTTATTTTAATGTGGAAATAATTAATAACATAAAATGACGCTGTAAGGAGATGTTGGCTGTGGGTGGGTAGTACTGGGAAGTACCTAGCAGGATCACTTAGTCTCAAATGTGTGATGTATGATTTGTTTGCGCGTTGTGTCTTGTTGGCTCTGCTGGGCATTTCAGGGCAGATAATAAACAAAGAAACAACTTTAATGCGTTGTTGAGTGGGTGTCTTTTTGTTTACAGATGGATACATATTAGAGCTCGTCCGATACAGTATATCGGCCAATATTAGTTTAACTGCTGATATATAATATGGGAGTACATGTCTATAAGTAACAGGAAATTGGTGTATGTCTGTTATGCCCAACCCCACCCTACCCTAGGCAGACCTACAGGGACCAAACAACCACAGAGAGATACCTTTAAATCTCTGGATTTATTTTTTTAATCTTGCACCAAGCAGGAAACTACCTTGGAAGATGGAAAGACTCACAGTATGAAATATTCCCATTACTTTGATTTTAACAAACAAGACTGGATTTTAAATTGAGGACAGCAGGCTGAAGGTTGTGGCCGATATGTGGTGAATGAAATGTTTGACTCTGTCTTTCAGGCAGATCCTTGGGAACATACTAGTCACAGGCAACAGAAGAACTCCAGGTAAAACATAATTTGTACTGGTAGACTATGTCACTAAGTAACAAGTTGTTCATCCTCAGTTTGATCCAGGTGTGCATCTAGGCTGTAACTTTAATGTATCAGGCTACAGAAACAAAAACCCCTGCTAGTTTCAAGGCTGAGCTGCGCTTATCCAGGCATACGTCTAAAGTCTGAATTTTGGGGAGAATGGACACAATTACCAATTTTTGTGGAGTGTGGCAGAAGTAATATAACTAGTGCAACTAATTACTGTTGGCAGTGAGTAATAAGTAAGTAAAGTAATAATATTAGTTTGAAAAGAGTAAAGTTAAAGTTTTTGAGTAATTAGCCCAGCAGTAATGCTTTCAAACACCTCATTTAGCAGTCAGGTGTGGGACACCTGGGCAGAGTTAAAGGGACAAACAGCAGAGGGAAACACACACAGCCGTAACATCAAAAGTACAGAAATGCGTGGTAATTTAAAGATGTTTTTAAAAAATGACTATTGGCTGACACATTGTGATTGGATTCTTTAGAACTCCAAGTATTGATATTGGCATCAGTCAGCCGTTAATACAAACTGGTGAAGCTCCTTTAGAGAGGCTGAGAAATAATGAAAGAGACAGTCATAAACAGACAAGGAATGAGAAAAACAAGTAAACAGGTGAAGATGAAAGGAGATGATGAGCGAGTCATGGAGCTAAAAAAATGTGTCTAAATGCAACCTGCACACATATTAGCTGACCCATTAACATAGCAGGTCATAGGAGCTCCTCTTTCATTAATTATAGCTTCAATCCTCATGTGTACAATTAAAAAGGCTCAAACCCAGCAACAGTGCTGAACACACACACACGCACACAGTTGTTGCTTTGTACGCTGTTTGTGTGTATGTGTGTGTGTGTCTGTGTGTGTGCGTGTCTCCTGAGAGTAGTAATATACTTCACTGGTTTTTATCACTGAGTTTCTGGCAGGATACAGCCCTTCCTTTATCTATCGTCGTTGTCATGGTGTCACCTTCCTGGATGACACCTGAGTAGTCTCGGTATCTCTATGGTGACTGACATGCATCGATCCCCCCCCCACGAGGAGGCTCCTCTTGGTGATGTCATTGTGTAGTAATTGGATTGTAATTGGTGTTTAACGGCCTGTGTTTTAATGCGGCTGGAGCCCGTCTCTGTGGAGACTCTGTCCTCAAACACAGACGTATTACGGTCCTGCAGGACTGTCATGGACTTCTGCCATCGATTTATGATCCCTTCCAGTCGCCCTGATTGCATTGATTTTCCTCTTCAGTCTCTGGAGGCCTTTCTTAATTGAATATCACATGACTTTATGATGTAGTCTCTTGAGCTGACACAATAATTATATCTCGAGGGCTCTTTCACTTCAGCCAATTCAGCGCTTTTCAATCCAGTGTCTCGATGCTTATCTCACCGTAATGTCGTTAACATTCATCATGTCAGTCTAACTTGTAATCTCGTACTTACAGCTCATTCCAGATATGCTATCACAAACCAGTTGTATGTTGTGTGTGTGTGTGTGTGTGTGTGTGTGTGTGTGTGTGTGTGTGTGTGTGTGTGTGTGTGTGTGTGTGTGTGTGTGTGTGTGTGTGGTTTCCCCAGCCTCATCCTGGCTTGCTGTTTATAGGCCAGCAGACACATGTGGTGGCTCCCCAAAGGTATCGAAATCCATTAAGAATTTATCAGTGGCAAGATGGTGCTTTCTTAATCAATTCTGTGTGATCTCGCAGATGCATTCAGCCTCATTGACAGAGAGAAAGTCACAAAAGTGCAAGAAATTAGTGCGTTTTGGAAACTCTGGTTACATTTATAGAGGTTTTGAGGGCCATTTTGTGCACATTTCTTTGCCTTTTTCACAAAAATGTATTAATAACTTTTCCAATACTTGATGGCCCTAAGCAGGAGTACACTGTGTTGTTGTGTGGACAGTGTTTGAACAGCCACGGAAATGTCTCCCAACAATCCTCATACATGTTGCCTGCAGCTGGAGAAGGCATCGGTTGCACGGTGACAATGCTCCGGTGCACAAAGCCAGGCCTTTATAGATTAGTTTTCACAACAACACGTTTGGGGTGAACTGCAACGCCGACTCAGAGCCTTTTAACTTCACTGACGTGCTTGTGGCTGAGCGGTGGCAGATTGTAGGCTGTTATAGCAGCAGACTAACATGTGGTCATGTTCTTACTGTTGGCCTTGTAGTTTGGTAATTGCCTGTGAAACTGCATTTAGAGAATTGGTTCCTGAACTTTTTCTGCAGCCCCCCCAATTTGTAGGTAAAGACCATCATTGCTATGACCTCCAATGTTACAAAGCTGAAACTTCAGTTTGAAAATAAAACAGGAGACTAACTAGTAAGCATCCACAAAAATGTACTGATGAGCAGTAACAAGACAATCCAGAAGTTTTAATGCGTAAAATAAGCCCCCAAATGCTAATCTTTTCCTAATTGTACTTTACTGTTTAATCCACCTCAGCCTGCTAGTGCTGTAAAGCTGCTCTCCTTTACAACAGCCAGGCTCTATAGTGCGAGTATTTAACTTTTTTAATTAGACTACGTTCACATTGCAGGCACATGTGACCCAAATCAGAATTTGTTTTGCTCATATGTGACTCAGATCTGGGTTTTTTCATGTCAGTGTGAACAGCACCAATCACATGGAATCTGAGCTTTTCAATGTGGTCAAATACAGGTCCAATTTCTTCACAGCGTTACCTCATGTGACTTTTACATCACTCTAGATTTACGTTTGTAAGGCGGATAATGTCAGGACTGTCACCTGCTCACACTGCAACCTGATAAGGAACACATTCAACAAACCAAACCAAAAATGTCCGATCTGCAGACCTTTGGACCGTGGAAAGAAGCCGGAGAACCCGGAGAAAAAGGGAAGAACATGCAAACTCCACACAGAAGGACCCTAAACTAAGCTGCCTGCCAAAGATCATCTGTGAGGGAAGACGCTCCACTCCACTCAAACTCATACGCCACTGCTATAATTACAGTTTTAGTATGTAGGCCATGTTGACCTTCTTTGGCACAAAACTTTCTTTTGGGATGAATTGCCAAAAAGAAAAACTTCTTCGGGACATCCCCAGTGTTTAATTTCTCCCCAACATGAAAACAGCATTTGCATTTGCACACATTTAATATCCATCAAACACAAGTAGAAGACAAACTTCCCCTCGAGGGACAGTAAAGTTAGTTTGACGCCGTTAACAACCAATGTTTTCCATAAGATGTGTAGATGCAGGTTTTACCTTAATATAAGTTGTAAATGGGGTCATATAGCTCCATATTTATGTGGAATCAGATCAAAATGCCTTTTTATAATAATTTACTTGCTAATGTGCGTATTTAAAACAATATCAGACTTGTGTAGCACAGAATAACAATTCTTTCACAGTTTAAATCACACGCAAGAAAATAAAACATTTTATTAGGATGGAAAACTAGAACGCGAAGCGAGGATGGCATTCAGGTTCATGGCATTCAACTTGAGAAGCGCCATGACCAGAGAACAACAACAACAAACAACATCAAACACGAGCTGTAATCGCTTTCTCTCCCCATCATTCACTTGAACTCTCCACCTCTTCATCTGTCTGCAGATTACAGTTCATGTCTTTTGTTGTCGGTCTTTTACCACTGCTAAATGAGGTTGCCTGAGAAACACTTTAGAGCGTAGCCCTCGGGAGGCACGGCGAGCCTTCCTAACTTTTATCTTCAATAACGCATAAACAACGCGCCCAAATGAAGAGAACAAAGCCTCGCTGGTGTTCATGCATGAAAGTGATTGGAGAAGAGAGACGAGAGAAGACACAGAAGAGAACAGAGTGTTTATTTTAGTAATGAGCTCTCTTGTCTTCACAGTTTCCGCTTCCAGCTGGGTCTTTTTGTTCTTCTGGCTGCATCTCGTGTACACAGTGGATTAAACCGAAAAGGAACTCTACCTTGTTTTGACTGGAGTTGCCAACTAGCCTCTTAGACTGAGCTGTGTATATGTTAGCATGGCTGAGGGGAGATACAGCATGTAAATTGATTACACTTGGCCCATGGCAGCATAAGCAACATCATGTGTTTCCTTCGTTTGCCTCCCCTTATAAAATGTTCGCAGAGGCTTTTTACTGTTACTGTCACACAGTCGGAAGACACAGTTCTGTCACATTATCCTATTTAAGACTACTGCCAAAGTCTGACAATTGGACAGTTTTTAGTCCTAGAAATTCCTAGCATTAGTCCTAGCATCCCAGGGTTGACCCCAGTGGGCGCTGACTGATGCCCAAACCTCCCTCTTGCTCCTCTCTCGCTTCACCCTTTTCCTGAACCCTCTGTGTCTTCACCGTCGTCCCTGCTGAGTCCATTTCTGGTGTCCATTCCAGCACCATTCCCTGCCAGCATTCCCCCCCCACCTCCTCCTCCTCCTAGTCATCCAAAGCTCCTGTGTAAGCAGTGTAAACACCCCCCCCCCAACAATCCTGATGACATGAGCAGGGTTTAGACATTATACAACTGTTTTCATGGGCTGAGTCGAACTCCTCAGGGAGAGTAGACTGACATTTATGTGTAACATCAGTGGAGTGCCCCATTAAGCTACAAGCTTATAATGCAGAATTTAGACATGAATTAAAACGCACCGCTCCTAAAGCACGTTGTTCCTTGTTACCTGTTGCCTTGTTGTGACAAAGCTGGAGGAACATTTCCTTCGATATTTTCTTCGGTCCATTGTCCGTTGTTGTTTTATGACGACACTGGCATACACCTGTTCAATCCAGTTACTGGCACATGAGTGATTTGATGCTGCATTCACTTGAAATCACAGCTGGAACTACATGGTTGCAAGTGACATAAACTGCCTAAGCCTTCAGCAGAATATTTTACGTCAAATTGAAAGTTTTCCAGATAAATAATCTTAGAAATATTATATAAATGCGCTTCACCATTACACACTATAGCATACAATGGTTTAGCTGCCTGTTACTGAATGGTAATGACTTCTATCCAGATGAATGTATTAAATGTTTATGTTTTAATGGTCAAATTAGGTGAGTTATAGCACAAATAGCAACAATGCAAAGTAAAGGACAAAGTAAGAGCATAGTTATTTACAGCATATACATAGTGTAGATTTATCTAACATACAAGGTGGCCAATAGATCCATTAAAAATGACTCTTTAAATTGTTTCCATTCTAATAAAATACAGTTCACACAGCTGGTTGTGTCTGAAATATTGTCTCAAAACATCTGTCACGACTGCGTCTCAGACTCGGTGGTCCATACAGTAAAAGGCCAGAGGTTAGAGGTGTGTGCTTCAAACAAGTTGACAAGGTGGATAAAAACACTTCACAATGCAAACTGAAGTGATTGTACACCTCTGCTGCAGAAGGGAAAGTGGGACAGCACTTAGGAGAGTTCATTTCAAGAGCATGGGACTGTGCAAGGCTCTGTGACATTGTTTTTTTTTTTTCTTCCGGTAATGATGTGCTTCAGTTCGCCAGCACCTTGTCACATTGTTTTATGTCTGTCTCCCAACTCCCCTGTTTTATTTCACAGAGGAGGAGAAACTTTGTCTCTCGCAACGCGAACACACCAGATGTTCCACACATAAATATGACAAGAAAGAGACACTTCCTCTGTGTATCCATAATTTACTAGATGAAATATATGGGCCGTTTAGGTTTGAGAAAGTATATGAACTGTGGATAGTGTTATTTCGGCTTGGTACTTCGGCAAAATTGATCTGAAGAGAAACAATGACTATAAAGGTTGAAGTGCTGACTTTCAGCTTTAAGCACCAAGTTTTTTTGTTATTTTTTATGACCAAACAGTGGAATGTTCCTGACTGGCCAAGTCAGTGACCTGATCGTGTATTTTACTGTTGAAGACCAGACACTTAAAGACAAAAGGCCACAAAATAAGAAAGGTTTTTTGTTGGATATGATTTAAAACTCCAGGTACACAGAGTCAGCAATTCATATAAAAATCCCTATTAGCCGCCTCCAACCTGGCGTCTAACAACGGCAGCAGTAAGGCAAAACCATAAACAAAAGCAGGCTACAGTTGAATGATGACTGCTGAGGGCAAACACGGTTCTCAAGATAAAGATAAAAATCAATATGTTTCGTGGTTGACCACCCATAACTTCTCCGATTAGGACCGTTGTCATGAAATATACAAACAAAAACATTCCTGAGCAGAATCGATATTTGCTGAATCATATATGGTTCAATGCGACTGCAAATTGGGTATCATTGCTACAGTATGAATAATAAAGGCAGCATAATACAAAGTCAACTCACGACTGCAAGATTACATATTTCTATGAGTTTGTGAGCAAGCAAAGACAGATTTTTACCTTCTAAGATAGTAACATTTGAATATTGTTTAGAAACAAGGTAAAACTGTCCAGTAGACAAAAACTGGGGTCTTTGTGATTGGAGTCAAGTCATACCCAAATGGCAAATATCACTATTAAGCGCTAAACTAATTGGTAATAAACAATGTAAAGTTAAGGGGGCACTGTGCTCAAGTCATATATATGGTTGTCTAATTAACATAAAGTCAAACAATGATGACCTTAAACTGTATTCATCAAGATGACCAGAAAAACATAAAAAAGCAGAAAAAACATGTGGTTTAGTTTATTTTTTACACGTGGTATTTCTTATTTTCAACATACATCCAGAAATATATGCACCAACAATAAATATTCTGTATCTCTGGTACCTAAAAGATACAAAAGGAAGATTGAATTTAGCAACAGAGCAACAGCAGTGCAAAGCAAAAAAGGCAGGAGAATGTGTATCTTCTGCCACTTTCCCACAATAGAAGCTTGACTGTATCCCTCTGTGGACCAGAGAGTCAAACACAAGGACATGAATGATTCAACATCTGGCTTCTCCACATCTCTCTACATGTTTTTTCTGTACCAAAGGGAACTACAGACACAACTAAGAGCTCCTATTCCACCTCTTCCTCATAGTGTTTGCTCAGGTTTCAAGCTGTACTATGTAACTTTTGCAACTTTAAGGTCCCAAATGGCCATAAGATGTACTCGTCTAAAGGCTAAGAGTACTCAAGAACACTGTTAGGTGACGTCAGTAAACTGCATGCAGCTCTATACCTATATACATGATGTTTTATTCAGCTGCGGAACATTTTTAAACATTGAGAAATGAATTTCCATGGTACTGAGAAGTATTTTGAAGGAGATAGTGGGTCAGCACTTGGTGTGCTTAAAGATTTGAGCAGTACAAACTTATTTAAAGAAATAATTTATTGCTGAGTCAGACGAGAAGATCGATACCATCTTTATATCGATCCTTAGCATAGCACCTTTAAAGTTCAGTCATTAACATGTTTTATGTTGTTTGTTAAAGTCCACATAAAAAGGGAAATCAGAGTGCTAGTACAAAAACTCAAAACTTAAAAATGAGAAGTTGTGGATTTACGTTATTACGTTATGTGAGGTTGAGAGGTAACCAGCTGTTTATCCAGTTACCAGTCTTTATGCTAAGTCTACGCTAACAGCTAAAGCTAAATAACTATTCCTTGAAGAAACACAAACTTCTATGAAGCCAATAACAAAATCTAAAAAATAAAAAATAGTGCTACTGACAAAAACACCACCTGGTAGACAGGTGTGGGACCCAATATGACAACTACCTTATACTGACAAAAACATTTCTCTTTGTATCAGATGGGAAAATCAGGAGGATTGTATTCTTTAGTTTTTTGGGATCATGCATCAGTGCAGTGAATAGAAAAAGGCGGCATAAATAACAATGAGGCAACACCCTAGAGTTATAGCGTTTCTTAGAGATCCGGTTGTAGAAGCCAACTGCACTCTGGCCGCATTATGTCCTAGATTTCAGTCTCTGTCTTTCACATTTAAGTTCTCTCCATGTTTTTTTCACAGCTGGAGCATGTTCGTATAACCACGGCAGGGGCTTTCTTTCCTCTCTTTGTTCTTCAAGAGTGGAACAGCTTCATGATTATGCCAACAGATTAAATTGAATTGATCGCTACTTCAGTGCACTCAGACATTGAAGTGGTGTTGGCCGCTGTCTAAAAGGCCTTGTGAATACGTTGCCAGAAGTTGAGTAAGAGTTAAAAAACAAACGAGGGGGACAGGAGCACAAAAGGCTGGGATCGGGAGTAACTCTAAATACAAAATAATTGCACTTTGCTTAACACTGGTTGAGGTAATTTCAGAATATTCCCTTCACTGAAGCCGTGTAAGCATTGATTGGGTGATTAGCAGAGATGGGGACTCGAGTTTGTGACTCTAAAGACTTGAGAGTCAACTTGGACTCAGAGATGTTTGGGACTCATGAACAATCTTTTTTTTTTTGGCCCTTGCGTTAAGGAAATGTCTGATGATCTGATTGTAATTCCCACCCTTATTATCATGCAAGACCTTACACATCTTTGAATTCCTTAGATAAAGCTATGCAGAGACCGGATTACATTCAGCAGATGATAGAACGCTCATTACAACCATAAGAGACTTGAGACTTGGCAAAAATGTACTTGTGAGCATCTCTGGTGATTAGCAGGTCAAAATATGTTCAGTTGAGAGAAGCAACAACTCGCACTCCAACCATCCCAGTTTCCACCTTAACATCTGGATGTCCTGTGACCTAGAACTCAATTTGCAGGTGGACAGACTTCCAGATGTCTCTGTTAAAACTAGGTTCTCCACTACATGTTCACATTATAGTTATTGAAACAACGATGCAACCCTCCACACCTGACACTTTTCAACATGCATGGTCTTCTTTTGTCCTGGGGAGTCACCAAAATCAGTACTTACTGTGATTGTCTGTAACAAATCAAACACACTAAAGACGATTCATGAATTCAGTTCCAAGACACGCTCTATTTTGGTTTTTATCAAGGCCACCAGCACTGAGAAACTGAGAATGTTTGTTTGACTTTGACAGTGTTTACCAGGACACACACAGTGGAGGGAACTCGGCATTAATTAGGAGGCTTAATGACTCAAAAGAGAAGCTATCAAAGGAAAACTAAGGATATTTAAAATATCTAGAAGGTTCAGTCAGTTGGTGCAAGTCTCACTCACCCAGATGGGTTTCAGCAGTCATATAAAAGCACACTGAAGTCAGGATAAAAGATAAAAGATTTATTGGGCAGGGACTTTGTGTTAAATAATTCAAGGCTGAAAGCACTATTAGGGAGTAACAGGTTGATGGACTGCTAAGGAAGCAATGTGAATGACTTTTATTGACAGTAGGTGATCTAGACAGCAATGGATCAATTGAAGATGACATTAAATTTCCATCAGGGTTTGAAAGGTTGAGTTTTACCCACTGGCATGGGCATAGTACCATCACTTTCCTTTTCCTTCTATGTTTGCAGTTTCTGTTTGATGGACTTCCAAGAGTTGCATTCTCCCAGTGAAACTTTTGTTTATATATCATATGAATATTTCAAGCTTCTAAACATGGTTTAGTTAAGTTTTGACACAAAATTGACACAGTTTTTAGAAAAGATTTTAACAACAAATATTCCTGGAGGCCTTCGTTGGGGAAGATTATGGTTTGGGTTTGGTGGGGCTCAATGCTAGATTTGGTCATCTTGTAATTGGACGGTTGCTTGTTAAGCTCCCAGCTCCTCCGTCCAGTCGAAGTGTTTTTGGGCAAGAGACTGAACCCGCAGTTGCTCCTGATGGTTGCGCAGTTGGTGTGTGAGTGTTTGTGTAGGGGTGAGCTTAGTATCTTTGTGTGCTTTGGATAGGAGGCGCTCTATCGCTGCTGATGAGCAGTTGGCACCTTTACATGTGAGCCTCTGCCATCAGTGTATGCATGTGTGTGTGAATGGGACAAGTGAGTGGTTGGTAAACCAGAAAAGTGCTGTATAAATACAAGTCAATTTGCTTAATTACGGTTAGGGAAACTTGTGGTTTTGGTTAAAATTACCGCAATTATGGTTATTGTTAAAAGGAACAAATGGTTGGCAGGAAACCCGCCCATCCACTGCGACATCCTCTATACACAGACTTTAAAATACAGCATTATCTCAGTGTTAATACAGAAATTTAGACCTTATTTCTACTTCTTTCGTTGGATGTATGGAAGGCATAATGACCAATTTTATTATCATGAGTTACACTGGTGTTTGTAATAGATTTTAAAAACATTCACATTTAATACTCACTTTTTCTGGTTTAAGAACCCCTGTCTCCCAATTCTGAAACAATCTTTCGGTTTCCACTGCAACAGCTTGTCTGATTTAAGTTCCTCCTCCGCAAGCCAGGCTTCCTTTTTTTCCCCCTAGTATGAAGTTATTAACATGAAAAACACCTCAGCAGGAGCACAGTGGTAATTATTAATAACCTTTTCAAAACACCACATTTGATTAAAAATATAAGTTGAATAAACTCAGCAAAAATGGGAACAATCAGAAAGAACAAAACCTTCCCAGATATTTCTCCTCTCCCTCAGTGGCCATGCATCAGATAAATCTAATTCAGTTGTTTCTCTCAAGGTTACATAGAGTGCATATATCTCTTGTCCAAAGACATTACTCAGGATCTTTCCAGAGGAGCCGCAGCACTATTTTGTCACAGTAGAACGGAGACAGTGGCCAAGGACCAGAGCCAATATTAGTAATGCACTTTCCGACCAACTCACTGCTCACTATGTGTAACAACGACAGTGAGCAAGTGAATGTATTTTAATTTATTCAGGCACTCAACAGTTTTGCCAGGAACAACTAAAATGCCAATTAACACATTCTTTAAATGAATGAGTCATTAATAAGAGAGTCAGTAAGGAAGAAAATACATTAGGCAAACCACCGAGTGGGTGTAGAAAAGTAAACAGAAATGAGGAGTGAATAAGTACATAAAAAAAAAAAATTGTAAGGGAAGATCAGTAAATAAGCATATACAGTATGGAAGACACACAAAAACTAGTGTGTGTGAGAATGAATGAAAAAGTTAAAATTATCTCTCCTCCTCCTTTCTCCTTCCTTCTTTTCATATCACCAAATGTCCAGAGGCGGCTGAAAATGTGGCTTGGAGGAGGAGAAATGTAGGAAGCGAGTGACAGCGCCAGCAGTTATAAAGATGACTGATGTATGTAGCAGATGGAGAGTGTTTTATGACCTGTACCGGCACTCCATTTAAGTGTGTGTAAAATTGATGGCCAACCATAATTGACCTCTGTAGCCACTACAGTACTGAAAGCTGTTCCTCCACTTTGAGGAAAAAGGGGAGTTCTCTTTCTCTTTCTGACATGGGGGGAGCGTTTGATTTATATAACTCTGCGGCAGGTTGGCGTTTCAACATCACAGGCTTCTGATGGATTTTTCTGTTTAAGGAGAAGGGAAGAAGATGATAGAGGAGGAACCTATGAGAAAAAAGGCAGAGAGGGAAGATGAGAGAGGAAGGGAGAATAAATAGAAAGTGGAGATGAGTAGAGGAGAAGGGAAATGAAGACAGGAAGAGTATAATGGACAAGGAATGGACAGAGAGTGAGGGGAATTGAGGAGAATGTAGAAGCAATGAGAAGTAGAGAGAGGAAGAGGAAAATAAATGGCGAACGGAGGTAGGAAAAGAAAGAAGAAAAGAGGCGGATGAGAAGCAATGGAAGAATGTGAGAGGAGGAGGAGGAGGATGAGGAGGAGAGATGGAGAAGTTTAGTAGATTTGCCGTATCCAAAGGATATTTGTCACCGTGCCAGCCTCCTCAAGGCCATGACAAGCTGGGATAATGGATCCTGTCATCTACACCTACAAACTATTGACAACCTGCGTCATCGTATTGGACATGTTTCATGGCCTGGATGTCATATGGAACTGCCTCTGCTCTGTGAATAATACAACTCTATAGAGATACTGTATACTATATTAAGTATTGAGCTACATGAGCAGTATACTGACACTATCGACCACCTGGTTCTGTTCTCAGACGTATCGTCCTCCATTTCGTCTCATAAGTCTCCAGAGGCTGCACTCAATAGAGACTGACTTTGGCTTTTGTTGCTGAAACTTAGCGGATACAATTAGTTAAACAAAAACCTAATTAGTGACTGAATACAACAAATACAATATTACATTTCATTTCATTTCATGTTACATAATTGTTATTTCTTAAAAAAAAAATACATTTCATGATTTGACCATGTTTCCAAATAAGAGACAGAGTCAAGACTGAGACAGTAAGATCATTGCCAATAAGATGAGTTAAGAGAAGTATTTTTTTGGCTTTTATTGCCTTTATTCGATAAGACAGATGAAGACAGACAGGAAAGGGGGGTAGAGAGAGTGGGGATGGCACGCAGCAAGGGGCCGCAGGTCAGATTCGAACCCTGGGCCGCTACAGCAAGGACTCAGCCTCGGTACATGGGTCGCCAGCTCTACCCACTGAGCTAACCAAGCACCCAATAAGATGAGCTAAAGTAGATTTAAATACCTGTTTTCTGAACAAGTGTGCTTCATCAGTGGTTTTGTTTTTGAAGAATTAGTTCAGAGAAAAAAGAAAAAAACTTTGTTAAATATTGCTGGACTCGGCCGGGACCAACGAAATTATTTGAAGAGACCAATGGCCAAGTCTGAGCGCAAATACCAGCGAGTCGAAGACAAGTCGGAACAAGAGTACAAATCTCCCGAGTCTGGGTGTCTCGAGTACTACAGGACTTTTTATAACACACACACACACACACACACACACACACACACACACACCTTCATACAGTAAATAGATCTCCATATCTTTTGAAATTGTTTGTCTTTGTCACTGTCCTGTCCTCCAACATTGTCCTTTCAATATTCAAGTAATGATTCATTAATGTAATATGTAATATGATGTAGTGTCTGTGTTTCTTCTTTTTTTTTGGTCTGCAAAATAAGTTTCTGCTAAACTAATGATGGTGACATCCAGAAGTTGTGTGCTTTCTCCATGTTATAAAGTGATTTCTATATCTCCTGCTTGTTTCACTATGAAGGAGAACGTTTCAGGTAAAGCGTGTCCTGGACAAGTAACATTTGTTAGCATTCGCTCTCCCCGGGGTTCAAGGAGGATATTGCGAGAGCCTCCATTTGCCAAATACTTTACTTAATATGAAGAAAGACAGACAGACTGCGACACTCTTTTGTAATGAAAACTGCCCACCTATTGAAACACCTATTGTCAAGACCCCATCTCCAAGCACTGCATTGATTGAGGACACAGTATATAGCGAGAATTGCAAAAGAAAATCATAGAAAGATTTCGTTTAAAGTCTTCAAACATAATTTCCTTTTCAGCAGAGGTTAGAAAACATATCTTTTTCACACTGTGACAATATCACATCTATTCTGGCAAATTCAACAGCTGATTGAAGCTGCACCATTACATCACAATGTTCCAGCTGTCTTGTTCATTATACACTTTTTCTGTTGTTCAGCCTGACATATTCTGTAGGTTTGGAAGACAATTAAAAATCAATTCATGTGGGTTTTCATTACTGCTTTACTGCAGAGCTTTCTGCATAACAGCTGTTTGTACTGTAATGATGGACCCTCCCTGTAGGCAAGACAAGGTCTAACACAGCTTTAAATCAGTTCTCTTAAACACTGTATATCCCTACAATACAAGCCTCATGTGTAATGATTGCACATGGAGATGACCTCAAGCAAATAAAAATAGCTTTTCTAGGTTCTGGGAGAGTTTTGAAAATATAAAACCTTCAGTGTTTAAAGATGTTTAGAGTAACAGTTTACCCTGTTGCAGTTGAAGGTGTTGTGATGGCCCCCCGCCTGTGTGGTCTTTGTTATTGGGAACACCTGGGATTGGTGTTGTCATGGCTTTTGAGCCGGTCATGACAGTGTCCTGTGAACTGTTTTGAGGTCTCCTTTATAACAGCAGTCTTAAGGTGAAAATGCCAGATTGGCCACACCATTGCCTGCATAATAATTTTATTTTTCAATTCCATTTCCTAATAAAACAACACACATATGACCTAAACAGCTCTCAATGACTGTTTATGTCCACTATTATTCTAAATATGACAATATTCCACATTTTTTAAGGGTCATGCAAACAGTATATTCTGTTTGGATATTTCTAAGGAGCATTCTTTTGGCATGTATACCATGCATATGAAATATGCATCTCATTTGGGGTTTTTACCCCTGTTTATGGTCAGCTCTGTGCGTTGAGAAACTAGCCAATAGTTTGCAAAGCTGGAGTAAAGATGCATGCACAAAAGAAAAGCCCCCCTATTTCTGGTCGTAAGGAGAAACACATGTACTTTTAAATATCATAAAAGACTTGGATGTCAAAAGGTTTTTGGATGTATTCAAATATCGCAACACCAACCTTGCAACCACCCTAAAAAAATGGTTGAATGAATGAAAGAGGGAGGATGTGTTCACCACCAGTGGAAAAACTCTGTAAAAAGCATCCTTTGATGCAAAGAGGCAAAAGGACCCAAGCAGCTCCATGATTGCAGTCAAATAAATAGGGAAAGGGAAGGAAACGGAGATAAAGAAAGGGTGGGAAATTCCTTGTACGTTTTTAACAGTTCATCAACTAATCAAAGTATGCACAGCTGCATGTAAACAGAAATATTAGTGGAATATTCATTTTTATTAGCCACATAAACAGCATATAAGGGATATTGGCTTTTTCAGAAAATAAGGGCAAAAAACGGAATATGTTGTGCATGTAAAAGTAGTTATTATATAAAAAGGACCCTACGGAGGAATCTAGAGATTATATTCCTATGGAGAAAGTATGACATCTGCTTCTTTCTGAATTTAGAATTTTAGGGCAGTTTGGATCAATTTTCTACAAAGACACAAGCAAAGCAAAAGGTCTGATCTCCTCCCTTCCAGAGTTTCTCATCCTTCAGCTCAGTGAGTTGAGTAACACTGGCAGGGGTGTGATTCCCATTAGGCCGCCCATGCTAAAAATGCACACTCTCTACTATGCAGTGCTTTAGATAAAAGCATCCATAAAGAAGCATCTCTCTTGTGTTAGTTTATCTTTTTCAACATAATGTGTTGAAATAGTTGTTGACTTTATCCTTCTGACTCTTACAGCAAGGAGCAGTTAGAAGTTCAACATAAAGTTTAACACAGCATCAACACGACATATTGTTTGCTACAGGCTACTTTATAATGAGAACAAACTGGTGGAACTCAGCACATTACAATGACACATTCAGACTCTAGTTTATTAACGTGTCAACATACAGAAGTAGACTGGAACTTGCTTTAGTGCAAGTTAAAAAAAAAGAACAACAAACAGCAGCCATATATTACCATAAATCTATAAAAATGTCTATAGCCCTAATGCATTTCACCCAAAGCATTCCAAGACATTCAAACGTACCACTATTAATAATGCATAGCCTATGTTACAGAGAACAACATACTAGTATAAATAACCCTAATTCTCCAATCTGGTGCATTGCAGTGAAATGTCAGATTCTGCTTCTTAAGGGCCTCAGGGTCAGTTCTGGTTCTAAGCCAAGGTGTTCAGTCAGAGTTTGAACAGAGCTGGCAGGGTGGAGGGAGTCTGTGCACACCTTTGTAGTTTCCTGTTGTATAGTTGAACAGATGGCAGAAGGGTTGCTACCTAATAATCTTGGACACTGTGTGACACTCTTCTGCTGAGCAGTTGTCCTGCTGAGCCGCGCTGTAAACGAGGACAGGCAAACACACACTGCAGCGAGCTAAAAGTGTGTCATCGCGGCTCCTCCTCGGCAATCCAAAGTTTTTCATCTGCTGTGCAAAGTCAACGTCTCTGATGGGATTTGTTAATTATGAGACTTCCTGCTTCAGTGTATGGTCATGGTGATGGTAGAGCACAAAAACCAGATGATCTACCCCCAGCTCCTTTTTTCAACTCGGATTACCAGCTCACTAACAATCTTCTCTCTTTATTGTTCTTAATTGTGGATAATAACGTGTCATCTGCAAATGTTCAAAGGCGGATTGAGATGCATGCACTGATGCACAGTGACAGCTGAAAGCAAACATCTGCAGGCGGTTCCCGTGTTTAAAGTCACGCCATTTTTTTCAAATTTAAATATGTACTCAGTTATTACATGTTAGTGCATACATTTGTGGGATGCATACATTTACTAAGTGCTCCACCTACTAACATTTACATACAATTTGGCCCATGTAATGCGAAGAATTTAGACACAGCCAAAGTGTGCATCTGCAACCCATTTCTCCACAGTATAAAACTTCAGGCAGTGAAAAGCGTCGATTTAACCCTCTCCTTCCAGCTGCATGTTTCTAAACGCTGTTATTGGGAGATCAATATGAGCTTTATATGGCACAGATGAAACATTAAGCCAAACACAAACTACATTAAATGACAATAAAAGAGTAAAATCTGCATTTGAAATTTCTGATTATGTAGTTATTTAGAGAGTTATTTATTATGTTGTGCTGCTGCCAGTTTGAGTCAACACATCTGTTTTATAATGTGACAACACTATGGCTAAGGTTTGATTAGAATTTGGGGAAAATCTTGACAAACAGGATCCTATTAGCCCTTTGTTGTAATGGTTACAATAACAACTTGGTCAATATTTTGCATATTACATCCTATTCATTTCAAACAATGTACAGCTAACAGATATATTTCACAGATTTATTCTAGTCCTCCTTTTAAATTGTAAATTTCTCTTTAATATTTATCTTTTCTCTTACTATGTTTATTGTGATTGTTTTAAACCAGAATACTAATGCAAAATATATAAAAAACTCTGTAATAAACCTATGTTCACTGTCAATTGGAAACAGGAAACAAACAGCAGTCCTCTGTGTTAAAGTCCAATGTGTTGTTGATCAAGGATAGCTTTATTATCCATAAAGGACAATTTGTTGTACAGCCAGCAGTAACTACGTAACCGCATAACATAACCATCAGACAAACAATAAACCATAAATACCATGCAAAGAAGTTATTTAAAAGGCCAACAGGAACAAATGAGTGTCCCATCCATCATAAAATGTAATCATATGTCAGGGGATAGACAACCTGCAGCTCTGGAGCCCCTCTCCAGTGGCTCCATGTGGCTCTGACAGAAAACAAAACAAACAAATTTTGAAATTATGAATGTATTATGGTTCTTTTTTAACATTTATCATTATTATAAGCCTGAAGTGATTCCTTCCCTCAGTAGTGGTGGCTTCTAGTCTTTAGTCTCACTAGCTAGGATAGCTATGGATTCAAAAGTCTCAGAGGAATTCAATTGTGTGTGGACTCATTTGTTTGTTTTCACCACCTACGCTCTTTTCAAATCATCAATCTCTTTTTCATTGCAGACATTTTGACTTGTTACACTAGGAAAAGCAGAGGAGTGTCCAATACAGTTAACAGAGTCTCTATGCTATTCAAGTGTCCTTGTAAGGCATGACAGTGAGCCAGCATTGTTTGATTTACACCCATTCTTTTTGTACTGTGACATGTCAAAATGTCACCAAGCAGATTCTGTTATCCACATAAAAGTCACATATTTACAAGAAAGAGGCCCATAACCGGACGTAAACCTGCTTTCTTAGGACAGACCCAAAAGGCATTGGAAGGGTACACATCTGCTTTATTTGAGCACATACTACACATCAATCAACTCCCAGCTTCAAATCCTGAGATCAACTTCCCCCATTGCCTCTTGTCCCTCTTGCTATGTGTCCTGTTTTTGCTTATAGTCACACCCACTCTTCAAATCCCAGAGAGAGAGCGAGTGCACGCTTGCTGGCATATTTATCAGGCAGCTAATCAGCCTGATAACCTGCAGCTGTGCCTCTTTCGTGGCTGAGCTACTCTGGCTCTCCACCTACAGCCGACACCAACACCAGAACTTAAATCATCATCAATAACTGTTTCAATGATTCTTTAATGTCACCTCTTACTCTACTACTTTATGCTGTATACAATACAAAGGGTGCTGTTGTCTGACAGTGGCGTCATAGTTTGATAAACAACCAGAGCCAGATATTGTGTTTTCCGTTTCACTACAAAATCTAAAAAGTAAAATATTTGATTATAACCTGTGTGACCCATTCAGTGTGTCTTTTCAGTGCATGACACAATACCACCGCCAGAAACAAACAGCTACGAGTGGTGAGTAGAAAGGCGCTAATCCGTCCAACAGATTCTGAACAAACAGGTGCCGAATTGTTTGATTCACATTTGTTCTGAGCAACACCATGCTGAGCAAAACATATTATTACACCCTTAGTAACAGTACTGAGCAATGTGTAAACGCTCACCCCTTAGGGCTGAAATTGGATATCTGGTAAACATGCAGGCTGAATTTGGTGGCACAAATGTTCATACATCCATCAGTGTTTGCCTGCTGAGCGGCTTTAAACATTTAGAAATCATAGAGCGTCTCATAAAGCATTTTACATCAGCATCACACTGCATTTGAAAATGAACTTCAGGAACAAGTGTTAGTTTTTAAGAACATCGAGTGACTACGAAATGTGCTTGTTCCCTTAAAAAGTTCCCATATTTGAGCTGCAGTCATTGCTCATCACTTAAAAAAAATCTGTTTTTAAGTATTAGGAAGGCTGTTCCCATGGCGTTGCGTTAGTTCCTGAAGTGCTTCTCTGGTTGTGTGAATATATACACAACTGCATGCTGTGTGTAGACTTTGTGTGAACTGGACTCTTCTTCATTTATTCCCCTGGATATCTTACCAGATACTCTCCTATCAACCCATTCACAGTGGCCTCTATGCACGTCTATCCTCTTGGTTTTGTCTTCACATCTTAGTGCTGAAGACAAAAACACAACTGAAAGCTTCAAAACAACAGCAAGCTATGAGGACATTTTCAGATTTGAAAGCATGGTTTAGTGCTGTACCACATTCAAGTGTACCTTTAAAATAAACAGTACATGGGTCATTTACATGTTTAATCATCTTTAATATTTTGTCCACATGAGGAAGGTGAGCTGTTTTTTAGCAAAAACCTTTCACACCTTTCACATATTCACATTTCCACATATCCATAATGGAGGCTGTCAAATACAAATACTTGTTTTACTGGTGGCATCAGCTCTGCTGGAGCGGCTTGAGGTTAAGTGCCTTGCTCAGCTGTTCAGGAGGGAGAATATGCACATGCAGACTGAGCACCACTCACGCAACCACTTTTCTCCGCTCCATGCTTTTTTTTGTTTTGTATGTTAATGCTTCCCCATTTCATTCTACCCAAATATGACACAAAAGCAAGAAAAGGAAAGAGTAGGCAATGACAAATATTCAATGGACTGACATGAAACTACATGTTCCTACACAACCCCGGTTCCATTAAAGTAGTTCGTAAACAGATGAGTCCATTAGTGTAGAGAAGAGACTTCACCTATTAAGGTTTTATTTTGGGAGGCGTCTTGTTTCATCTGTGTTTGTACTTTACTTTCTTCCATTCAGCATGATGTTCATTTAGTAAATGATGGTCCCATTTAGAGTAAAACAGACCATAAAGCAGGGTATGCTTTAGGGCGGGGCTACCTTGTGATTGACAGCTCATTCACAGTGAGTCCGTCCAGTTCAACGCACCAAACTCAGATCAAAACTAGGCAGTGCGGATCAGACATGAAGCAAGATTCTGTTACTGCGTTGACTTTGTCTCTCCTAAAATCTTTTCACACACATATTTTAGCGTATTGTTTTTCTGTAACAAGGTAGTGTGTGACCAGGCGAGTCGCCTTTGTTTCCTGTTACGGATGAGTCAAATAAGCGCAGCCAATGAGAGCAGCTCAACTCACAGTGCATCAAAGCCGTGTACGATAGGTTTGAACAATGTATACGTCACATATTTATCGTTCCTAACTTGCCCTGCGTGTCCAGAACTGACGAGAGAGGGGAACTGACCAAGCTGCAGTATTTAACAAACTGAGAGTAAGAGCGTGTTGCACATGTAATGAGATACTAGAGAAACATATTACCATAACTTAATCTAGAGACTCCAAAAAAGGTGCCTGCTTAAGTGGACTATTACTCCAACACTGTAGAACATTAGGTATGCAGTTTCTTTAATGATATGAGAATTTCAGTCCGGACTGAAGTAGTAGTACTGAAGCCAAGCTGCTCATTTCTGTCTCAGAAGTGTTGTAATAGTTGAATCCTGAGTTAAAAATAAATGTTTATATTCCTTCCTAAAAGCTGTTTAGATTTACTGAAGAGTTACTATCATTCCACTGTTACAGGTTGATGTAACATCCGCTCTTTGTGAGACCACCACATGATGTAGCCTAAACACCTAAAGTAGAGACAATGCAGAGGAGGGGGCTGCTCTAAGACCCACCACACAGCTACACACACACACACACACACACACACACACACACACACACACACACACACCTCCTTTGGTGAAACACTTATTGGGTATGTATTCCAAAACTGAACACTGCACCTATAAACAGAAAACTGCTTTGTCAGCGATGGTTTGTCATTTTCATGCACAGTTTTAGCAGCTGCAGTTTGAAAGTTCCCGTGCCCTTTGAATGTGACACAGTTTCACCGTCAGCTGAAGCCGGAGAGTGGTGAGACTGTAACATTCAATGTTTATTTAATGGAGTTGGAGAAGAGAGTTGCAAACTTTGTCCGCTGCCTTATATCAAGGGCATGCTTTTGAATTAGCTTGATCAGTAGAAAAGTCTGCTGGCACGCAGACATGAGACTTGTAGGTTTGAAAGGACTGGACTCACTTGAGAGGAAGCCATTGTTCTTGCCAGTTGAGATTAAATAAAAACACAAGGGGAAGTGAAGGTCATGTTAGAGGAGCTTTCTTCAGGCTAAACATTCTCAAAAGTGTTCACTGGTGGCAGAAACTGACTGTGGTCTTCACCCGGATTCACAGATCTGAAACAGCTGGTCTCACAAACATGAGAACCATTTGCCATGAGTCTTCTAGATGCTGAATACAGTCGCTTGCTTTATTTGCATATGCTTTGCATAAACAGTGGGATTTCTTGCTGCAGCCACAGTTCATCATCAAAACTGCTCATTTGAGTCGGGCTTGCTGTTGGGAGAATCTGGCACGTAGCTTGGTGCAACAACTCATTCAGAAAACATGTTGCATTTGTTTGGATACATTTTTTAGTTTGGTCTTAATTTTAATCAACAGAATTTCAAGGTTGGAGAAACAGCAATCTGTCAGAAAATGCTGCAGATACTCCCCGATATCACAATGTGTGCAAACTGGTTCTAATGAGTAAGCGGGGGCGGCACTAGAGAAATACTTAATGGGTGGCAAGAGGGTGGGTTCGGGACTTTAAGGG
Organism: Dicentrarchus labrax; assembly: GCF_905237075.1. Taxonomy (NCBI): domain Eukaryota; kingdom Metazoa; phylum Chordata; class Actinopteri; family Moronidae; genus Dicentrarchus; species Dicentrarchus labrax. The sequence goes on from NW_026136708.1 coordinate 21,749,184, forward strand.
GTCTCAGAAATATATGCTTTAATATATATATTTAATCCTAAACAATCACATGTGTCAGTATTTGCTTGGAAAAGCCCCGAAACGAAGATATTTTAAGTCAAAACATTACATTATTGTGGCATATTAGTAAAACATTGAATAGAAATATCCATATGTGGCATTAGAAATCAATTTGTTTTATTTAACTGAACTTAAGCCTGTCACTTCGTTTAAAATGTGGCTAAGTATATGTGTTCATTTCCTCTTTTTAACATGTTATTTTTAAAGATTAATCTAAATTAATGTTTTACATTTGACAGCAATTGACACCAAATTGGGGTGGCAGTTGGGGTGGCCGGGCATTTTTAGGGTTGGCAGCTGCCTGTGTGTGGAAAGAGTTTAATGAAGTTTTTAGAGTGAATGAAAAGGCAGCTGTGAGGGGAACAAACAGATTTGAGATGAGTCAAGTGGAGCTGAAGTGAAAACGATAGTGAATTTGATGTGGAGATAACAGGATGAGCTGACACTCCAATGACTGCTGCTGCTTCTTCTGCTGCTGACTGGGAGAGTGAACAAATTTAATGAATAGAGGGAAAGAGTTTTTACTTGGCTAGACTCCATTTTGTCAACACTATTGGTTTTTTTTGCAAATACAGCTCAGCCCAGAGGAAGGTGTCAAGCTGCTCTTATTTTTATTTTTTTTTAGCAAATCTCACTTTAGAAATAACAGCACAGTGAAATAAACGGAGCGCCTGCAGAAGTCCTGCAGCGGTCGGCAGAAAAAAGTAGAAAAAGAAAACATATTTTTACAGCAAAAAGTTCAATAGTGGTTTATTCTGATGATGTGTGATAGCGTAAGCCTATAATCTAAATGTCCTCTATCTGTCTTAATCCAAAACTTTGACTATGAAGAAATAAAAGTAATACTGCCCCCTTTCCTCTCAGTGGTTTGAAGATGCATTTAGGGGCTAATTATGCTAAGGCAAATTTAAGTTTCCAGAAAATTGGCAGCTCGGCTGCCAATGAAGGGCTGTTCTTGTGCTGTAAAGAGAAAAAAATGTCTGTTAAAAACCTGTAGAAAGATTATACTTGTCTGTGTCTTCTGCCTCCACTCTGCTTGTACCGTACACAGCTATGCAGCAGGCATAAGCTCACTGCAAATGAAGGTTGAAGCCAGGGCTTGTCTTTTGGTGTTTTTACAGAAAGCAACTGCTACATTGACCCGCCCCATTTTGCTTTTACAGAAAAACATCTAAAAAGAGGCTAAATATAATGCTAATAAAATGATGTAACATCTCATAAATATTACATATTCCCTTTAAAGCATGGAGCTTTTATCGGCCTGCACTGTCTGTCTGTGACTGTTTGACTGGCTGTTTGTTTTTCTCTTCCAGTCATCCTGTCTGTTTGTTTCTGCCTCCATTTCTGATTCCCTGTGTTAGTCTGATTCTCCGGTTGATCGTCCATGCCTCGCCAGCACTTGTTTGCGTCCCTGCATCTTTGCCACTGTGTACAGCATGTCCTCATTACTAAAACATCAAGCGCGTTGCATTAATGCTCCCTGACAGCTCCGCCTTGCCTCCATTGATGTATGCTTAGCTTGACATTTCTCCAGGATCCCCAACCAAGCACTCCCCCCATCTCCCCACCGGCCCCGTGCACCTTAGGGTGGATTTTTTTGTTTTCATCTGTTTGTGTCTGTCTGCCACTCTGTGTTTATCTGGACTCTGTCCCCCTGTCCCTTTGTGTGGACATCTACAGCAGCCCCAACCTTATCCCAACCACGACATTCCTTACATCACCACTTATGGCGCTTTTTCTACTACTTTCTTACATTGACACACTGGTTTGTTGCCGTTACGGCATCGGGGAGCATTAAAACATCAATCCCTCAGGTTTTTCTTGTACATCGTCATTCATACACCTTAAATCGTGTAATGTCCAACAAGCATCAAATATTGAAGATGACAAGATTTGTGCATTTGAGTGAAACTTGCAGTGATTTTTCTCTGCTGTTGGATGAATTATTTGACAGAAGGCTGCCATGGACACTTAAGTGTGGTGAACTTCTACTCGAGGCCCAGTCGGCGACATCCATAATAAACCGATTGAGCTGGTTCAGCTGTTCCAGCAAATTTTGGATGACCCCGAGGATTTTAATAAAAAAAAAAAAAAAAACTCCACTGTGCATTGTGCATTGTGGAACAAGCAATCTATCTTGGCAAGGAAGCTCTTTTCATTTGCTTCTGTATCCTGTGATTTTGCTGAAGTGTTCTTTAAAATTCTTCTGCCTGACTTCTGCACAATGAGAGTGCATGCACAATTGGACTGAGCTATAAGAGGTCAGTGGATGAAGTAGAACACAATATCCAAAGAATAATTTCTAAGAGATGCACACAAGTGTGATCAACACCATCCTTACTCATTAACAAATCAGTGCGGTGACGATCCAAAGCTGCTGTTTGCTGCATTTCTTGATCCACAGCTAGTCAAGCAATCCTTCCTGAATACAGCATGACAGGCAGATATAAGCTGCGTGTCACTGGAAAGACACTGAAGATTGGAACAAGGACCCTTAATGCAGATTGGCAGAAATCCTTAAACCAGTCAGACATGTTCCATCATACAGAATATAATGAGTGGAAGTGAATATCCCTCAAGATAATAAAGTACAATATAGTGTGCACCTAAAATAACTAGTTGCTTCTTTAATTAGTCCGTTGACAGTAAACAATTGGCAAAAATAAATGACTTACTTTTGTTACTTGCAGCCCTAACAACTGTCCAGTATGGGTAGCACATGAAATAAGAAATCTGCAGTGTATTAAAACATTGTTATCAGCAATGTGAACTGACTTAATAATACTTAATGGTCTGTGATAATTGGTGTTCAGAAAACCAGAAACAAGTATTCATCCATGGGACTGTAAGAGCTCCATCCACAGTGACGTCACTCTCTATGTCAGTGTGCATGTCAGTCTACTGGTGCCAAAACCACCTGGTTGCTAATTGCTTCAGTTACAACCTGCTGTCTTTAAAACGGCTGAGCCAGGCAAGACAACATGATAGCACACAGAGCGAAGCCTCAGGGCCAGAACGTCAAATCTTTCTTCCCTCCCATTTCCCTTCTCTCGTCAGAAATGTTAGAAGGAATTCTGGGTAAACTGTTTTATTGCACCGGGCAATTAAAATGATTCATGAAATGCATCTCGTTCTGGATTCTACATCTTATATTTATGTTAGCCGGAGACGTGTGTACGTTTGTTGTACACAAGCTGTTCTGCATGTATACATGAAATGGATCTGTAATGCACCTCCAGCTGTATATTGTAAAAACATGTACATCTATGTCTCCACACATGATAATGTGCACTATGAGCTGCATATGGTTCCTTAATGAGGCTCCACTGTTGAGTAAGTCATATATGAATAATGACAGTGAAACTCTTGCACAGACAGGTGTAGGATGAATTGAGGGTTGCTGGTTATCTGGAGAATTACAGAGCCACTGATGAATCTTTACTTCATGCAACCATGTGTTCTCTGAAGGCTCTTTGAGAGTTCCTTGCCTTACATACCATCATGTAAACAGAAGCATGGTTGCTGACACCCTGACAATCAAACTTTATCTGTATAGCAGAGGTCATGGTTGGCCCCTTAAAAACCCATAGACACCAGGGTGCACCTGGATTAACAGAATTTTAAAGCTAATGTGAAGTACCTTGATGACACTCCCAGTCACTTATTCTATCTACAAACTCTGCTTCTCAGTTGAATTTGAGAAACTGTTTATATTACAATTTAAATAAGTCCTCTGTTGTACATTACTTCTGCCCATTTCACCACCAAACTCCCACCGCGAGGTTGTTTTGCCGTCATACTACTGAAGGTCTGAATGCAGTAATAATTACTTGACCTTTATTTGACAGTGAATGACTCAGATGTTGTTCTGTTTCTGCTGGACATGGGATATTCTTTGTTAACATGTTAACTAAGGCAACTAAGTATATCAAAGCTCAGCGCTGTGCTTTTATTTTGGAGTCTACTTCCTGCCGTCTAGCGGTCAAAAGTCACTTGTATCTGGCAGATTTAACGTCACTATTTTCCAAACACAGTGTGTGGCATTTTTTTCTAAAGCCTCTATTATATCACTGAGATATGCCTACTTAATGCATATCCATACAAAAAGAAACAGCTGCGTACCTCGAGCATATGTGTCCTGCCAGATCTCTGGAGCCATTGTTACGCAGCAAGTAGGGAAATGTCATTGTTCACTGCAGCGCCTAGAGGAGGGTTGTCATACACTATACAGATCTCTGTTTGTTTGGCTTATCCTGACAGGACCAATTCATCACTGCTGGGCATGTTGGCTTAGCCTCCAGCACAACCACCGCAAGCACAGCAACTTTTCCACGGGATGAATGCTCATACGCTTCGCTCTATCTCCTCTGGCTTGCTGCCTCTTTCCTTTTCATGTGTCCTTTACGGCTTCTATTCTTTTATCTCGCATTGTCTCTTAGCTCTTGTTCCTCTGTGTTCGTTCTTTTTGTGCGAGTCTTTCTCAGTTGTATTGTCTTTTCGCTCTCCTTTTCTCCTCTTTTGTTTACCCTTTTAGCACGTCTTCCACCTTCTCACATTATTTTACCAAAGCCCACGACTGTTATATGCAAAACTGCCCACACAATTAAATCTTTAATACACAGCTATACGTGGGGTGAAGGGCGGAAGAGGACTGTGAACTGTACACTAAATCATACATAGTGTCTAATAATTAGTTTTGGTGCATTGATATTTGATTTTATTTATCGAATATAACTAGAATAACTAACTTTATTAACTGTTATTTCGAGCTTTGTCCAGTCACATCAGTGCTAATAAAATAGCCATCCAACCTTCAGATTGTGCCCACTGAGCATTGCTTTGTTTTTCTTACAAACTGTAATTAGTCTTGTTGCTGTAATCTAATAAAATGTAGTCCATCACCTCTGGTCCTATTCACAATCCCATTATATTGACTCAGGTTAAAGGGACTCTATTGTGTGTGTAGAACATGCACAAGAAAACCAGAATGTTTTTCTCCCTGGCTACCCAAACATGATGAATTGAGTCTCATTGTTTTCCTCCCTGCAGATAGATATCTTCTATCATAATGAAAAGCGTGGTGGAAAGCAGCCATTTTCCTCACTCTCTTCAGTAGTATTGATGACCCGGCGTGTCTACTGCGAGACGGCGTTGCATTAAGCGTGAATAGCTGGTTGGTTGAAGAACATGTAATCCTTTTTCCAGCAAGCGGATTATTGTGACTTAATGAGTCATAGCTGTAATTTGTGCGCATGCATGGCTGTGTTTGCACATCCTGTATGTGTTTGAAAATCTGATTTAAAGAAAGAAAACTTAAAGAATACTCACCGACCCGATCTTTTTGTTAACCTCAGCCACTCTGATGCACAGGATAGTCTACTTCAAAAAATGGCCACAAAAACAGAAACAATGGTCATATCAGAAACTTGGTAATTAGAGTGATTCAAGTGCTGCTAGTTTGTGCTTGGAATAAAAGCAGGGGTGGAAGTAGATTAAAGTTATTGTCTGTAATACTGAACCTTCATCGGCTCATATTGTTCTCCTCTCTCTCCTCCAGCTTTTTACATCCCTGAACACACGCATCTAATTTTTTAACACCTCTATGGTGGAGGAAGAAATTAGAAACACTAGACATCATGTATGGCTGATTAAGTGCTACAGTCATTTTTAAATGCCTTTTTAAATGATGGCTGTTGATTGTGCCAAAAACTAAAGTACGGGATCGGGAGCTAAAGATGCAATCATGAACCGCCAGAGTTAAAGAACAACCCACTGAAGTCACAGAGTTTGTTTGATCTGCTGTCCGAGTGGTTGGAATAAAACTGAACATCATGAAATATCACAACTCATTTTACTTTGGAGATCTGTGATCTGTGCAAGAAACGACTGCCTGTCGCAACCCACAGCGCTCGATATCAGACTGCAGCAGGAGTTGACATTAGCCGTTATGGTTTTAGATTTCGTTGGTTTCTTCCTATTTTATTTTGTAGTTTTCCTCCTTTTGTGTCTAGTTGTGATTTACTTCCTGTTTTTGTCTTTTTCACGCCGTTTTTGATCGTTTGCCCTGCCTTAATTGCATTTACCTGTCTCCTTCACTATATTGTCCGTGTGTCTGGTCCTGGTTCGGCTGTAACAGAAATATGGTGGAGCCGAGCGTGTCCCCATCACGAGACGTGGCGTGTGTTTATGCACGAGGCACAGCAGTGTCATCACTGATTATTTAAATCTCCAGACATGCCGACAGGATCGGTCAGGATTTAATGTTAATTCTGTGTTCTTCTACACATCCAAAAAGGTCACACACAAAGTCTTGAGCTCCATCAAAGCCGTCTAAAAAATATATATCAGAAGCTGTTTATATCTGTCCTGTCAAGTTTATGACTACAATTTATGTTCACCCGACATTCAAGGCAAGAGAGCGACGTTGCAACATAATATGTTGGGTTGAAGTATCAGGCACTCAACAAAAAGCAATCTAAAGAAAGTTAACAAAAAGAGCCACAACGCCCGCAGGAGGACAAAGCTCAGAGTGTATTTTATTCATTTATTTTACCAGCAAGTCGCATTGAGATCAAAAATGTCTTCTACAAGAGAGACCTGGCCAATGTAGCCAACAGGATATACAAAAGAAAACTACAATAAAACAGAACTATTCAAACACAATGGCTACCACACGCCTCGGTCACCAAGTTAAAAAAATAAAACAAAAATCTGCCTCACAACACGAACATCTCATAATCACACCAACATATTTGGTTTCTTTTATTCTCTGCCGACCCTGCGACCTTCTCCGTGCTGCGAGCCTCACTCACTTCCCTGGCTCTCAGTCATCGTGCATAATGCCGTCCATTCTCACTTTATTCTGGTGCTGAAGGCTTTGTAAATTATAGTCTTCTTTTATTGGCTACATCAAACTTAACTAAATGTCATTTAAAAAAAAGGTACCACTGTCTTTCCCCGCTCATTAATATTATATCTAAGACTACCGTGAACTTTCTTAATTGCAGCAAGTCTGTTGTTTGAGACATTTCATTCATTCATTCATTTCAGTTCACTGTGGGTCAACAGCATCATTTATATCTGTGAAACTAATCATTGTTGAAGTAAAGCCCATCACAATGTCCTGCATGACTTCTGTTAATGTAGTACACACACACACCCACACCCCCCACACACACACACACACACACACACACACACACACACACACACACACACACACACACACACACACACACACACACACACACCAGTCTTCTGACTTTAATAATTATATAAGTAAATTACTTTATAAGACCTTGACACATCAAACACACTTGGAAGAAGATTATTTTGATTCATGTTACATCTCATTGTATGTTTTGCACAAGCCCTCTCTGTGCTTTTATCAATGCTGCCTCTTACTTACAGTGTATTCATGGTTTCATTAGAGAGTCTTCAAGGTTTCCTGCATGCTAATTGTTTTCTTTTACAGTGACCTTATCAAAATAATATTCATGAGGAATATGCTGTATGTTTGTATAAAAGAAAATCATGCTTCATTTCCTCTTGTGTGTATTCATAATATTATGTTGTTTGGTATTATTGAGCACTAACTAGACATTGAACAAGAAAATAGGGATGCACAATACAGATTTTCCATTTACTCATCATTCAGTTGACGTTGCAGCCATTTCAAAGTGTTACATATCTGACTACACATGGATCTGTATAATTAAACATACAAGACATTAAGCAAACTTAACATTTTAGTAAACAGATGGAGTATTTATATATACAAGTTATTACATTCACATTATATAATTATATATAATTTATAAAGTGGCCTGCTTCCACCTCTTAGGCCAACAATTCAGACTTAATAAACTTAATATAGTTTATGTAAAGTATTTGTAAAAGTGTATATGAGTGACTAGCTTTCTTTCTGTCACTGACCCACAGCAGTTTAAACTTGCTAGATAACGTGGATCTTAATCCATCACATCCTGAAACATCTGGCATCTCTCTTCATTTGGACAGTGTTTGTTACATCAGCTCTAAATTACACTTTAAGTTTTACTTTCCAGCTTTGGTTTGTAAAACTAACTCCAACAGCATTTGTTGTCTGCACACCAAAAGTGACAAACAAATAAATTCAAATAGAAAAGGTTCATACCTGCAGGCATTAGTGGTGCTGTTTTATGCTGTGTTCATGTTTGATATGAAATGTATGTATGACTGTTAACTGTTCTTAACTTCTGCATTGCTTGTGGAATGTTTCTGGGACTGGTACCACACAAGACGTTCTCTTTATGTGAAAAAGTGTAAAGTTGATATATATTACTGCTTATAGATTGTATTTGTGAGTGTCTATACCAACAACAACAACTCTAAATATGAATTCATAATTGAAAGAAAACCAAAAAGATAGAAAACTGTACAAGGAAGAATAAAGAAAAGATGATGAAAGAAAGGTAGGAAATAAAATACGAGAGGGGTCATGGACAATTAATTAAAGATCATTACCTGATGTTTTTCTGTACCTGTGGGGTTTAAGAAGTGATTTAAAAGATTATACAGAGAGGCTCGGGCAGGTCTAGAGGTCCTGCAGGCTGGCACAGAACCAAAACATACAGCCAAGTGAATTTAGTTGTGTGACCACAAGTGACTGATCCTGAAGCTGTTTGAGAAATACAGCGTGGAACACTTTCTGAGGAACCGGGGATATTAAAGGAGGTCGCTTTTAATTAGTTGCAGTTGGTTCAGGGCAGTATTTTCATACAAAATATTGAAATGATACAAAATAAAAACTGTGTTGTCAGTTTGGTTCTCGCTAAAGGGGGCCTGGCTATGAGCTAATGCTAGTTGTGAGGCCTTGGCATGGAAAACTGTGGGAAACTGCTGGTTCAGGGAGCGCTCCTTCAACCCAGATTAAGTACAAACCCAAAGTGGAGCGTGAGCAATAGTAAACCATAAAGTTAATCTTCTAAAACACAATATTCTTTTAAAAACGGACTGAACTGGATTTATTTTACGGTTTTCTTTTTGTCAGCAAATCCCATCAAAAGACCAAAACCAACAACACATTAGTCTACATCAACCTGCGTCCCTAGAAATTCCATCTATATACACAACTATCTTGTTGTAATGTTGAGTTGTTAAGATGTGGATTAATACACATTTAATGCTCCAGCGTGTATTTCCAGCAGCAGGATGGTGTATGTGGGATCGACTCAGAATAAAATACCCTTATTTATCATAATGAAGGCACATGTGAGAGGTGTGGTTCACTGACAGGAATAATCAAGCTCTGGATACACGGACGATACGATATCACTGACATTATTATCTCTCTCTCTCTCTCTCTCTCTCTCTCTCTCTCTCTCGAGCTGTTCAGATGGCGATCATCCAGACGCAGCTGGACTAGAAGACCGGACTGGGGCCCTGCAGTGTGTCACAGTCTGCCAAGGTTCATGTCAGCAGGACTGACGCCAGTTTTACCCCCCCGCCTCAGTCTCAACCCTCCTGATCAAGCCTCGATCCACTGCTGTTCGTTTTATTCAGCTCTTTAAAAACTGCTGGCTCCTTTTTTTTTAAAATCTGAAACCCGGCAGATGGACAGCGGCCAGACGAGCACCATGCTTGATTTCTATTTAGGCAAAGCAGAGAGAGAGAAGTTGGTTACAGCTGACAGTTTATAATAACCAGAATAAAATAAATCCAGGAGAGGAAAGTAAGCGTCAGCGTTTTTTAGAAACTACTTAGCAGTCAGGAGTTGTTGCTACTGTACCTGCGACTTGCTTTGGAAGCACTTTTTGGCGATTCGCCGGGTGACTTTTTAGACACCTTTTGTGACTTTAAGAACATCTGGCAACATTCATATTTATTTTGATGGCTGCTTTATCTCCAAAGATAAAGATGAATGTGTGGTTGCTATTGTGGGATGGGTGTTTTACTTTTAATAAAGGCGTGACTTATAAGATAAAATCAAGGCTTTCTAAACTAGATATGATGCTTGAAGCCATCTTGTTTGCTCTTAAAAGCTATATTACTAACACATTGCACTGTTTTCATTAGCAGACATACTGGATCCAGTTCTCAGTATTATTAGTACTTAATATTAATTCATTACACTGCTGTTATGTAATGTAGTATTTCTTATTTTCTATATATTGTTATATACACTGAAGTATAATGTAGATATTTTTACACACATTCATATTTTCTATTTTCTATATATATTGTTAGTTATTGTAATATAATGCACATATTTAAACACATTTTTACTTCTATTATCTTGTTATTCTCTTATCAACCAGCTTAAACGCCTTCGGACTTTATCAGGTCACGTCAAGGTCGTCATTTGGGTTTTAAGTCTTTTTTTCAAGGTTTTTTGTCACTTTTTGCACCTCCATGTTGAGTCTCATCAGAAATCGATGTCTCATTGTATCATTGGACTGTATATTCAATAACCAGTAAAAAATAATTGCTGTTGTGCTGCTGCGAGTATATTTAGTATTTCCCATCATTGAGTTTACTGTCATCCATCTCTCCCGTCTTTCACACGGTCCACAACGTCATCGATTTGCTTGTTTTCTTCCACCGACACAGCAGGTCAATCTGACAAGGACAAACAAGACGCCCATTCTTTTTATTTTTCTGTCTCTCTTGCTCTCTTGATGCACGGCGTGAAGGTTATGTCTTACAGTTCCCGTTCCACCAAAAATAAATATTATTATTGATACACAGTACATTATTTTCGGTCCGCCTCTCTGGTGGAAACTATTTCATTTCCTCAAACAATTTTGGACTAGCTGAGCGTCTGACAGCATCAGGCCAGGCTAGATCAAAATCAACGTGAATTTAGTCGTAACTTGTGAGGCATATTTAGACTAGAACAGGTTGGAAATCAGCGGTAAAGTAATGAGAAGGGAAGGAGAAGCAGGCAGCACAGACAAACTCATCCCTGGCTGTATCATTATTTGGATAGTCGACATCTGACTCAATATATCAGCGGACTGTACTGAAGTAATGATCTCAGCAGGCTACTCCCTTGGTATTCTCAATTATCAACAAATGTTCAGCAAACTAATGAATCTGCGACACGTTTATTGCTCATTGCTTTCCAAATTCAGTCGACTGTTGTTGTCAATAACTCTTGTTAAAAGGGCAAAAGACGCCCCCTCAATCGGGGTAAAAATGCCTCATTTAAATACCTAAATAATAATTAACTACCTCAGTGAGAGAGACATTTTGTTTTGTTTAAAGCTGAAACAATTTGTTAATCAATCAATTAGTCAATCAACATAAATTAATGAACTATTTTGATGATTTATAAATAGTTTCAGTCATTTTTCAAGCAAAATTGCCAAACGTTCATCGGTTTCAAGTCTTTCACTGTGAATATTTGCTGTTTTTCCCTGTTTTAGTCATTGTAAACTGAATATAATTGGGGGTTTGAACAATTAACAACAATCTTTTTTGTTTGTTTGCCAATTTTATAATTAATTTTAAATGTTTAATTTTGCACATTAAACAATCAATTAATCCATAATATGATCTTCAGATGAATCGATCATGTCAGTATTTGTTAGTTGCAGCCCTAATTCTGTTGAAGGTAGTTTCAGGTTTTCACGATTAAATCAAAAGATGAAATTTGGACTTACAGTACAAACCCTCTTTTCAGCCTTACTGTATGGTGAGAATATCTCAGATTTTTGTGCATAAGCTCCCCCCCCATTAGATTTCCTAGTTTCCAGGTGAGTCAGAATCACATCAGGTACTGCAGGTGTACTTTCCGTCTTCTGTTAAATAACTGCAGGAGTTTCTCCTGCAAGCGCAGCAGTCAACCAATACTAATGCCAAACGCTCCATGACGCTCCATCCTTGTCAAAGTCCTATCCATCTGACTGTGTGCGGAAAGCACGAGAACACAGGGAGGGAATGTAAATTTACCCAATCTATCAATCCCACAATCTATTGGCTGTGAAGCCACAGCGCCCAACACTGAAACACCATTCTGTTCTGAGCTCTGCTTCACAGAAACAGAAGTTTTAATATGTTTATACAAGAACCGGAAGAAAGACAGTCCAACAATGTAGATGCTCGGTTGAAACAACCAATATAGCTGTTCAAAGAAAGATTAAAGCCCAGCTGGAACGCCTGTTGAGAAGATTGTACAAAAAGCAAAAGAGAAATCAGTCTGAGTGTTACGCACATTTCTGTTCACAGCGTAGAAACGAAACAGCATTTCTGATAATTGAATAATTAACAAAAATGGGAATATTTACTGATTAAACTGAATATATTTGGGTTTTCTGCTGTTGGTCGGATAAAATAACTACGTCACTAAGACGTCATTTTAAGGTCTAGGACAGTGAAATGGACATTTTTCAGTTTTCTGTTGTTCTATAGACCAAATGATTTCTCAATTAATCAGGAAAATATCCAGCAGATCATTCAACAATTATGCTAATTGTTGAATGAGATACTAAATATCTCCTGACCAGAGATGTTTAGTGATAAACTGATTGCATGAATCTAAAACATAGGAGGACAGAGAGGTACAGGATACAGTGTGAATTACTCAGAATATACATCCTGTAATACATCTTAACTGTTTGCTTTTGTAGCAATATCTATAACTGCTTTAGAAACTCCAAACAAGCCCCCCTTTCCAAAGCTAAAGAAAGCCATTCATATTCTGAATCTGAAATCAATGGAGAGGCGCTTGTGTGACAGAGAGGAAATTATGAAGTGAGGTGATAGGATGATGAATTGATGGCAATAAAGTGGGTCCCAGGTGTACAGCTGTGTAGCAGGTAAGGACAAAGCCAGACAGGATGATCTGTGATGATGGGAGACAGATGATAGAGCGATGGAGGGAGAGAAATGAAAGGTTAGGGGAAGACGAGAGACTGAAAAGCTGCCGGCGTTGTTGCCCTGGGGATGTTTTTATGTAAAATTCTGTGTTATCAGCTGAGGCCATGGGGGCCATGGCAACAGAGAAATACACCCCATAGCAACAAATTGAGATCGTTAAGGATTCTGGTTTTCTGGGAGAGAAAAGTCAAAAATTCAGCATCCAATACAAAATAGGTGCTGCATTTATAAAAAGAGTTTTGTTGCTGTGTGTGTGTGTGTGTGTGTGTGTGTGTGTGTGTGTGTGTGTGTGTAGTATTGCAGCTTATGCAACATGTTGATTAAAAGAAAATTAACCAGCAACTATTTTGATAATTGATTAATAATTTAGGTCATTTTGAAGTAAAAATGACACATCTGAAATGTGAAAGTGTGTTCATTTTATTAGCTTAACCTGACATGATGGTAAACTGAATATCTTCTGGGAACAAGCAGTTTCATCCCTATGGGTTCTGGGAAATTGAGGCCGTTTTTCACCTTTTTCTGACATTTTATAAATTGTATTAAAAATGAATAAGGCCCAATTAGTACCCTGGACCTTTGTCACAGGTTGTCATTTGTCATTTTTGATTGGTTGGCATTCTGACGAGGGCCCGAACCCGTGAGCGAGAGTAGAGATATGGACGCTTGAGGAGTGGCGTCCTGCAGATGAACAAACAGTCACTTCATTTAGATTGTGATGGTAAACGTATCATAACTCTCATCCTGGGATTTTGGTTTAATTTCTCTCTGTGTGTATCTGTTAACCTAAATAAACTGAACGCAGTTGAGCTAGGGTGACCATGTGTCCCACTTTGTGTGGGACTGTACAGATTTTTTTATCCCTTGTCCCACATCTTGAGACAGCGTCCGACATTTCTACTGGCTCTACAAAGAGAATGAGAACAGGCTGTGAAGCGTGAAGGAGAAAAGGCCCCATCTACAGTCAGTGTTTGGTTTGTCCGTCCCACACAAACATACTCTTTGTTCCACATTTGCTTTGTTGGGATCTGAGCTTGTCCAGTCTGACCACACAGTCGAGTGAGGTGACGGCGGGAGCTCGGCCCTTGTGGCAACCAGCACATTCAGGTTTCGATGTCGCCCGTTCGTTATTATTAAAGACATAAGGGCTTCATAGTGAACTGGGTGATTCATTCCTCAACATTTAACCCAGTACGTTTGCTGCTCCACAGCTTCAGATCTACTGGCTGCATTGTTTGTAGCGAACATTGTATGCAGACATGATAGAAAGCGGGTTAAATTCCCAGACACTGATATGAGCTCAGTATCATGTAGGACACAAAACTGATTATTTCTGCTCCTCGCAGTGTTAGCCAGCTATTCTTCATCTGTGAAAGCTTGTACTTAACAGAAAAAATGCTGTGTAATCTAAAACCAGCAGCTGTGCAAATGGTAACTCATTTTAAATCAGAAAAAAAGGAGACAGTGGCCTGGGAATAGAATTTTTAAAAACCTTTTTTTTTTTTTGCTGTGCGAGTGAACGCAGGAAAACATTTGTGTATTTATGGCAGCCCTGATATGTGCGTTGTGTGTTAGCAAGAGATAGTGTCTATTACTACAATCGCCATTTCGATAGCATAGTTCAAACACGCAATCTACCGGTTATTCAACTGAAAAATGAATATCTGAATAAAATGTTCTTTTGCTTTTCTGCAGGGAAAGCTGAGCGCAGAATAGACTGGAGTGTGAAATCCCAGAATTGAAATTTAATAGGAAAATTTCAACTTGTTTGGACAGCCAAAGAGCATTGGAAATTGTGTGTTTACCCACTGTGTAAAAGTTTAATAGCAGGAGAAGATTTGAGTACAGAAATAAAAAGGCAGAGATTCTTTTGCCATGACAAAACTGAACCAAAAGAGAAGAATATAAGAAGCATATACCTACGAGCATGCATAAGCAAGACACAGCTAATTACATACAGAGCAAAAAGAAGGTAGAGAGACACAAGGACAGACAGGAACACAGAGAGAGCGAGAGGTGGGGCAGATAGGACTGAGAGACGTGCTTATCCTGTGAGGTAAAAACAGTGCAGGCTGGTCATCCAGAAAATAGAAAGTGAAAAGGTGTTTCAGAGACAGACAGTGGATAAAAGGTGATCCTCTCTCGCACTCAATCCCCCAGTGGTCATCCATGCCAAAATAAAAGCTGTCTGAGTGCTGAGGCAGGAGCAGGGACCTCTGGAAAAAAAAGCACAGAGGCTCAGCGTTAAAGTGTGTGCGTTGACACCGTATACGTATGGAGAAAGAAAGAGAGAGCGGTTGGTTGGTTGGATGGTTTCCAGTGCTGCCAGTCTGGAATTGCACAATAATGTGAAAAATGTAAAAGGTCAGGCCTAAAAGACTCTTAGATAACAACTTAAATACTGGTTTTAACGGACGACATCACAGCACCCCAGTCCTGCTGTCTCTCCACTGGCTCCTTTTAGAATTGATTTTCAAGAGTTTACTGATCGCTATTAAAGCACGTCTGGGTCTGGACTCAAGCTACACAGCAGAAACGTTGATCCAGTTCTCAGCCTTAGATCCTCCAGTGGGGCCCTTCTGGTTGTTCGAGGCTTAAATCTAAAAGGTGACCGTGCTTTTGCCATTAGGACCCCTCGGCTTTGGAGCGACCCGCCTGAGGAGGTTTGAAGAATCTGTGATTTATTTAAATCATATCTTAAAACCCATGTTTATTAAACTTGGCTTTTATGTTGTTTATGTTTTATGTTTTACTCATTATTTTTACGGCTTTTATTCTGCTCTTATTATTGTATTTTTGGTTTTATTTGTATGTTTTATATATTGTATGTCACAGCTTTGTCTGTCAAACGGTGCTAGTATATTAGCGGGATTATATTGTTTCCTGTTGATGTTTTAGGACACTTATAAACGGCACATTTTTGATTGGAAAGTTGGAAACTCAATTCAGAAGCTAATTTTATTTTATTGTAAAAATATATCGTCGCCTCAGATAGCGAACAGATGCATGCACCATTTTGCCTCATGTCCTCACATTCCTCCCCGTCCTTACAGCAGGTTGCTTGCATGTCAGAAGATGCCTTCTCTCCTCATATAGGACCCTTCTGTTAGAGATGTGTTGCATATTTACCACTGATTTCCACCGAGACAGTAGACTTCCAGCCAAAACATTCAACCACCAGATGTTTTTGTATCCAGCCGCTCGTGCTCATATACATCTGAAAAATGACGAATGGTGCTGGATGGAAAATCAAAACACCATCAATTATGCTTCCCTGCTAACATTACCTTTTCTATTCATCAGAATCAAAACCCATTTGCTTGTTCAGACACACAGATTCAGCCTGGGGACGGAGAGACTGAACGACAACAATGGGCAGACTGACAAATGATGTAAACTGTGGATTATGATTTAAATAATTGCGCCCCCTGCGACCTTAGCTGGTGTCTCTCATTGCATACTCATTGATCTGCGTGGCTCAGAAACGATAAATAAACATCAAAGTCTGACTCTCAGGACGGTTCTCTATTTTACTCCATCTGAAATGTCTGTAACTCTTCCTGCTGCGTTCTTTATTATGGCTGCTTCAAAGTAAATCAGTGAAGCAAAGTGACTTTCCAAGCCCCGACCCTCCCCGGTGGGGATTCTGCACAAGTTAGATTTTTACAGAGCAAAAAGGTTTCCTATAAAGAAATAAAGAAAAAGCTGTTGTTTGTCATCTCTCATTAGGACAGACAGATTTAGTCTTTTCCTGGTGTGACATGTTGTTACGGTTAGCAAAGCAGCGATCAGTGTTGCCGTGTTATACATGTAAATACTGTCACATTGCAGAAGTGGAGAGGATGTTTCTTCAAAGCAGAGCAGCGTTGCCTACATCTAATGAATTATTTACAGCAACGAAGCAAACATGACGTGCGCAGCGCTCAAATAAAGGTGCACTGAATCAGAGCGCACGTACGCTCACATCTGGGAGTGCAAACAGTACAACAAAAATGTATTATACATGCATGTAAATCTCATTTGTGCAGCAGAAGACACGTATGTGCGCCTCTGAACTCCTCCTCCATATGCGAGCAGCACCTGCCGATATACGATTCCAGCCATATGCAGGGAGGTTAATTGTGCCTGGAATGGCTCATTTGACAATCTAATTGTGGTGTTCCCATAAAATTCTCAAGTTAAATACAGAGATTCCCCGTGCTGCGAGGTAAACGCTGGCAGGGGAAGGTAATCTAAAGCTTCTCTCTCTCTCTCTCTGGTGCTCCTACTATCACCCCACTCCTCGACATTTGCGTGGGAATTGTGCTGTAGTTTTCCACTGAATCGTACGTTGACTAATTCGTTTGTAAGGTAGTTACAAACTATTGTCACATCCATCAACAAAAGTTGGATGGCATTTTCACCCGCTGTCCTCCTGTTTTTGGTGTTTTGAAGAACATATGTCAAAAAGTAATAGATTTATTTGGCTGAAAAGTGGTGGACTGATTGATGAAGAACTGATTGATGAAGCAATTAGTTCTTCATCTTTGTTGCCATCTGTAATAACAGTTTTTATTGGCAAGCACAACATACACATGCCATCTGACATTAAAGTAAACCTTTAACGTCATAAAGAAAAAATCTGTGGCCAGAAGCTGATGAATTTGTCAATCGTCTGTAAAGGCCTTTAATTTACGATTACCAAATATTTTGTGTATACATCTTACACAGGAGATTCGATTTTTCGTGTTCAATTCTGCTTTGTTTGACACCATATTTTGCTTTTATTTTTCCTGCCATTCATCTTTATCGGAGCTTTTGTGGTTGTGTAGGTGACCTCAGTCTCTGCAGTTGTGGACTGGATAGGAAGGCTACTAATACTAATACTATCAATACAATACAAACACTAATACTACTAATAATAATACTGATAAAAAGTTTTATTTATATAGATGCCTTAAAATGCAGTAATAAAGCGCTTTCAAATAAACACAGAAAAATTAGTGTAAAATGAAGTCAAACGTCCATTTTTAAAAAGGTTTTTTCTTTAAAGTGATTTCTGAAAGTACCTGTTTGGTTTGCAACAGAAACAAGAATTTAACTACCTGCTTGGTTTTGTGTGAATACATTTCTAATTGGCTGGAAATACTACTTTATATAAGTCTTTATTCTAAGGCTGTTGAACCTTTCTGCTATGAATATATTCACACTGAAGTAGTTACACAGACTATTCCAACAATTATGGTGGCACAAAATTCAAAGGCAGACTGACTTTGAACAATTATATAACTATATATAACTGTATTGGGGCTGTCGCCATGAAGTAATCTCCTCTGTTGTGATTTAGTCCTCAGTGCAGTATTACCACCATTTTTGTTTTGTTTTTACTAATTACTTTGTGAGGGGTCCAATGGATCTGCTTGTACTAATCACCTGCGCTCTCCCTCCTCCTGCCTGTCTGTGACCTTGTCAACTGGCGACTTTCAGCCGAATAATGTCGCCAGTTTGTCAACATATTCGGTTGAAAATCTACAACAAGACTCCCGTGGTTTCCAGTCGTTGGGCGGGGAGGGTTTCCAGAGCGAGTGAGGCGGCGGCTACGTGAGCTTTTTAGATGGCGCTCCTGTTTGTTGATTCAGTTCTAGGATGCTTTTCCATCTTAAATACTGAACACAAGATGTTCCCACTGCGTTTGTCGTGTCAATACCACGGTATCGCAGTTATCTCAACAACTGTAATATAATATAATATTATATTTGCATTGACAGATTCCTGTCAGCCCATCAGAAAATGAAGGTATTTTCTGTGGTTATGAGATAATACAAGATGAATTGAATCATATGGGAGAGGAAACTGCTCCGCCCCCCCTATGGGCGAACCATTTGCAGTATGTTGCACTAAATGCCGTGCAGTCAGTGTTGTCACAGGATGGATGTTCCTGTCAGTGGATGTGTTGTCATCACTGACAGAACGCAACCACAAGTTATAGAATAAATCCTTATCAGGGCAAACCCAAGGGCAATCAGTGTGTCACCAAGTATTGATGAATAATCAAACAAATTACATCTTATCCGTCATCTTAGAGACTAGATTCCAGTTTTGATTCATGACTAAAATTGACCAGTATTGATCCAATCCAAACACCAGTCATTTCTTTCAGCTCTGTTTCGTCTAAGAACAGTTGCATCAGCTGTAGTCTCTAATATTCCCATGATCCTCCTCTCTCTTGTCTCTGCTCTACAGGCCTGCCCTCCTTCCCTCACTTCTCACAAATGCCCTTTGAGACGGGCGCAGAGATCTTTATTCATTATCATAATCCCCTGGTCATGTCTCCTGAATACATTGCCATTTAAAACCAAGCATGCATGCATCGTTATAATAGCCCATACCCTAAAACAAAAAGCTAAAATTATCCCAAAAAGAAGCACATTCTGAAATGTGGCACGTTTTTCTAATCAACAGTTATAGCCATGAATGAAGTGAGAAGGTTCAGAGGAGTGCTGAAGGCGCTTATTAATCAAGGAGTTTTTCAGGATGAAAGGTTCGGTCAGCTCAGTGATTTTCTCTGAGTTATGAGAGGAGAGGATGAGCAATGACTCTGATACTTTGTAATGACCCAGGATGATTTAGGCTAATCTGGCATCACATCCCAGTCGTGAAGGAGCCAGCAAAATGTCACATTTAGAAGCAAGCAATTGAATAATGGAAGAACTTGTGATACCTGCTGTTCTGATGAGATCTCACTTGTCATTGTTGGTCTTTGAATTCAGCGAGGCAGAACACTACTCCGCAAGTTTCAGTTAAAAAACTTTTTAGCAACCTGACCTTTCATGAAACTGAAAAAGCCAAATATAAAGCAGGTTCATTTCCTGAGCAAGACATGATTTAAGTGTAGCCCTTAATTTAATTTAGGGCACCACCAATTTCTGTTATATTAACAATGAATCAAATACCCACATGGAATATGAGACACCTGCCGTTCAACTCTGCAGCTCCACTCGGCTTCTCAGACTCTTCTAGCTTTTTTTTTTAGTTTTGTTGTACATTTCCACCGTGATGATAATCTGTTTTCAGAAAGAAATAAACTCCGGTAAAGCATTTTACTCTGTCTGCCCAGCAGGAAAAGGCAGACAAAGCAAGCAGCTAGGTGGTGAATAAAGTTAAGCAGCTGCAGAGGTATATTCTTTCTCAGGAGTTGGTGGAGACCAAACCAGAGCTTGAAGGAGACCGAGTATTGGGCCTGTGCTATACTGGTGTTGCTCCAAGTTGGTTTGAATTACAGGGAAGCTCCCCTGAAAGCCTACTTTGAGACATTTAGGAGGATCTCTAAAACATTATCCACTTTTGTATCACAGGTTATATTTTATTTAGTGTACAATAAGGTTTCTGAAATAAATAATAGTAAAAACATGTCAGTATTGTGTGTTTATTCACTCATTGTTGGTTGTGTGTCTGTGGTTCTGAAGCAGAGTGAAGTAGATCGATAGAACACGCCACTTATTCAGGTTTCTTAGCCTGCTTTCATTCCCAATTCCATTTTCCTCTATTATAGTGATAGAGATCGAGTGACAGAGATAGGGAGAGCGACAGAGAGCTTAAAAGCTGCAAACAGCTGATTCTACGTGCCCTCTGACACTTAATGTTAAATCCTACCATGTAAAAACAAATGTCTCAGTGAGTTCAGTTTGATTCAAGAACTCTTCACATTAGTTTACACAGATCAGACAGTAATGCTGATATCCAGTGATGGGAATAACGGCGTTACTTTTTTCAGTAACGAGTAATCGAATTGATTACTCTTCCCATCTTAATAACGCCGTTACCGTTACTGCCAAAAAATGCGGCGTGTTACTATAATTTAAGCTGTTTTTTCATCAGACCAACTAGATCTCTGAGCCGAGAGGCTAAGACTTTTTTTACTGTTCTTCTTTGGTTAGTGGGCAGTGCACCAGACAAGCGCATAAATGCTGACGATTGGCTGAGGTTGAGTAAAATTTCATGGTAAGTCAATCAGAGGTAGAGTTGGGCGGGTGTTTGAAAGCACGCATAGTCGGACACACAACAAAGAACACAAGCGAGTCAGTCAACGAGAGACAGGTATGGCGAGCCCAAATAATCCAAAAGTAGCCTTCTCTAAATGGAAGTATAGCCATTACTTTTCCCTGCAAGAAATTAAAGGAACGAATGTAATCGTGAAATGCACATTATGCTATTATTATGTTTGATTGAAAGCACCTCATATTGTTACACTGTTCTACTTTTTCGAGGAAGAAAATACTTTAAGTACAGTATATCTACCAATTGTCTGAAGTTTTTCTTTGTTTTATTTGCACTAATTTTGCCCGGTTGTGGCCTGTAGAGGGGCAATAAATATCGAAAGTTCCAAAAGATCTATTGTGTTATTTGTATCGATCCACTATATAAACATAATATCTACATACATCGCATTTGATTGGAGGCTGGTCTCACTTTGTCCCACAGCAACATTAACATAGTTTACATTTGTGTACATTGTTTCTGTTAATAACGGATTGTATTAAGTGTCCATTTCATTATAATATTCAGATTTATCACAAATAATTGAACATGCACATGTATTTTAAGTTCCGTTAAAGAGGGGCGGAGGTGGGGTCACATTTGAGCATTTAAAAATTTACTTGAAAGTAACACAACAGTTACTTTCTGAAGTAACTAGTTACTTTATAATTTGTAACTAAGTAACTAATTTAGCTATTTTTTTGAAGAAGTAACTAGCAACTGTATCTAATTACTTTTTAAAAGTAACCTGTCCAACACTGCTGATATCTGACACCAGCTTCTATAAAAGCATTAAACAGCACAAACAGCAGTCTCTTTATTTCTCTGTACTTAAAAACACCAGTCTGCTAAATAATGTTTAACAAATGTTCAGCTTTGTTTTACCAGAAAAATTAAGCAGAAAAATGTTGACTGTGTCCCCCTGCTGATTTCCTGACTTTGACTTTTTTTTCTATTTATTAATTAATGTATTCTTTGATTTGGAAACAGCAGCCTTATGTTGTTATTTGGCCTCTATGAAACCTATTTGACTGTATTAGCTGTTTACAGAAGCAACTGTAGGTTTTTCGCAGTAAACCTGCAATTGACCACAAACTTCCACGTATGCGCGTGCATGATACTTGTTTAGTAGCAGTGCACAGCAGGAAATAGATCTCCCCCAAGGGCCACGGTGTAATTCGATCCCTGAATAAAACATTAGCCCATAATATACTGTAAATCTTTATCCAACACCTTACTTTTTCCTTATTAAAAGAATTTTAGGGGGGAGCTTTTGCCTTATCTGAAGTCTAAAGCTACATTGAAAAGCTCTTTAAAAGTCAAATTTGTGATTTTTAGACAGTATAAACAAAACTGACTTGACTTTATAAGGCAATAAAATGTCAGGCTATGGGTTTATCAGCTTGTTGAGAAGTGTGTCTGCCCCAACTGGCACAAATAATAAATGAATGCAGCTACAGGTATTGTAATCTTTTCAGTTTATGACCTTTCATTCTCCATATCAGATAGAAAGACTATCAATCAGCCCATACTCAATCATTCAAATAGTTCACTTGTAACTTGTCTTAACAGCCTTTGTTTCCTGACTAGTGACCCCAAAAAAATCCACTTCTTATAGAGACTTATTAGTCTCCCAAAACCCTGGTGCTGCTGTAACAAATGTGTCTTCAGCAGACATGCTTGGGCAACTCAAGTTACTCTTCGATTGAAAGAAAGTGGCTGAACACTCGTAGAAGCATTGCAGAATCTTCTTTGGCCAAATTGAATTGGTTCTTGGGCGGCTGACACAGTGCACATTTGCATAAAGTGAAATGATTTTTCAGTTTCCCCTTTTCCACATGTCATGTGCCTGCTGTGCACTTCAAGCTACCCTATCCCAGCATGCACCAGGCAGCAAAGTGCTTACTTCTTCATACGAAATTAATGGAGATGGAATTGGTAACTTGCCAGGTCATGTTGGCGTGGTTTCACTCCGCAGGAAGTCACCATGGTTTGCACGCAGTGGCTGTGATTGATTCATTTTGAAGACGGTGTAATTTGTGACACCTCAGCTACAATCTCCTGAGCAGGGACATGTATCATACTTTGAGTACTTTAAATAGCTATGAGAGTAAGGTAATGGCCCGAGGCAGTTCTACCTGTGCAAATTCACCTATGAATTGCAAGCAGAGCTGCAAGGACGTTCAGTGCATTCAGGGCTGGAAGAAAAAGGGCTGAATGCATTAGATTCATCATCTAGTAGAATATATCTATATCCCAAAACCCAAATATAATCAGGTTAAATATTAATATGACCTCATTTGACAACTTCTGTACACAGGCGCAGAGCTGAAATGAACAAAACTAAGCCTTTTTATTAATCTGCAATGTGCATGAATGCACTTTGGACAGAATACAAAGTAAGAATGGATGTTTAGATGCAGATAAAGGAAAGTTGTGAATGCTTAAAATGTGTTTTATTATAGATTTACCTTCTGTGTCTGTTTCCTCAACATAGTAATTCATATACCCTAATGTCGCTTGCTTTATGTACGACTTAGACAATGCTAAGGGCTAACAGGTAAGCAAGACAGATGGTCTTAAGAACTAGCCTCTGGACTATACAGAACAGATTTACACAGAGTTCACTCTGTGGATTATTCATGCTGGGAAAGTAATGATTCAAATTTTTTTGAACCGTAAACACACATAATCCACAACACCAAGAGTATTTTATACCATTAAAGGGCCAGTGTGTAACATTTAGGAGGATCTATTGGCAGAATATAATATTCATAGGTATGTTTTCATTAGTGTGGAATCACCTGACTATAGGAATCGTTGTGTTTTTGTTACCTTAGAATGAGACATTTTTATCTACAGATGCCGCTGGTCGTCTTCTATGGAGTTGGCCATGTTGACACAAACACTGGCTTCAGATAGGGCCTTTCGAGTTTCACAGCCACTTTAGTTTCTCCTACACAGTAACACAGTTTCTCCTCACAGCCGGTTTTCATTCCCAGGCCGTCAAATCCAGACACCAGCAGTGTTCAGTTACTTGCAATCTGCAAATTCACCGATAGAGGCCACTAAATCCTGCACACTGCTCCTTTAAATATCCAAATTAACTAGAATTATTTTACTGTGACTTTACTACGAGCAAACAGCGAGTTTTACCTGTAGCTTCTTCAGATTCACTCAGTGCCTGCTCACATGAGCACTCACAGGTCTGATAAATACACCTGATCACATGACTAGTTAAGTGTTTTACCATTTTTACAAAAGTAATTTATCAACAGACATGACACTAATGTGACACAAAAGGACATTGTTCAAAAAAGAAGGCATTACTAATATTACAGAGCCACAAGACATTACACCACTTTACATAATTCATTAAGAAAACTACTACCCATGTCTAACGGACTGAATAGGATATGTTAAATACCTTTGATAAGATATCCCAGCGGTCCTTCCTTCGTCCCTCTACACCACTAAATGGGAAGGCCAGAGGACTTTCTGTCTAATTTCTCCCTAAGGCTCCAAATTACTTGTGGAGAGAGATATAAAAGTTAACATTTTCATGTCACAGAAAGGAGCTCAAATCCTGTCTTTCATTAAGTCAAATAAATCATTAGATAAAGTTCAATTGTCTCCAATTCATAAATCAAAAATGCCCCCAACCTTAACAAATGACCATTGTTAGTTACAGCCCTGAGGTGAAAATGTCTCAAAGATGAAATGAGACTAGATTTATCTTAACATTATAGTATTTAGTGTTATCAAGTCTTTCTTTGGTTGAACAGATCTACCATTTCAATATTATCCTAATATTAAATTAGCTTATTGCAGATATTTCAATATATAACTATAACTGCAGTGTAGCGCTCATACATATTAACGTTAAAATCAAGGCCAATATATCCCTAATCTGGATTTTTAAACATCCACATACAATCATA
The DNA here is from genome assembly GCF_905237075.1 of Dicentrarchus labrax. Taxonomy (NCBI): domain Eukaryota; kingdom Metazoa; phylum Chordata; class Actinopteri; family Moronidae; genus Dicentrarchus; species Dicentrarchus labrax. The sequence goes on from NW_026136708.1 coordinate 21,774,062, forward strand.
AAACACTACAGTAATATTAAAATCTACAGAATATCCTGTTAGCTTTTACATTTGAAGACTGAATCACCTGGTGTCTTTCCAGGGAGGAATGTTTGATTTTCTAAAAGCAACAAAGCATTAAGAGCTTAGCAGCAACAACGTTTTATAAAAAACACCACCAGAAATCGTATGGCTGCTTCATGCCTCACGCACGGTTGGACGTTGAGGAGCCGCAGACCTGTCAGTTCTCTGGCTCCTCAGTTTACTCCAATTTAATTTGATTTTACAAAGCCCGGCTTGATTGCTTTTGCCTCAGTTTGGTTTGTTGTTTAATTGCCTTGAAATACAGTTAGTATAACAGCTGCAGTGGCTCAAGTTGCCCCTGCGGGACATTTTGGTTAAAGTGCCCCCGGACCCAATCAATAAATAAAAAAGTTAAAAAAAAGTACACTCTGTATTGTTGTTGACGCTGCTGCTGCTGCTGCTGCTGCTGTTGTTGTTATTCTCATTTATGTGAAAGTCTGCCAAGCTCCTGTTTAACAAGCAATGGCATCATCATTGTCAGTGCTGACATTTATATCTTTCAATGACTGATTGAGGAGAAACTATGCATTTAGACCATCTTCACCTTTCTTACTTTGTGTGAAAATTAAAGTGTGAGAAACAAGGTAAGTTGTCTGAAACACATAAAATAATGAAGCTGTACAGTTGCATAAAAATTACTTATGAAAAACTGAGAGGACAGATAGCAAAGAGGATGAAAAAAAAACACACAATAGCAAGCAACACATACACAAATCCGGCGATCGGTTTGTGTAGTCGCCATTTAGTGGCGCCACCTTCACAGCGGTGGCCAGTTGTAGTGACTCTGACAGCTGCGTGGGCTGGTGGATTGAAGACGTTAGAAAGTGGCTCCCAGTTACTGATGAAGGCACTTTATATGGATGGTTATCTTAGCGTTATTCAAAGTTTACATGTGTTAGACAACACCCAGAAACAGTGAGGAAACGGACCACTGGACCATCTGCCACATATCGAGTGATGTACTGTGTAATAGTACTGTACCAGCTGGCTACCACAATCAATCAATAGTTGCATTTAATCATCACAGACCAGTTTTATTAGTGAATTTAATTAACAAATACGAATTCATGTTTTTTCATAGGTATTAAAGATGATTTAATTAACAGCCTGGTATACAGGGTTGTGGCAGACTGACAGTTTAGATATCTTGAGGTCAGAGGTCAAGGGATCCCATCCCCCAAGGACTGCCATCTTTGGAGCATTATTTAGTCCAAACATGCTAACAATACATGGTTTGTACCGATGTACACGTTAGGTCAGTGGTTCTCAACCTGGGGGTCTAGACCTGAACTAGGGGGCCGCCAAAGCTTCATGGGAGGGTCACAAGGCCTTCTTGATTTGATGGTGTAAGACTTAGATATAAGTTTATTTTCCAACAGAATGGTAAAGTGCCAGGGACAAGAACATTGTCAAAAAATAAGCCTATTAAGTCTGTATGATTGTTAAAAATACATAATACAGACAGAATTGTATAAAAGGTTTCCTAAACAGACAATAATCTGCTCAAAATTTACCCAAATCACTCTTTATACACAAACTTCCTGCAGTTACTGAGTTCACTATCTGGGTTCATTGTACAGTTTTGAATAGAATATGAAATATACATAAAATACGTCACTGAGTGGGTTTACTAAATGATAGAAAAGGGGTCCCTTTAGGAAAAAGGTTGGGAAACTACTGCTTTAGGTTATTTAGTTTCATCTAATACCAGTATCTTCACTCTAGCTCTAAAAAGAGTAAAGACCCCACCCCAGGCCTCGTGTATTTTATGTTCATTTACATTGAAGTTTGCCTCTACTGTTGGACTAGCTGATAACTGCACAGGTTATAAGTAATAAGTAATGTTACATAGAAAGTAAAGAGAAAAGTAGAAAGATGTACATTTCTAGGACAGATTCAAACGTGAACATGTTTTAGGGAGATCCCAGCGCAGTAATGACGACTTGTTTACTTCCGGTACTTCCCCGGATTCGTGTTTAGCAGAGCAGCACCCTGAATGCAGCACTGTGACGTGGTTGCGTTCAATATGCTCATTGATTGTGCTTTGTTAGTCACAAAAAGAGAGCCTTTCTTTCTCTCCGGTAGCCTTTGAAGAGATCTTCAGAGTACTGTTGAGTCTGTCCTTCACTTTGGGCGGCAGCACCATGTGGTATGTGAAGTATTTCTGGCTGAAACTAGGGTTATAAGACTGGTTCTCAATAGTCTGTTAATTAGTGTGAGTGGAGAGCACTGCACGAAGCTGACTTTGTATTTAGTGTCATGGTTAGTGCGTCAAAACTATCTGATATGTATTCAGGCCCATTGGAATCTTTTTATTCTTGAATGAATCAGTTGCATTATTAAATATCTTGGAGCTCATGGCTACTGCTTTTATGTGGGGTTTTTTGTTGTTATTTTTATGTATTTAGTCTTTCTTAATTTAGTCTGGACTGGTCGATGGTTGTTGGCGTGGTTTTGATTTGACTGGATCCCGTGTAAACAGTAAATGGAGTGCTTGTTGAGTTGGGATGAGTTGCCTTCTCTGCCAAGCTTCCTACACACTGGAAAGACTGCTAGCACTCTGCAATCTATCAAAGTGTATGAGGCTAAACACACACACACAGTCATGTCACGTACACTTTAAATGCTGCACACACTCACACAAATCTGGAGCTTGGCCTGTTGCCAAGTGCAACTGTGTGTTTGTGTGTGTGTGGAGGTTAAAACCCTCGACAGGGGGGGGGGGCATCTATAAGGGAACTCCTAATCGCAAACACACAAAAAATACTCCTCTCTTGGTGTGCTGCCATCACATTTCACTTTGTGTATAATGTAATCTGTTTAATATCCCGGTCAGTCCTTTCAACCCCAGGAATGCTTAGACAGACGTTTTTACCATAATTGCCTCATAGATCAGGTCGGCTGCGTGGGGCCACGGTATCCAGGTGCTGTACATCAGCTGATCACAGCTTCAGATAAGCACTAACCCTTCCTCTCAAGGTGAGTGCACGTATCAGTGAGTGGTGTGTGTGTGTGTGTGTGTGTGTGTGTGTGTGGACTGGGATTCAATAGCATCTTATCCATATAAAACAGCTGTACTGTAGCTGCTGCTGGATGTCAGGGCCTCCTTGACCGCTTGGTCTGATAAGAACCGAACTCTGTGGGTGTGTGTCTCTCAGATAATATGCTCTTTCAGTGCCAGGCTCAGCCTTGTCATGCCACTCAGGACTGGCAAGGTCAGGACCTATAACCTCTGAATGGTTCCTGAAAGATGCTGGGGTGGGAATCACTTTTCTTGTGGGAAGTTTAGGGTAGACTTTATTCTTTCTTCTATAGACTGCAATTTGTTCGATTAATCTTTTTGATAAATTCTCAGAAAATGGTAAAATATGTCAATATAATTTCCCAGAGCCCAAGATAACAATCTATAACTTAAAAATATTCTGTTTACTATTAAAAAAAAAAAAAAAAAACCTACAAAAGAACCAATATTGTTCACCTGAGAAGCTGGAACTAGAAAATATGACATTTCTTCCTGAGAAGTGACTCAAATTGATTATTAAATGCTGAATTAATGCACCAGTCTTTTCAGGTTGACATTGTAGGATATGCTCAGCAAGAGACCAACAGTAGCAATGGAAGTTGGCACTGTAGAGCTAAAAACATCAGTTCATCAGTTCAAAAATCATAAATAATATGCTAAACTTTAGAAATACTTTATTGATCCTTTGGGGGAAATTGGTATTACAGTTGCTAAACAAATACATTATTAAAAAAAATGTGTATTAAATTACAATACATAATATATATATATATATATATATATATATAAAAAAAATTGTAATTGCTTGAGTCTTTCTCTAAAAAAAAATCACTGGTTTCAGTTTATCAAATGTTGAATATACTCTAGTTTTCTCAGTCTTTAATGATGGTAAGCTGGATTTCTTTTGGGTTTCAGAAGGGAAATTTAAACATGGACGGGACACTAACAACTCTCAGTATAACAGAATAATATTCAGCTGCACCACAAAGTACAGCCTCATAAATGACTATAAAGTTGAATCAACACCTCTCTAAAGCAGAACATTATACCCTTCATAAAAGGTAGAATTTAGTGCAGAGTAAGTGCACCTAATTAAGTGTAGTTGTTGCAATGCAATGAAGAATTATAACCAACATTTTAAGTGAGGTCACTCTGGGTTGCAGCTCCAGAAAAAGTGATAAACTGGGTTTATAGGGTTTTGTTTACAAAGACTTTTTGTCCAAATGAAAAATTAATAATACAACAACCCAATTAATAATACACAACCCTGGACCCAGTGGTAGCACTTACTGAGTGAAAATCTTAACCAACACAACAAGACTGTGAACACCCTGAATTTGGCTTTAACACTGAATAGTTACAACTTGCGAATCGCTTATAACCGAGAGACCGTTGTGGGACACAGCACACAACACCTCAGCTACAAAGAGAGCTGAACTTTGCATTTACGGTCCTCTTTTACATTTTAATGTGTCTTTAAAAACCCCAGGACAGTCGCTATCCAGACTGAGCCTAAACGGAACAGGTGGGCTATTACACTCAAAACCCAATTCATTGAGGTGGTAATCCACGGGATCTTCGTTTTCACTTGCACTAAGCTCTCATTGCTCATTGTTGTGTTCTCGCACGGCAAATCCCAGATATGCTCGCCAATTGTGTGTTCAAGCACTGTGACGGCCTTTTCGTGGGTTTTCTTTTGATGAATTTTCTCCAAGTATCACTCATTTGTTTTTTCAGCACAACAACAAAATCAACACATTTAGCTGGCGCTTGTGTCCTGACATGGCATTTAAAGCACTGTGATCCCAAATTACTTAACTTGTGTGATGAAAATCATTCATTTTATTGGTTTTATATGAAATTAATATGTAATTCCTTGCAGTTAACCGCAGGCCTTTCATTGTTTGCGTTGTCAGCACATGAAAGAAACTGGGGTTGATCTGTATTTGCTATCTGAAAAAGGTGAGGTGAATTCTATTTTGTAACATTTATCACATGAAAAAAAGGAATGGAGGTCTGATAGGTGTAACAATCCAGGCATTATTACTCAGTCATCAGTCTTTTCCACAGGTCCAGATCACTGTGACATACAGTAACTGCCTTCTTCAAGCTTTTTAAACCTCAGCATTTCATTCTGCTCACAGTCTTAAATGAAATTATTTTAGTCCAGAGAGACATAACCCTGCTGGAACCGGGTTAGCTTGGGATTTCACAGGTTTGAAAACTGTATAAATCAGGCCTCAGCTGACTCACTGCCAAGTTTTAGGAACGACCTTGGGCTAAGCACGCTGTATATGGAATAAAAGGCATTTAGCTGAATTTGTGCTGCTGCAGCCGCAAATATAAAACTAAGAGGACAAATGAAGTAAGGATAATTTAAAAAATGATAAATAAAAAGCACTTCAGAAAATGTTGGAACATTCAGAGCCTTTACAACACGCTGTATGTGATTACACGGCATGAAAGGGATTTCACATAAAATGGAAGTATTGATGAGAGGAGAAGCGGCAAGGCACAATTAATAACGCGGGCATCCATTAATGATAAAGCTATTGAAAAGAAGTATAGATCGAAAGGAGAAATAATGAAGAAAAAGGAATAATGTATCTGTCTGTGAAAAGGAGAGGAAAGGAAAATAATACTTGATTAATTATATACTAATGCTGGAGCAAAATACTGAGACCAACCACTGAACTCCTGCAGGGAGAAACAGAATTACTAACAGTTACTCTCTTTTCTTTAACCTCATTCTTATTCATTTGAATTTTTTCAATCTTCTCCTTCTCATTTTCTCTTTCTATCTCAATGTTATCGCTTCCCTTCAACTCTATCTTCACTTTTCTGCCATCTCTCTCCAAGTCCTTCCCTCAAATTGCATCTCTCATTTCTTTCCTTCACTGTCTTTCCTTGTCCGTCCCCCTTTTTCTTGCTCCCATGTTCCCCTTGCCTCCGTGTCTCTCTCAATCTGATGTTGAGAAGGTTAATCTGAAGAATTCAAAATGTTCTACGCTATAAACACCCCAACTCTCCCACACATATACACAAGAAGAAGAAAAAATACATGCACACACCAGTAAGTATTAATTCCCTGAACCCACTGAGATTTCCCTTTAAAGGCTGCATCTACAAAGGCTTAGAAGAGGGATGTTCCTCCATCGCCTGCCTGTATCACAATTGCACTAACCTTGAGAAAGCTAGTTGTTCAAACATCAAGGCGTAAGAAGCAGTTGCTGCATTGTCAATGAAGCCCCAGTCTAAGTCCCTGGACACGAGAGTTGATCTGAGAGGATTCGGGGGGGGTATTAGCGAGAAGGAGAGGAACAAGATCGAGGAGCCCAATAGGTCAATCAAAGGATGACTCGGAGTTAAAGATCGGCACTGTCAAGGACTTCTAACTGTCAAATAAAATCAATCCCCGTGGGTCCAAGCATGTCAGTTGGAAGGGAATTCAAATCGACGGCTTCAATGTGGCACAAATCAGCAGAAACTTGCAGAACTGCTGGTTTTTGAGTTTCTGCTGGGAGAGCTGTGGAGGGAATCCAGCTGGGAGTGATTTCAATACCTGCAACTGAACAGCTGACTCACAGCTCACACTTGGTTTTAAACCAAATATTCTGATTCACATAGTAAAGTGCTGTTACAAGTCCCATTTATAGTAACATTTTTATAGCTTTTTCCTCATGAAAATGTTGCCATGTTGAATGCATGTTTATGTACGGTTGGGTATTGATTAGATTCTGATTCCTATCAAATCCTGGTTCAGATTCTTTCCATGTTATATAAGTAAGAAAGAAAGAAGAGTTCAACTTTTGTACAGACACGAGTGGTGTTCAGTTGGTTGAAATCTGCAACTTCCCCGCCACTACATCCTCCAAACTGGTCCTTGAACAGAGAAACAGGACTGTTTTCAAATCTGGTCAAATGAAATTTTAAAAAAGAAGGTGATGATCTCTTCCCATTGGCTTTCAGCCTTTGGGGTCCCCAGACACGCCTCATTAGCTACAGTATCATGAGCTGATTCTGGGGCATTATGACAGCGACTGGGGACATCAAACGCACCGTTTTCTTATAACATGTTGCAGAAATGCAGGTCAAATCTTATCGCTCTCTCTCTCTTTTAGGGAAAAGTAAGCAAGAATTCAATAGCATGCTTCTTAACAAATCCCAAGTTCCTTTAAAACTTGGAAGCAACTTCAGAAATTGATTCTAAATACCCAACCCTATGTGTAGCATAGCACATGGGGGAGTTTCAGTCAATGTTGTTGGTCAAAGTATGATCTTACGTGGACGTGTTGTAGCTCATTAAGATTCACAGAACGACCCCAGGCCCCACCTCACGACTGTCCACTGCCTACACAATACTTGGCCAGGCTTGTTTCTTTGACTTTGGCTAATACAATTCCAATATCTGAGGGCACTTAAAACCTGATTATGCTGCTCTGGCTTTCCACAACACAGCCTGACAGTCTGATGCTAAGTAAGTAAAGTGATTTGCTCCTGAATTAATACAGTCGTTGAATAATCTAATTAGAATGCAGTTACAATGACTGTCAGACTCTGTTAGACTTTCCTCCCTCTGCTCCCAGAGGACAGGAGGTTGTAAGCTGCCATAGGACACAGAGGGAGAGGCAGGGGTATTAATCAAACGCACACCTGCACTTCACCAGCCCATTTTTCATTCTCAGACGTATGGACGTAAATCTAAATGCACTTAATAGTTCTTATTTATAGTGAGGTGTTATTGTTACAGTGTAGCTGAAAGGGTTCATTAACCAAACCACTTCTATGATTCATCACTCTATTATGACAAATAAGTACATTTTTCATTGTTAATAATGTGTGGCTAAATTTAAAACAGGAACTGTTGTTTCTTGTGCCGTTCTGACGTATGAAGCAGACAGTAGGTCCAGCTTCTTTGCAATTTAAAACAGGCACCAATTTAGCAAGTTTTAGCTTTTAACCTGCCATAAAATTCTGAATGTTTTGATAAAGTAAAGTTAAAGGCACACTATGCAAGATTTTTACCTTAATATAACAGCTTCAAAGTCATTTCGATGGTAAACAAACTCGTAGTATAGCGAATCATCCCGATAGCAAAGCAGGAGAGGGACGCCGATGGCAGAACCAGCAATGCAAGTCTGAAAGGTGGCACCCTGCCAAATCTCGCGAGAATCACGAATTGCTTTACGGCGCGACGTCACATATCAGCGACATAAGCAGCAGCCTCAATGGAAGACACTAGCAGACATTCACTCAGACGTTACCTGGTCAGTAGACATCTTCGGAGTCTATCTTTGCCTGTTCGATGTCCGAGCTTCCATCCTGAACACGTACCGGTATACAGGGGGGAGGGGATCAGGCCGTGAGTGCAGAGACGCAGAGCCGTATATAGAGACGGCTCTGGTGAGTGGTATTTATGACAGTTAACGTTAAATGCAAGTACTTGACAAAACCGGAAAACTGCATAGTATGCCTTTAAGTCTATTTTGGCTTTTTCTACATTTTATTTCTTATATTATTTCTTTACAAATTTAAAAAAGGCAATTCTAAAAGATGTGATATGTGCACAAGGACATTGACATATATTGTAACACACCTCTACGAACATATACTACAAATATAAAACATATAAAGCTTGTTCAGGAGACATTAAATAAAATAACCGAGAGAAAAGGCTACTACAGAATTTAGAAAAAGAAAGGAGAATATACGGTAGTACACATACACACATGTATATACGCTTACATACACTCATCGGGTCCCTCCAGGAAGTTGCGATCACAACACAATCTCTGAATTCTGTTGCTTGCTCAAAGCGTTCCGGTATCTCCAACTCACTTCCTTGTTTCTAGTTGTGAAGATGCAGAACATGCTGACTTTCGTGATTGTCCCTGGAACAAAAGGCTTTTGAAATCGGGCATTTTAGACCACAACAAAAAAAAAAAGACCACAAAATGTTGGAGGGACTTAGGCACACATACAAATACTCAACCATTAACTGCAACATAAGGCAAGACAGGAATCAGCATTTTGCACCATCATTTCTTAAACCATACTAATATTAAAGCCATTTTGTTGCCCTTATCAATGAAATGCATAACTTAAAACACTGATCAGAATGGCAGCAGGCTTTCAACTGGCAGCTTTTAGTTATTTATTTGCACACAACTTTGATACACAAGGAGTTTTTCGGTTGTCCATCTCAAAAGACGACTGACAAAACAGTTTGAGATTCTTTAATAAAATGTACTTTTACTCGTCACATTTCCCATAAGCATCTGTGTTATTTACTACTAAATAAAATAGAATAAAGACGACATTTTGTAGCCAAAAACATTTAGAAAGTTGTTCCTTAAGTTGTGAAGACTTTTTAATGTGGGCTCCATTTAATAATAAAACATTTTTAATTCTGACCTCTTGCTTTTTAAGTAGCAGCATTTTCTTGCACTTTTACTTTCATTACAGTTAATATCAGAACATGACTTGATACCCAACTGCAGTTAGTATCAGCAGTCGGCCCTTTTTTTGCATTATCTTGTCGATCTAAAATAACAACTATAATAGCTACAGCATTCAGGCTTTCTGCAGGGGAAAGTTGATTGCCATGGGTGGAAAAGAGCAGGGTGGAATAGAGGAGCAGCTAAATAAATAAAAATGAGCATCTCTCAAAAACTAAAAAATACACATAGTTGAAATAACTTATAATAACTTTGTTATTTGTTATGTTTTGTTTCATGTTTATTGTTAAGTGTGTTTTGTTTCTGTTCAATAAAATTTGAAAAAACAAATGTATGACTTAATTTCAATCTTTTTGTCAGTTATCCTGGCTTATTGTTTTAGATAACCTTTTAGCCTAGGCTGTACAAGTTTTAGGGATATGAATCATTTCAAGATGCTTGTGTGAAAGATACACGATGAGCAAAAAATATCAATGTAGACACCAATGGACCATTTCTATTGCAGAGCCTGAAGACCTTTACTTAAGTAATATTCTAAGAGGTGACTTTAACTAAGATTAGTGTACTTTTACTCAAGTGTGGCTTTCAGGTACTTTGTCCACCACTGCATAACTTCTCTGAGACAGGGTTGGCTACAGCGCAGTGCTGTGCCTGAACGCATCCTGTGTAGCTGCTGACAGAGGAATAAACCCACGGCACTGTTACTGTGCCACTTTAACTTCTATGTGTTCATACGGTGTTAAACAAAAAGAAAGTGTAATTTACAAAATGTGATCCATCAAACAATGTGACACACCATGTATAAATATATTTTATATTTGAACTATGCTGGGTATTAAAATAGACAAGGTATTCCGTCTAACCTGAACTCAGTTTTCAATGTACATAATGTCAGTGGTTATCAATCTTCCTGCTTTGCTGTCGCAGACATCCGTGAGGCATTTAAGGTGAGAAGGATTTCTTTTCAGCATTCAGTCAACTCAAGAGAGCTCCTAGAGGAAGAATTATTCTCCTCACAGACGGAGGAAACTTTTGCCTCTACTTCCTTAACACATGCAAGGACAGCTCTCAAGGTGAGGGGGGTCCGCGAGAGGAATTTCATTAAACCAAAAAAGCAATTACTATGGGAGCGTAGGTAGCATCATGTTTTCACCCCCTGCTACTGAGGTCAGACATCAACATTATGACCTGTCCTATTCATTAGTGTCCATCAGGGGAGTTTGTTTAGCATGACGACAACTTCTTCGGTTATTTAAAATGCATAGATGGAAAGTAGGATGGAGTAATTGGTGGATAGTGGGCTGGGATATATGAAGGATTGTGTTGAAAGAATTTTTAAGTAGAGTATGTCAAGGTGGCTCCCATGCAAATGCAAAAGCTACTGCGGCAGAAAAGGCACATCAATTTGCCTGAAACCAGTTGAGTTTTAATGAGTTTGCTTCCCGTTGAACAAATGACATGAATGTCATTTGTTAACCTTCATCACCTCGTCTTTTAATGCCACATGAATATGACGACGCCATGTCAGAATTATGAACTACACAAGTTCATGTGAGGAAAAAAAAACGGAGACCTGTAGTAATAAACTTGAGTAGTTCAGACTTGAAAAAGCTGTATAAAAAATTGTCAAGATGACCCAGAAACACACCCTGAATGTAATCTTGCTTTCCACTCATCAGCTGGTTGTAGACAGTGCTGGCAGAGTCAGACAAACAGGCTCAGCACCGAGCGATTGGAAATGAAAAACATGAATATATTGCAACAGCTGCAGAGACCTATGTTCTGTCTCTTTTGGACAAGTTGAGATTCATTGAGCAATTTATGGCTGCAACTGTTGGCAGCGCACAACATGGCAATCCAATACAGGTCTGTTGTTATTGCCTATACGGCTTGGTGATTGTATATTTAGCAGACGTGACCATAAGCTCTCTACGGTAGTACATACACACTTAAACACACTACAGAGATGCTGAAAACAGTTGAATTGATTTGTTCAGGCAAACGGTAGCAGCAAAATAATCTTAGGATTTTATTATTTGAAAAATGTACTTCCTCTGTCTGCGCCACTGTTATAGTCAGTAGTTTCTCCTCCTTGGTTTCCCTGTGTCTCTGTGTGTGTTTGGACTCCTCCCACTCTCCTTGATTACTTGCTCACCTGTCTGACTGCTCAAACCTGCCAGCCATCAACTCATCAGCCCTGCAGTATTTAAACCCCGGTCCTCCGTCCACTCTCCGCCAGATCGTTGCATCTACAAGCCCGGTAGTAACCTTCTAGACCAAGTTGGAGTATTTAAGAGAAGTGTTTTTTGCTGCGAACTTTAACCTTGTTTTTTTCCCCATGTGTCAGGATCATACCCTTCGCTGTAGCTACCTGCCCGCTGCTTCCTGTCTGCCACGCTGCCGTAATCTTCCAGTTCCACTCTGCCTGGGGTCTAGCTGTATCGTCTCACCACTGCTAGCAGGAGCTACACCTCACCATTTCATTCCCCAGATTTTCAATGAAGTCTGTCTTTTGGAATCATACCAACCAAGTTTGTGGTCTGCTTTAGGGTTCCTCTGTTTAACATAACAGCCAGAGGATTTGTTAGACTCGCTACACCTCTCTGGCCCTAGTGGTGGTGTACACATCCACCCTCAAGGTCACCATCACATATCATTTGTGACAACTGATTAAAGAGACAATATATGCCCAGATGAAATACCACTGATCACTGCAAGGCGACATTTTAGGTTTGACTATAACACAAAAAGACTGCTCTGTTTTTACTTCACTGGGTGAATTTGCCATTGGCCGTTTTGAACTCGACCATCACACTATTGGAAAGCCTTTGATGGAAGGACGCGTGAGGCGAGATGCTGGCTCTGTCCAGGTATATTTAGCCCCAGTTTGAGCAATACTAAAAACCACTCGAGGTAGGAGACTGTTCCTACTTCCTCTGACTTATGTGAAGGGGGGGGAAAAAAAGCTCACTCACAGAGAGCTGCTCTCAAAACTTCCAACGGCATCAAGAACAGTCTCGAGAGAAAAGTGCCTTTTTATTCAGTGGTGTCCAATCCAGTGCCATTTTATTCCAACTAAACACTTCATAACAGCAGATTTAGCTGATTTTCATTCAGGTGTAAAATTATCTTCTACTGTTGGATTATGGCCCCCCACAAATCAACCCAAAGACCTTTGAACCGCAAAGGACCAAAAACAGCATGTAGGACAAAGTAAAACTGCACGTCTGAGATTCTTTTTGGGACATGTCCTTTAAAAAAAGAGCCTTCACCATCCTAATAAAAGGTCAGTTTTATCACCAACTGCGTAGGTTTGCTTTCAGACGTGGGAAGGATACAAAGAAGTCTTCAAGAGGTCTTCAAGCACAAAATGCTATCTCCTGAATTGATATGCATTTATAATCAGTCCAGTAAATAACATTAATGATGAATGTGGTTGCTGGGTTTTTAATAAATATGGTCAAATAGCAAGAAAAAAGGAAAGATGTGATTTTGTAAATTAATAATGCACTACTTGTCCCTTGACAGAGACCTACGTTGGCCCGTAAGGACAAAACACATTTAGAGGAACAACCTGCAACTCAAAATGCTTAAACTTTCACAATTTGTAGAACTGTTTGGAACTGAAGAACATTACTTTAATGTTAACCGATACTTTTATCTATATTTTTTTATATATAAACTTTTTTTTTTTTTTTGTTCTGATAGGATTGTGTTTACCCTATATGGAAAAGGTAAAGCCTACACAGGTTTTCCAGCGTTTCATTATCTCTGAGTCTGAACACGGAAAACAGAGCAGTTTGAGTTTCTTCCTGAACTGAAGCCACGCTTTCAACCGTTTCTTCTTCTCTGCCGCGACTCCTCCTTGTTGCAGGTTTCCAGCATCGTGGACACGAGTTTGACGTCACTGTTTACCAATGCGCAGCTGTCAGAAACAAACATTCTGGCATTGAAAAAAGGGATTGATAAGCTTGGTGTCGTATGAATCCGATCTATCTGACTATTTGGAACTGGTCCTCGATTCCCATCCCTAGAGGTCAGATGACTTTGCCCTGAGGAGTGACTGAAGGTTCCTCAGTATTTATGTAGCCTGAGAGGCAAAACCCAGAGCAGAAATGGTCTGCAGCTGCAGCTCACAGTTGTGTCAGAGGAGTAAATTAATAGGAGACCAATATTTTTTAACTCTTCTCTGGACAGTGAAAGTGGAAGGACAAAAATTTAATTAACCTTGCGAGGCAGCTGGACTTATGTATTTGTGTCCAACATCCGCTATGGCATGAGCTACGGATGTAACGCTGTGTGTGTGTGCGCTGGAAAACAACAATTCTGGCTCCTTAAGAGGTTAGTGTAAATGCTGCTAGCATCAGTTCTTCACTGAAAGAAGAGCAAAGAATGAGACTGAAGGGTTTTCTCCACGCCAAACATGTTTTTGCTCTTCTCTCAAATAGCTTCGGTAAGAGTTTGACTACATTATACGGTTGATTGATCTGATTGGTTGAGGTTTGCCTGTGATAGACAGTGATAGAGGGTTCATCCAGTAACCTGCCTAGTAAGTGCATGCCCTTTTCCAACAGTTTCCGACAACAACTTGAGCCTTAAATACCCTACTGTATGTTTAGCAAATATATATGATTGAAGAAAGTAAAAAAATATGCAAATGTTTTAATGAGGCCTGACTGAAGGTAAAGCAGTCAATGAATTAACTATTGTTCAATACTGAATTTGCTGGTTGGTTAAATGCAAAAAGCTGGAAAATGAATGTAATAAGATTTTTTTTCTCCTCAGAACCATTTGGTATCTTGAGTATGAATCCTGTTTGAAAGTGAATTATAATAAATGTGCTGGTGGTGAGAACCTGACCAGCACTATTCCACCAGAAGTCCACTTTACTGTGCTGTTAGAGGGCTATTAGCTCAGAACTAATTATTTGCATTAGTTTTTAACTTACTTGGGCTCCATGGTCTTTTCCCAAGGATCTGTTTCATCACAGTGAGTCTAGCCTCAGGCATTTCCTTTCTCCAGTCAAGTGTACTCGAGACTAAGCAAGCGCTTTATGCAGTGGAATTTCAGCGGGGAGAGAGGAAACTTTTTCTGTCAGCGCATAATGCCTCAATACCTCCCACCCAATATGCTCCAATGCCACTCATTTCTCTTTTTGCAGAGCTGAAAACTAAAGTTAAATAAATCATGATATTTATGAGATGTATGGCTGTGAACCTGCGGTATATTTGTCACTCAGACAGTAAGGGGTAAAAACACACGCCAGTGCCAAGGCTAGTATGTCTCCTGCCAGTAGCAAAATAATCACATTAGTCTCTTTTCATCTCCCCTCCCACCACCTCCATCTCTGTCTTCTTCACCGCAGTCATTATGTCTCAATGATCCTCTCCCAGTCCAATTCTCTCTCTCTCTCGCCCCCTCTGCCAAAGTGGCTCTCTCGGCAACGGTAATTCTCATTAATTATCACTGCAGGCATGTTCCAGTGCCAGACAGCCCCAGGTGGCAAGCCTCGGTCAAACCTCCCTGTTCCTGTTGGGGAGAGTGGGGCTTCACTGGAACAGGCAGGAGGTCAGAGATCTTTACCACCCGTCAGTACAGCAGAGCTTAACTTTATCCAGGAGATTGAGGAAGATTAATGGTTTGGTTCCACTGATTGTGGCAGTGTAATTTTAAAGGCCAAAGCGGGCTTTTTTTGATTGGAGATATCTCGATATGCAGCATAATCTGTCCTCGCAAATGCTTTTAAAAAGCCGACAATTATTCTGTTTCCTCCAAAATTACATTCTTATCAGGGTAGAAAATTCTGTGTAGTAGCATTTAGATAATGGTACATTAAGGATGCTTTCACAGCTCACATGTTTGGTTGGGTTCATTTAAGCAGATGTGAAAGCTGCCAATTGAACTAAACCCAGACTGCCTGAAAAAGAAGGTCTCAGTCTGCCTCCAAGCAAAACTCTGCTGTGGTTTGTTTGTGGTCTGAAAGTAGAGCCGACCAACCCACAAGACAGTCAGTAGATTTCAGCATAAAGTCAAAAGTTCAAATATTAAAGCTTAAATACAACTGAAGTCATCTGCTGATCGTAAAAGGTTACAAAAGTAATCTCCTGATCTGTGCAAGCAACATATGGCTCCTATGTGTACAAGATCAGCCTGTAACAAGTATGAATGCTGGTCATAGCATGAGAAATGGGATTTTCTCTGATCAGTCAGAAAGTAGAAACCAGAGTTGGGTTGTGCTTGTATCCTACTCCAACTGTGGTTTAGTTGTTCCCCAATAGAGACAGTAACTGCACCCATAATATTACAGCAGAGTCATGTTTCAACCAGTTTATTGTAAAATGATATTAATCAATACACAAAATTTCAAGAAAGTAAATCTTTTACACCTCTACATTTAACCATGCACTTTCTGAATTCAACTGCACAACCCAGACCAAACTTCAGCAACCGAAAGCTATTCCTTAAAATGAATGTTTGAAATGTCCAAAAATGTGGTTGAATCTCACATTTCTCTGTACTTAACAGTATATTTATTCAGTATCAAATAAACTATTTGACACTAACTGCATGTGTTTAAATACACCCTCCCAGACAAACCCACTTTACTCTAAAATGTAGGTATCCACATTGGACTAGTACAAAGTCTCTCTCTAGGCCAAATGGTGTCACAGCAGATACGGAGCGACACAAAGTACAAGGATCAGACAAACGCTCCCTCTAGACAAAGTGGGAGATAACAGAGAGGAAAAAATAGCCTTGGAGGATTAGGGAAGTATAAGCTCTCCTGAGAAAATGATGACACTCTGGATAATAGAGGAATCCAATCTGCATCGGCACAGCTTCATAATCCTTCACCTTTCTGGCCCCTGTCCCACCAGGAGGGGATGCTTTGCCTCATCGCTATGACAACACAACATCTTCCAAATACAAGACGTGCCTGAAAGGCCATAGATCCTTATTAACAGTTAATGAAAAATCTGGTCAACGGGGGGGGTTGTTTATCCCATTTTTGCAACATATTTTTACGCCTACTATACATTGATGACTTATTCCACCATTGTTCAGTTTTACCAGAAGTTATTTCTTCTACCAAAAACTTTAGTAAATACACAGAGCTTCATGTAGCTGTAATGTAAGATCTACTCTGTGAGGGCTCGGCCCAAGCTGCCGAGTGGCCAAACTTCAGAACAACACACAAACTTTGACCAGTCACTGACGCAGTGCCTGACTCGGTACCCTAATTCAGTACAACCCTAAAAGACTTCTTTAAATTATTTTTAACAAGGACATTTTCTTAGTGCTACCCTAGCTCTGTTCACATGAAGACGCAGTTATGTGGGCGTTGAGGAGTACCCCACCAGCATGGCAATTATTTACAACTTTTAAAAACACTGGAGGTCCAGACCTTGGTGACCAGAGTGGTGTGTACACCCAAGCTCACAAGAGGTGGCAGTAAGAAGTAAGGGTGCACATGTGGAAGTGCAGGTATTCAGTACTGGCCCATTTCAGGCGCTGCACTGAGGGGGATATACTATCTAGTGAAATGAGACGTACAAATCTAAACCCAGCAGTCCACCTGATATACGGCAGCAGATAATTATTCAGTTATGCATATTAAAAAACACAAAAATTTATGGCTTGGAGCAGACAGTCCCTTCTTGTGAAATGCTATGTAGCATTGATAACCAGCAGAGGACCACTGTGAGCTCAGAGTGTGCAGCAGCAAACAGTATAACAGCGGCTCAGCAGTTTAGATGCAATTATGATACGAGGAATATGATATGAAGTAACACAAGCTGTCACACAATCACGTTGGTTTGAGCTGAAATGTTTTAATGAATGAAATGAATAATAAGTGCGAGGAGAAAATGAGAATCAGTCTGTCTTGTGTGAGACAAACGAGTTTCTCATATGCTAATATGACAGAAATCATGTTTATGAGCGGGCTGTGTGCAAGACAGTGTCTACATGCTTAAAGCCAACATATATTACAGCCTTCTACTTGACACCTGGTTTTAAGCTAATAGGAAACCCCTAAAAACAATGACAACATGCTGGGAAATCTGCGGCAAAACCAGTTCAGCCCATAACACTCAACATGGTTGATCATATTTCACCACAATGTAAATCAGCAGCATGAAAGCGCCATATGTCAGAAGCCAGCAAAATAAATGACCTGAACCACTACAAGAGATTGATTCAGTAACTGTATAAATGCAGACAATGCACACGGATAGACGGACAGCAGCATAGTTTAGTAGATTATAAGCAAAGACATAAACCATAAAACACATCTGAGGGAACAAAGCGTCAGCCAGCTCCATCACCCAGCACACACACAGCCAAAACACCCACTCTCAATGTGGACGTTAGGGGCAGCAGCAAACACTTACCTTGATGAAGTGCTGATCTTCTGTATCCCAGTGGACAATACACGCAAAACACCCTGCTATCTGTAACACTCACCAGCAGGCCCGTTTCAAACCCAGCAACCAGTTCAGTTGTGAATATATGCACAATAAAACTTCAATTAAAAAAACAGGTTTACAAAAACCATGAGCGCCAAATGTCATAATCAAATGAACAAATGAATGATTCATACATTTATTTGTTTATTTTAAAACACAAAACGACCACAGAACCGTAAATACATTACATAAAACAGCACAATACACAATAACATGTAAAGAAATAGAAGCAATATGATAATAAATACAGTATCAAATACAAAGCAAGGTAATATTCATGCTGGTTTATATGAAATCATTTGATTGTATTTCTCATATTTACTGAGGAGGAGTTTTGTGCAAAAGGAATTAAACACCTGTTCCGAATAAAGGCAGGTTGAGTTCAGTGGTTGAAGCAAATAAAAGCAATTAATTTAAGTTTTTACAGTAAACACAAATTTACTAACTTACAGCTTAAGTCCCCAACTTATATATGTCAACAACAAGCACACATTAAGACACAAGCTACTGCTGCAACACGACAGAACAGACAGCGACTTGCAAATTAAAACAAATACAAACCAATACATTTGCATTTCAGTCAGCAGCAGCGTCACTAAAACAACGCGCAGCCACAAATACAAAAAGGTTTTTGCCTAAACATGCAGAGAGAAGAAAACACTGCAGCCACAGCATAGCTAGTCACAGAATGGCTCTTACCTTCATGCAGTCAGTCGTCTATCACAGTCCAGCTTCATTATCAGTTCTTCCTCGCACTGTGATCACTCTGCTGATGGAAAGTTGCAACAGATCCAAGTCATCACTGCTGCTCTGCTGCCTTTCCCGGTTTCCAAATATCTCAGTTTCCAAAAAATGAGAGTGCATCGCTGATGAGATCGACCGCAAACGTCTATCCCTGCACCATCAAATGTGTAGCGTTTCATTAACTCACTGTCATTCAGCGTTGGGTGAATATTTCTCCTACTTCTTTGTCTGCCTGCCATTTTCTCTTGTGCTTGAGAAGCTTCCTTCCTTTTTCACCTTATGAGCTCTTGAGGGGTTAAGAGGCTTTGTGAATAACTTTAATGGGCTTAACTATAAGGTGAAATTATTAGAAAAAGACGTCACAATTCTAAGATTCTTCTTAGAATTTCATCATTAGGAGCTCCTCTTCATACAGGGAAGCTTCATGAATACGGCCCCAGATGCCCTCACAACTTTCCCACCAATCCTGCTCACCACATCACGATCCCAAATCATTCCAACCTGCTGACCCACCTGCCTCTCATTATCTCATCAGTCCTTCAGTGCATGCAACCAGCTCACCAGCAGCGGTGGAGGAACTCTTCAGGTCCTTTACTTACAGTCCTGCTCATTTGCTTTGGCTCATTTCTTGAAACAGCGTTAACATTCTCAAAGCGTTGGGTGCATTTGTCAAAAGGACTTTTATGTTACAGCACAACACCATTACTCAAAACCATAAAAGGTCATAACTCGCCCTAACTCAAGTTATTGTCTTAAAATGGCTTTGTGTGGTCAAAATAAGTTTTGTTAGTTTTAACCATTTCTTGTCCAATTTTTTTCTTTGACACTGACTGTTTACTGTAGTACAATGTCATTTTTGTCTGAGTGCTTTTGTGTATCAAAGTAAATGCTATTCAGATGCTGATTTCACCGGTACAAGGTTTTACATTACACGTTGCATTACGGTACACCACAGTAAACAGAAAACATACACAGCACAATATAATACAAAAATACATCAATTACAAAAAGAAAGAAAATAGCACTAACACAGTAAAGCTGGAGTGTTACACTAAAGACGCTCTTGTATGTATCACACCTGTTTTATTTCCCTTGCAGTGTAACTTTTCCCCACAGAGAAAAAGATTCCTCAGTTGGATTCAGGAATGGAGAATATGTTGGAAGGAACACGAAGCTCTCCTTTGTTTGACAGCAAACCATCCCTTGATGACAGTGTCATGGTGGACGCTTACATTATCCCACACAATTATAAAAGTTGGCATCAACAAAACACTCTCATTCTCAGGGATATGATCTCTGTAGAGGTGGTCGGGCCCCCCACATCGGCCGAGTACTTCCACCGTGGCTTGGTGGCCAATAACATTTTGGCCTTGTCTCCTACCTTTGGCCAGATTTAAACAAGTTTCACTGATAAACACAAGGGTGTGAGATATTTCACTTCCTTCCAGCACTATTATTCTCAATAGTACAATAAATTCAAATTGACCACTGCTGGTATTGTCATCCCAAGGTTACTTCAGAAAGAAGTACTACATTTATTCTGAAAATATTTCCATTACTTACGTCATACTTAACAAAAGAAAAGCAGCAGTTTCTTCACATTTTAAAATCATCTTTCTTGGAGTGTCTTTGTACCAGGGCTGGGTCCTTGCTGCAGAGGCCGTGGGTTCGGTTCTGACCTGCGGCCCTTTGCTGCGTGTCGTCCCCTCTCTTTCTCTCCCCCTTTCCTGTCACACTCACTCATTATCAAATAAAGGCAATAAAAGCCCCCCAAAAAAATCTTTCTTGTTCTCAGCCAAACAAATGAAGCCCTGAAACCGGCTCTCTTCCTATCAACCATTTCCAGGCGTTTGTGGGCTCTGTGTGACCTTTGCCATTATTTTGTGCCTAACAAAATACATTTTTTGAAACAGAACAGTGTCTCTGTTTTTAATTGTATATGAAGGGCTAGTTCAAATTGATCTGAAACAACTAGAAAAAAGAAATAATAATCTTGTTACAGGCTGGAGGGAAGGCGATGGAGGGCTAGAAATGGTCCCTGGGCTGGCACTTCAGTTTCATAGTCAGTACTCTTTTCTGCAACTTTAGTATAAAGTAACAAGTATATATAAAGAAGACCAATCACACTACCCAGCACAATATACTAAGTGCAGTGCACACCACTGCTTTACCTGTACATACTGGTACCGCAGTTCCTCTCAAATGGTAAGTTTTTTATAGAGTTCATGGTCATCTGATGTCTTTTCAACACTCTGTCTATTGTAGAGCTGTTCACAGAGTTGATATTTTGAAAGACTCCATTATCTTATAAGGTTGCTCCCTGGATCTCTCTCAGAGTTATAGCCTTATTTTCTACCACCATACTGCAGATGAATTTCTCTTGCTGAGGTATAAAAACAGCTTTTTTTGCCGCCAGCACAAGGTAGACGTCTATTCCCAGACAATGGGATTCACCAGTCGATAATATGACTGTATGTCCTGTACTGTAATACACTGTCCTCTGCTCATGTATTTCTCACAGCAGTAGTTCCAGACAGGCATTGACTTTTCTTATGACTTTTCTTGCCTTTATTTTAATTCTACTGTATTGCTATAACTGGAATCCTGTAATAATTCCAGTATTGACCGAGTACACACCTGTTTTCCCTGCAGAATGTTTGGATAATTGAAAACAATGGAGCACAGTTTACCTTAGGCTGCACTCAGCAACCAGCCTCTGCCATTGTCAGACCATGGTTAATTACATGGTCCACAGTTGTGGTCGTATTTCATCTGGGACAGCTCTGTGTCTTTGTACTCTTCTGCCTCTTCTTCTATTCTGCTGTATTCCCTTCACTGCACCACCACGGATCCTTACTGATCTTCCTCGAGCAGACAGATGCCCCCTGTTCATTATCTACCTGCAGGCCGCTGCATGTTCAGAAATTATAGTGATTCTCTTGTGGTCAAGCTCTATAAATACAGTATGTTTGGCTGAATCCATACTCAGGAATAGCACCTTTCAGCTAACTTGACAGAATGTGTGATTTGTTGATGTCAGTCGAGAAAAACTCCCCAAAACCAGCCAATTCAAAATATTTACTGATATTCATGCGCCTGACAGATTTTGACAATTAAAAAAACTATTGTTTATGTGATGACTTCCATGTTTTGGAGAGTACATATTCCACTGAGAAGCAACAATAATCAGTTTTGATCTGCAAGATATAATTGTGCCGATTGAAGACAATTGTATTCATTTGCATAGACTCTCTAAAACATTTGCAATTTGTTTAAAATTTGGTTGGAAGTTTGCACATTACACACTACTGATAATTTTACTTGGATTATTCTGCTGATTCCATCCATTGATTGGAGCCTAAAGCGACACCTTTACAATGCTTGTTTTGTCCAACCAACAGTCAAAACCTCAAATGTATTAAAATGTATTTAAGTCTGAAGTATTACAATTAAAAGAAAACACTTGGGAACGATGAAATGTTTTTACATGAAAAATGACTTAAATAATTGTCAAAATAGTCGCAGACTAATCTTTTTTCAATCGAATCGACTAATCATTTCAGCTGTTCATACCCTGTAGGGTACTTTTATATACAGTAACATGATTTTATATCTTTTAAGCTCCCTGTGTGTTTTGTATGGAGAAAAACACAATTTGTAAAGTTGAGAAGTTAAAGTAGAAAGGTGCAATTTTTTACTCAAAGCCCCTATGAGGAACTTTACGTTTTTTGTTGATTCTGGCGCCCTCTGTGGACAGAAGCGGTAGTGTTTCTACCACTCAATTTAATTGACTTGAAGAGGAATCCGACGCAGTGGCAGGTATTAAGTATAACTATACAGAAATAGCCAATATTCTCACTGATGGTCTTGTTTGCTTGTGTCAGTCAGAGGCATCAATATTAAATTCAGATTCATAACCAGTTAAAAACTTGAGTAAATATATTTGTTCCACTCATTTGGGTCCTTTTCCTTGCTGCCTCGTACACACCGTGTGACATTAATACATCCGTGGTTTGAGGCAAACATCTGATGTGCTGAGAAGGCTTGGCAGCAGCAGCAGCAGCGCCGGCAGCAGCAGGGAGGAAGGTGCAAACATGATTATTCTGCCCCATTCCACTACAAAGCCATCCTAAAGTGATATGATTGGATTGCCAGCAGGGTAGTTTGCATATGAAATGCTACATGAGCAACAGCAGCCGAGTCTGCAAATGAGCTTCACATGAGCGTTGACAGATAGACCGCCTTATTGCAGAGGGTGTTCTGATGGGATGTACTGTATCTCGCAGGCAATGTCTATGTATTTACTCACACATGCATTGTAAGCCATGTCTTTATTATTTGGATTTGTATACAATAGAGAGAGTCAGACAGAAAAAGACAGTTTTCAGGTTCTTTATTCGTCAAAGAAAACAAATGGACTACCTTTTGTGAGGGTTCTCCTCCGACAGTTTTACATAAAAATCAACAGTGTTAATTGCCATTTAAATGAGATGGGAAATACTTAAATTTACTTTGCATACATG
This sequence comes from Dicentrarchus labrax, assembly GCF_905237075.1. NCBI lineage: Eukaryota > Metazoa > Chordata > Actinopteri > Moronidae > Dicentrarchus > Dicentrarchus labrax. Next base: position 21,797,340 of record NW_026136708.1, read on the forward strand.
GATGACTATATGGATGGAGAGCGCTGTGCCATGAAGGATGATGTAATTATAAAGTCCAATTAGCAAGTCCAGTATGAGTCCTCGGTGGCCCACCTGTCCTCTGACGCCACTCGGTGGAACACCTTTGGGGTTGTAAGTCTTTGGCTAAAGATGCCCACATGTCAGGGAGGGGCTGGGAGACATTGTTCAGGATGCTAACCAACGTGGACAGCATCCTCTCTTCCTTCACTGCCTCCAGAGAGTGCAGCTTAACTCCTTCTCCAATCAATGAGCCGGCCTTTCTAACTAGCTTGTTAGTGTCTCTCGCCTTCACGCTCTGGCCCCAGCACACGGCAGCATGAAAGATAGCGCTGGTAAAGCATCTGCACCGTCTTGTTTCAGATGTTCAAGCCTCTCTGCAAGACGTAGACCCAGCTTTGGCCCTTCTTACAGTGGTGCTCAAACCTTTTCAATACTGTACCCCCCCTTGAAATATTATTAAGTACTCTCTGATCAGTGCACAACAGTTTTGACAGGGGAAAAAAAAAGCCAAAATGAAAAGGTACGATACAGTGCTGCACCATCAGTATCTGATTTATTACACAACAGCATTGTCACTGAGTGATCTATTGACCGAAATAGAATATAATATTCACTTTCATTAATGTATAATCAACCAATAATAAGAATCAATATGTTTTTGTTATCTTAGAGTGAGACGTTTATATCTACAGATGCCACGGGTCGCCTCTCCATGTTTGACCGCCATGTTTCACCGCCATGTTTCAGAATCCCAGAAAGGACACACCAAACCTTTCTGCACATTTTATGGCCACTGTAGTTTCTCCTTAACGCTTGGAAGGGGAGGGTGAAGCGAGGGAGTTGCAACCTGCAACTACACCACTACACAGGACACACTGCACACTGGACCTTTAATACTACATTTTAAATGTTCAGAATCCATCATTAAATTCATGGCAGACCATTTTTTTTGACATCATGCTGTGATAACATTAAGACAACATTGTAGGGGCATTGATCTGTGTCTCTTTTTTTCCATTTTTGGGCCTTTTTATGCCTTTATCGATTTTTTTTGTTGAAGATAGAGAGGAAACGGAGGAGACAGAGAGTGGGGACGAGATACAGCAAACAGACGTGAAGTTGGAATCAAATATTGGAAGTTGGTCCTATTGTTTGCCCCAAACTGAGTCTTTTGATTTATTGAGAGACATGTACTTGTGGCTTCACGTCTTTGTCATTCTTGGTGGCAACAGCAGTGATCAAACTCTTTTCCAGGCAGTGGTTTAAATTAACATTTAAATTTCTCTTTAAATTCTCTGCATTACTCCGCAGTATCCCGAGGGGTATTAGTAGCCCCATTTGAGAAACACTGCTGCTCTGTGTTCCCAGCCCACTCCAGCCTGTTGTCCAGGTGCAGTCCAAGGTAATTATAGAAGTGGACCACCTTGACATCCTCCCCCTGGATGGATACAAAGGAGGCTTACCCCTGTAATAGTCCACAATCAGCTGCTTCGTCCAGAGTGAACATTAAGGCATCTATTTCTTTCATGCAATGTTGACTGCAATCATCACATTACTTAAAATATGAATACTGTTCGATAAATCAAAAAAACACTCTGAGATGGATTCAAGATCTTGGCACTGGTCGCATCCATGGCAACGACTCTGGTCTGAAGCCCCCCACATTTGTCCCCTCACAGCCTGTCACCCTCACAGATACTACATAATGATGGTGAGCACTTCATGCATATCACACCATCTTCCATGATATGATATGTCTAAAGATATATATATAGATATCTATAATAGTATATGAATCTGATTCAGACTCTGGATTAGGAGAGTTATGTTGGGAATATTTTTAGTTTTTAACATATTTTTATCACAAGGAGTACCAGTCTTATGCTTTAAATAACATCTCAAACAGCCAAGACAAAGATCACATGTATGTATCTGCTTTTACAGACAATGTGTTTTTCACTGTCTCTGTCAAATCATGTTATTTCAAAGGTACTTTAAAGGTGAACATTGTGTAGTTACAGTGTGAACCCAGACGAGGCTGGAGACACACAGTTGGTCTTTCCACATTTGTGTGAATTTGTTCCGTCTTTGCCACTTAACTCTTACAGGGGATTATACGACTGACTGACCATCTAAAGCGAGGACATAAATAATGTTTATATGTATGTTTTCATTAGTGTTTAATCACCTGAATATCTGAATCGTTGGGTTTTCGTTACCTTATATCGAGACATTTTTATCTACAGACATGGGGGGATATTGAACCGGCATGTTTCTACAGTAGCTCAGAATGAACAGACCAAAAAGTGTTTCTAGATAGAGCCACTGTAGTTTCTCCCTCGTGCTTGGAGGGAGGGTGACACAAGTCTACACTACACACTGTTTCTTTTAAATTAAAGTTTGATGTGAGCAAAAGGAGGTTGTGCTGATTTTACACTAAAATACACTGATCACCTGTTCAACCTGCAAAATCCCGAACCAACTGACACAAGTAAATTTGTTAAATTGTGCCTAAAAGTACCTTATAGTATTTTAGGGGACTGTTAGGAATTAGCACTCACAGTAATTAGATGATAGTTTGGTAGGATTTGGGTTCAGGAATAAGATTTGGGCTGAGGTTTAAGCATTAGGTAATTTGTCATATTACGCTGAAACATTCACTAAATCCTGACAGTAGAACAAGGGAGAGATAATCTGTGGAAAAATCAGGTTCCTCTGGCTCCTTCTAGTGCTCCTAATTGCATTATCAAGAACCCACTGGGCTGAATGAAAACACCCAATTAGAGCCAAGAAGGATAGTTGATTGTTGAGTGTCATTCCCAGGGCGTCAAATACAGATGCTTTGGGACCTTTTGAGGCTCAACAATCAGCTATCCTCAAGCCTCCAACCCAAACCGTCTTCATATCTTTCTCGGCTCTGATTAGTTGTTTCCATTCAGGCCTGGTGGATTCTTATAAATACCATTAGGAGCACTAGGAGGAGTCAGAGGAATTTTTTCACAGATTATCTGTCTCATGTACTACTGTCAGAATTAAGTGGTAATTTAAGCAAATATATATAAAAAAATGTTTTATAGAAGTTACCTACTGCAGCTTTAAATAGTGAATGGCAATGACAATTATCTATTGATTTTAATGTACAACACTAACATTTAACTATTGTTTAACCACATTGTTTCAACAACAAGACAAAAGAAAGAGATGGTGATAAACTTTTGTTAGCCACAGCATAAAATGGATGTTTTGTTATTACTTTTTCCCACCAACATGATTACCTGCAGTGCTGGCAGCTGTAGATTAATATTTCTCCAGTACAAAAACTCTGCAGGTACACAAGCTACCAGTGAAAAAGCCTGACCTAATAAAAATTGAGATACACAAGAACGTAATCAGCCATATACCCAGGGGGAGCATTACTACAAACGATCATTAAAACACTTGACAGCTACAGGAACAAATTACCTCTTGAATTGTTCTATGAAACATATTCTAACGCCACCCTGTTTTAACAGTTTCAAGCTGATTTAAGTGATTTTTAAAGACACACAGTGAACATATGTGTTACAGGAATGATCCAAAAAATGTACAGTAAGTGATATAAAGGATGATTTCATTCCACCAGTAGAACATCTAAATTGTTTCCCATCAACCTGAGATGCTAACTGTTGTTTCCCCCCCCCCCCCCCCGCCACAGATCCTCTATTTGGAGAGAGAACACTGAAGGTTGAAGCAAATTTGTTTTTTGTGGCTCAATCTCGAAGCGAGCACTCGCTTGATCAAGTTGACGTTTAGCTTGAACACAGAGGTCACTCCATTGCCTTTGAGGATTGGAATTAAATGAGTTTTAAGACAGTGTGTACTCAATTTCTCAATGGTAATCCGGTAGAATGCAATGCTGAACAACCACAGCATTACTGTGCGCTTTAGTAAAAGAGCTTTGGCTGTTTTTTTAAAGCGGGCTGAGAGTCTGTATATTTGCATCCCGTGAAAAGAAACTAGGGTTAAAAGGAAAATGTAACCCTCAGAGTCTCTTTAGAAATTAGATTACATCAGTTTGTGCCATCTAAATCTCCTATCTCAGCCCTTATCTACAATAACTTCTGACTGCAGTGCATTATGGTTTATTGAGGCAGCTGTAGGTGGAGAAATTGGCACCTTTCCATTTTCTGTGTTAGATTTAGTTGATGAACCACGAGAGGAGGCTGCTCTGTGACTCTGAGGGAGTTTATCCTCATGTTTCAATCACTGTTTTTTCCCCCTGTAAAGGTCCACTGTAGCTGCATTGGAAATGTGTCTGGGTAGAGTTATGTTTTCTTCATTGGCCGTACAAAGGTAATATAAAGTTCATTTGTGACCTCGGAAACTGTAGTTTGACAAAGACAAAAGATCAGATAAAAGCTAGTAAGTGGGCCTTGCTGAGGAACACAGTGAGATGTGATTGAAAGCTCTGTTAAGAGGACCTTGGATCAAGATTTTTCTAATTTTTACAAGATGTTTATCGCTTGCAGCTCTTTGTCCATATTCAGCAAATCTTAATCTCAGTTACTTCCACCATCCCTTTTTTCACACACTGTTCTCTTGTTGGACATTTAATTAAATTGAATTGAAACTGAATAATGTTTCTCAGTTATTATAAGTAAACAAATATGTTTGACCTACATCTCACAGCCCCTCTGTATAAATACAAATCTGTATTTATTTTGCTTTGTTCTATTCATTGTCATGGAAAATAGAGATAGAGATATGAGAAACACAATCTATGACAGAACTGATTGTGTCCCTCTGAGTGAAGAGAAAAGTGCAGTTGACATTCTGTTGTGAATAATAATACTGCAGTGATAAGTATGCTTTATTTATGCTGTGAAAGGGGTAAAAGAGCTCTTAAAAAGTTGATTTTGTTACATTAAGGATGCAGCGGAGGGTTAAACCTGAACCTAGTTAACTCTTCTTTTCATTGGCACAAATAATAGTGGACACAGGTTGGTTGGATTCAGGCACAAAACTACTTGATTAGAATAAGGAAAAGGTCTTGAGTTACGTTGTGTACTTCATGTAGCTTCACACAGGACACAAACAGTGGTCTCCTGGGTTTGTTTGAGCCATCCATCCACCCCACCACCTTCATACTCAGACTTTCTTGCCCTTTATACTACGCCACCTGATTTCGACAGCGGGCACGTCGAGGAATAACACTACAGGGATACCTACAGCATCTTATTTTGAAGCCACAGGCCATGCTGCTGTGTTTAATGACTTGTGAGAGAGATTGTTGCAGTCTTTGTAAGATGAAAACAAGAGTTATAACTCCCGAGAGTTATTTTCATATAGGTGCTTATCTCCCCTATGAATATCAGACTGCAGGCACTTGTTCACCCTTTTTATTTCATCTTAGACAGCAGCACATCTGAAATGTCTGCGTAAATCTAGTAATTCTTTTTTTAACATACCACAGCAGTGGAAGCCTTTTTAAAACTGGGACAGACGAAGCCTCACGACATTATAGTTAGGCAGAGATGCTCAGGCGTTACATTCTAGCTGTGGACAGATGGTCATTGGCTCTTGTTGCATTGCAGTGCTATAAAAGTAACATCACTTTCTTTTGCTTGCAAAGAATAAACACAAGGCTTCAACTACACGTACTCCAACTACTGTCTGATTCTGTGACTGATTCTGTGTTCTTACACTTTATTCACTCACTCATAGAACATCTGTCTGCAGTGTGCTTTAATATAACAGATGCAGTACTGTGATGCCTGTGTATGATGATATGATGTTATTGTTTCAGTCTCATATCTTTTATCTTTTGTTTGCTTGTCTGTTAGCAGGATTTCTCAAAAACTAGAGATGTCCCTTTTTTTACCTTTCTTTAAACAGGCAACACATTAAGAACTTATTTACAATGATGCATCTATATTCTGAGTTTGTGCTTGATAAATTGTGCAAACTTTCAAACAAATGAGACTCAGGACTCAGGAGTGGCTACTCAATATTAATATTTAAGAGTGATCTTAATGTGGTTTTATTTGTACAATGCATTCAACACTTAAGGCAGTTTACAACAAGTTGGGCACCAATTATAGATAAATTTAATAGCATATGAAAAAACACATTTCAAATTGTATTTTGGGAGTGAATCAAATATCAAATTCTGTGAACATTGTGTGACATTTGTAGCAGTGAAAAAAAAATGTCAGTGACATTGAATAAAACATTTGGCCATTGGCTAAGAAAAGGGCTGATTTTGTTTAAGGCAAATAACATCACCATGTGCTAATTTGTAGAGCAGTTTAAGCTTTTATTCATATGTCCCGGGGCCAGTTTCACAAAGAAAGTGAAAGTCGGCCATCCTACCCCAAGGCTAACTCTAAACTCAGACAATCAGTGGCACCAAGAGACAGAAAAGAGAAGGACATGGCTCATGATTTTAGGTTTGCCAAAAATGTTTTTAGAGACTGCAATAAATTGTTGGAAATATACAGCAGTGAATTTGTCTGTTGATTTCATTTGCTTGAGGAAATAATGAGTCTATGCGCTGTTGATACTATTAAATGTTCTTTTTTTTTTATAGGTACTGTTTCCCTTTTTTTACCCAGTAAAATGCCCTTGTGTGCCCTTTTCCACAACTACAGAGAACTAGAGTGCTATGATTGAATTAATAAGTCTGACTATTAATTACATCAAATTCTAACTAACTTTGTCCCTTTTTCCTGGATTCAGTGGTTCAAGACAAATCTATCAGTAAAGACCGATCCATCCTCAGCAGTTCCTCTTCCATTTTGAACTACAAATGTTGTCCAATTTTCACAAAATGTTGATAACATATTTGATTTTTTTCTGTAAACTTCCATAACTTTTGAATCAATTAGATGACACTTGAACATATTTATATTGAGCAGTCCTGCAAACATTTGATTGTCCATGGATGGCACTATTTAAGTTGCCTAAGTGGTCATGAGTCTGAATCATTTGAAATTTTGCACAAAGTCAGCGTATAGCTTGTCTTCAAAAATCTGTGTGATTGCTTATCAATATATTTATTTTTGAATCTACATGCAGATGCAAAAAGCTTAAAATATCTTCTAAGAATTGCAGCATTGGTGCATGCCATCTGCATCATAGATTAATTCACTGTTTTTCTATTCTAAGCTGACTCATCTATCTGCCTCTTTTCATGCTGGCCATCACTTTACGATCCTGTTGTCCACATGTGCTGTTTGTCTTGTTAGCCATGTAGCAGTCAAACACATCAAGCAACTGTCGCCATATGAAAGCATTCACATTCATGTTGTGATTGCTGGAAGTATTATCACAGCGAGCCATGTCACTCCAGCTTAGGCGACCCAGGCCGCAGTGTGGCTAGATGGCCTCATCCCTGACTCATTCCTCTGCTCAGTGCACAGCAAGGTTATGTCATTCCAGCAGGCATACACACTGTGGAGGAACGGCCTCTGCCAGGCTGCATCACAGTGTCGCTGTTCCTGTTTGGATGAACACAGCTTATGCTCTCTGTGCTCCCTCTCTCTGTCTCACAACAGAGGCAGAGGTCACCTCACTCTCTGCTTCTCACACTGTAAATGGGAGCATTTGCAGTTAATTTGCACACGTCAAACATGTTGTGAAAATGGAAAAGGAAATAGGCTTTTATATGTTCACTGCTATTGCGCTTAAATAGCTGAGCTTGATTCTAACATAAGTATTGTGGACTCAGTAACCCAGTATTAATGATTCACAGAATGTGTCTTATTAATTGAGTGACTCAGTTCAGTTCATCACTTACAGGGATCAGTGGGTGGACATGGCTCAGGAGGTGGAGCGGGTTGTCCGCTAATCAAAAGATTGCCGGTTCGTTCCTGGCTTCTCCCTCTGCATGTCAGAATGCCCTTGAGCAAGATACTGAACCCCAGTTTGCTCCCAATGCTGTGCCATCATTGTGTGAGTGTGTGTGAAACAGATTAGTTAGTTTCTGATGAGCAGTTGGCACCTTGAACAGCAGCCCCCTGCCATCAGTGTGTGAATGTGTATGAATGACTGTGGTGATGCAGCTTTTGGTCTGTTCTGTACTCGTGCTGAAGGCGTGCTTCACTGTAAAAAAAAAAAAAAATTATAATAAAATAAAACAAACTTTCATAAGTTACAACTTAAAGTTCGATATACCAATCCATATATCTTTAAACTATAACAAAAACAATTCTCTGCGCGACCCTACACACGGTCAAAACCATAAACCTCACCATGCGCCACCTGTAACAAGTAGTCCAATCCTTAAGTAGATTGAAGGCAGCGCCACCCAACGTCAAACATGGAAATGCCTCCAACATGACATGTAGTGTGAAGCACTTTGAGTTGTCTGAGGACTAGGAAGGCGCTCTATAGTAAGTCCATTTACCATTTACGTGAAATAACAGTGCTCCAGCTGGTTTCAGCCTTTCCATTTGAACTGGCTGTCAGAGGAGCTCTCAGGGCTTAAAGTTCTCAGGCACTATGCCTGATTTCAGCAGGTTGAAATTCACATAATACTTAATTCAATGCATTGCACAAAGTTCTATTTCGGCTGCCACTTCAACTTCTTTCAAATGTTTCAAGTGTAAATGTGCAGCAGTGAGCATGTGTAAATGTTCTTTTATCTTGCTGGATTAATGAGTCTTTATCTTCACCTGGTTGCCATTGATTACATGAACAATGGATCACCGACTCTTTATCTTGTCTAATTGTTTAATGATGTTTCGATTTTGGCCTGAGGATAAAACTTGAAAAGATGTTTAAAATGCAGCGTGTTGCCTTGTTGTTATAGTCCAAGTTGCATGAAATAAGATTTAAAGGCCAAAGAAATCTTTTCTTGAAGGGGCAACATGCTGTTAGGCCATTTCTAACAGCCAGAGAGGACAGATAATTTAGCTGCTGAGTCATGACCGAAGTCAGAAAGAGAATAAAAACATTTTTAGAGTTTTACATAACCCAGCTACCATATGTAGATGCATTAGCTTCATGGTACTGTATGGTTATATGTCACATTTGATACCAACTTTTTTTAACCACTTTCATTCAAATTGCTTTCACCTCTCAGGTTGACTGAGAAAGTGTCGGCCACAAAGAACTCATTTACACCCAGTCTATTATTCAACCAATTGTCCTCTTGTTTTGCCGATATTAAACAAGTTAATTTGTCTACACAGGAAATTAAATGACTTAGTATTTTGTACCCACTCATTAGCGGTATTGTTCATTAACTTCCCGCCGACCTGATGTCATAGCAGATTTTTCTTGCCGGTGCAAAACAAATGTGTTCATTTATACAGTGGCTGACTTTTTCAGGTAGTAATATTTTGGTTTGTGTACTACCTGAAACCCGGGAGGTGAACTACAAGGGAGCCAGGGGAAGCTTGGCTCTTCCTAATAACATATGAGCTCCACTGAAACAATTATTTGTGAAATTTTGGTGGGTCTCTAAAAACATTTTTTGGCATTTCTGCGACAGTGATAGCTGGAGGAAGACAGGAAAGGCAGGAAAGAGAGAAGTTAGGTCTACTATATGGGCTGCATGCTCTACCAGGTGCTATTTTTGCAATGCATTCCTAATTTTCTTTATTTCTACCTTCCATGTTGAAAGTCAGCATGGTCTCTCCTTCGTGCTTGGGGGGGGGGGTGTTGCCATCTGTAACTATACCACTAGATGCCACTAAATCCTACACACATGACCTTCGAACTGAAAATCCTGAACTGTTCTCAAAGGGCAAAAACATACAAGGAATTCTGCAAGAGCTGCTATTCTGCTTCTGCTCTGGTGGTTAAGTTAACATAAAGCTACTTCTCACGTCATTTTGGACTTTGCTACTTGCTTTGCATTTTTACATGCATTGCTTACTGGATCAACATAACGTCGTGCTTAATGTCTTAATGTCATGCTTTTGTGTTATATTCAACTATATTATGCAGGTTTTTATGTTATTATGTCGTGTCTACCTCCTGGATCATTGAACAAGACAGGAAATAGAAAAAGTGTCACTACTTCACTTTGCATTTATATAAAAAAAAACTAATTTGTCTCTTGCAGAATGATGGATGATTCAAGACAAAATCACATTTAATGGTAGATAAATAAAACACATTTACAGAGCTTGTTCTTTTCAAGCTTGACAACCACAATTACAATTCTCCATTGTTATTCCCACCCATTACCCTCGGAAAACTGAAAGGCACTGAATAACTTGACACATGGTGAAGACGGAGAAGCAAGCCAGGTCCTCCAAAAAAACCAAAATCGAAGGTACCTGGAGTGCCAGCAGCTGTGCCGCGCTCTACTGTGTTGAAAGCTTGATGAAAACAGTGCTGCACTTGACTACCAATCTACCACCCTTGGGAAGGGCTGTAGATTTTGAATGAGCTTGATATCCACTGAATGAGAAATAAATGCCTCTCTTAAGTACCTGTCAGCAATGCGAGCAGAGCAGCAGCTGTGTTACGCTTCACTCAAAGCTTTTTAAAGCATCTCTGGCTGAATACGGGGGGATGTAGAGGTTATTGAATAAGCTCATAAAAAAGTAAATGCTCACATAAATACACGACAGATTACATTTTCATTTGACGTTTTAGACATTTAGCTGACACTCTAATCTAGAGGAATTTAAAGTGCGTAGAGCGGTAGGGTGCGTAACCTTCAGTTGCAGCATCACTCATAAATAAAACACAAAAATCAGGATTTAATGATGATTAATTGATTTTAAATTACACATATTACAAAGATACACGTGGCATCTTTTTAATGGCTGAAAGGAAATTAAAGGTAAGCTGATATCGTTAAGAAAACAACCATCAATAGAAACAAACAAAATGTGATGACTGATAAAGACTTAATTCAAACCTCCTCTTCCGATGTCAGATAACACACTCTGATGTACTGAGGCACAGCAGGGCTTTGAGCTAAATGCTAATGTCAGCTGATGACATCCATGATGCTAACAAGCTCACAATGGCAATGCTAATATCCTGATGTGTAGGAGGTATCTTAGTTTATGCCAACATCGCTAATAAGAACTAAATACAAAGCGCAGTTAAAGCTATAATATGGAACATTTCCATATTAAAACTGTTTTTATATATTTTGCTCAGTTGTGTGCTTACCAAATCCAACATTTCCAATAATTGCATTGTGAGATCAGAGATCTGTTTTATATAACGAACAATGAAAATAGTATTTTCCTGCTGACCAGATGAGAAAACGCTTCTGTGTCACTCTCAAGATCAATTTCAAACGATTTTTGTACTTTCATTTGGAGGATTTGCCAAATACATAAAAGCAGGAAAATAACCTCCTTCCAACAAAGGTATGGCATCTACTTACTGCTTCATAGAGAGCAGATAACACTCAACACATCCCCCTTTTATCAGTACACAGTGACATTTTCAGACTTTAGATCAACTACTGAAATTGAACTTTCCTTCACATTTAACAGTCTATATGTTCAAAGTGTGGATACCCCCTTTATCAGATGCATGATCGGTCTCAGAGAGCTTCCTCAGAGTGCTGACACAGAGCTCACTAAGAATACAATAAGAATACAGTGTAATTTTAATTTTAATTTGTGTTTCAGTCATCTTCTTTGTGCCTGTTTTTTCTTGCTGTTACAGGCATTAAAATGCCACCGTACCTGTCCTCCCCTCTCCATCCATTTCCTCCCCTTTCATCTCTTAATCCTTTTTTCACGACAGCTCTATTCTCTCCATTCTTCCCTCCCTCTCGCTCTCTCTCTCAATATTTTACATACATCTCCTGACCCTCTCCTCTTCCTCCTCCTCCTCTCCCTTATTAGTATTCATAACAGTCCGGCCTATCTATCCCGGTGAAATGCGGTAGCATTTAGAAATGTTGCAGCGCTTCAGCCATCACATTCCCGGCTAATTTTGGATCATCATGATGAAAAATCACCAAGGCTTCCCCAGAGCCTCTGAGCCGGAGCCTGTGTGTGTGTGTGTGTGTGTGTGTGTGTGTGTGTTTGTGTGTGTGTGTGTGTTTATGTTATAGGGTTTGCTAGGATTAAAGCAGAACGACAGATATTAAATGCAGGCTACAACCTCACCTCACAGTGCCGTCATCGCATTTAAGGCTGCAATTTAATTTACAAATACGGTATAGAGCGGTTTGGTTCTTCAGATTGTGTCGTTGAACTGATAAACAAGCACTTGTGTTTATTTTGTATCAGCACAGAGCTGTATCATTGTGTCCTACTACACTGAAACGCAAGATATTAGAGCTACAACAATAAATATAACTTGGTGAAATGTATGTTATGTTAGCCATAAATGTTTTTATGTAACAGAAATGACACTGTACGATCAATTTGGTCCAGAGTGAAATGTCTCCAGTCAACAACTATCGGATGAATTGCCATCGACATTCTTATCGAAGTACTTTATCTCGGGAGGATGAATCCACATGACTTTGCTGATGTGTAATGTAGCCCGCCAACAGATAATGTCCCCAGTGAAAAATGTCATTTAATGGCAGGACACCTTCAAAACAAATGAGCAAATTTCAGTCAGCTTCAGTCGTATCTTCAGAATAATGCAAATATATACTGCTAATGCAAGTCTTCCAACCTAAACTACATAACTGGTCCTTGGCCCGACATAACATAACTGTCAGTGTCTTCTAAAATGCAATGTGTAACTTTTTCAAATGCATTAAGTTTAACAAACTACTTGGTTCTGGTGAGGGAAAGATCACCAATAGAAAGAAAGAAACCAATAGTTGACAGTTGATAGGATAACTAAGTCCTAAACACTCAATACCACTCACCTTCCAAGCACGTAAACTACCGTGGCCAGGGTGTAGAGTCATTGTTTGGTTTGTCTGTTTTGGGCTACTGTAGATGGTTCAACAGTCAGAAACAACCATCAGAAAGCATTAATGATCTGCTAGATTCTCTTACATTTATACAACTTGTCACCTGGAGTTCAGCAGTACAGCATTGGAGCCCCCGTTGGAGGCTACAGACTTTGTGGTCTCATTTCACTGACAAAGAACTGACCAATATATTTAGCTCCATTCACAGAGAGAGATATCACACAGCTCAGATATCTATGGTGTATTGTCCATGGTAAGCTTGCTTGCAGTCAATCTTCACAGGTCAGTAGAAGTCAATAGGAAGTAAACACAAACACACAAACACACACACACACACACACCTGCTCTTTGTTGCGACACCGCTGACTAAGCAACTGTGGTCTTTTTTTACAGCTTCTTTATTGGCCTAACTGATGCTGACTTTGCATCTCGCAGGCAAAATGAAATAATTGTAACACAACATGAACAAGCTTTAACAATAGACCTCTGTGTCCATATATTGTATTGAAGACATAAACCCATAGCACTGCATAAGCCCGTCTGTCAATCAAAGCAAGAGTTACGAGTTATTTCTTGCAGTGGGTGTGCGCACAAAAGTACTAGAGAGAAGGGATTTGTTTTCTTTTTCTTAAACATTTCAAATTGCATTTATCATCATTTTTCATACCAATAATCATGACACAGTCTGATTAATTATTGATGATTCACGGTCTGCAGGGATAATCGCCTTATAAACAGGGTCACTGGTGCGGGGTTTAATTGTTATCAGTCGCACACTTTTGTTATAATATGGATTATTCAGAACAGGCCGATCACAACAGTCAATCTTTTTAATCATCATCCAATGTGACCTTCACCTCCCTTTTATGCTATTTCATCAGCTTTTCTATAAGCCTTCCCAAACAGTCCTGCACCATTTTACACTTTTTTTTTTAAGCATGGATTTCAAATTAAAGTCCAGACTGTGAGATAATTCTTATTTCATATTAAAATATAGATTTATGTAATTTCTTCAACTTAAAGGACCTTTGTGTGACATTTCGGAGGATCTATTTGCCGAAAAAGAATATAATATTCATAGGTTTGTTTTCGTTAGTGAATATAGCAATCACTGAGTTTTTGTTACCTTATGAGCTGTTTATATTGTATGGAGTCCGCCATGTTGAACCATGATGTCTCGAGTAGCCCAAATAGGGCTATTTTTGCGAGTTTTGCAGCCACCGTTGTTTCCCAGGTCGTCAAATACAGTTGTGAGCTGTGTTCATTTAGTTGCAATCTGAAACTTCACCACTAGATGCCACTAAATCCTACACACTGGACCTTTATATCTGTCCACATAGGAAGGAGGGACAGGGGGGATGGATGGGTCGAACACAGGACTTACACACAGGAGACTTGGGTTGGTTTCCTGTGTGCAACCAATAGTCAACATAAATTGTTTTAATTATTTTATCCCCAACCATGATATTTTCCTAAACCTAACATAAATGTGACCATCACCTGAAATGTTTCTCAGCAAGTTCAAACTCTAACTGGACATTGCAATTTCTTTCATATTCTTGCTAACTTGACCGCCAAAGCGTGTAGATGATACCGTGTCAGTGTCGTGTTTTTCCTCACGCAAGTGTAAAAAGTACACGGTGGATCGCCTACACACTTTGACGAGAAATGTGAAATGTGAAGCAGCCCTCAATCAGTTACCAATGATACTAATTAAGGTTCACGTTAAAACAAGTCAGGGTGCTGCTATTGTGCGTGTTGGCTTGCTGTGAGAAAGGTCTATTCTTCCACTTCTGAGGAGAAAAATCTTGTTTCTGTGACACGATCTGACACAAGATCTACTAAAAATGTCAGGAGAGCGGTTTTATGCATTATTAAATACGTTGAACCAATTTTCACAATCTAGTTGATCCTGTACAACAGCTGGCAGCACAGCATGATGCCCGGGGGAACAACATCTTTTTTTAAAAAACTCTCACGTCTCTCTTCCAGTTAATCTTCATTCATATATACAGAATTCACCTCTTTGAAGCCTTTGATGCAAAGATGGGAGAAGTTCTAGTGTTTGAAAACCATTTAACTAACCAATTGTTGTGTAAACATCAGGCATTACACTTAAGATTGTATTTCATTTTCTGAAATTTTCCAATAAAAAACAAAACAGACAATCCTTCAGCAGCTGGATCCTCAGGGTCATTGACCTGCTGACAAGAATGATACTACGGATCGGAAGTCTGATCACCTGTGACCCAAGAGGCGTACAATCTACAGAGCTTTGAAGAAGAGACATCGAGGTTTGAGCGCTCCATACATTTTCTCAATTAACACAACCCCTGCATGCAGCAGTGGCTGATTCAAATATTCTCCCATTAACTAACCACCATCCTCAACAATGAGAAGAAAGTGTCTCTTTACTGAGCTTTTCTCCAGCGGTGGACCGAACGACCAACTGACGACTGCTTTGGTGCCGACCGAAATATACATCAAGCTGAAATCAGGTATTTTGGTGCATTAAAATACTTGCAATGATAACATACTTTGTTTTCAACGCTAACTAGCATGCTAACATAAAACTAAGACAGTGAACATGGCAAATGGACCAGTGTGAGCATGTTAGCATGCTGACGTTTTCATTCAGCACAAAGCAGTCTATAAAGGCTGCTCTAAAGTATAACCTCACAGAGCCCTAACATGGCTGTAGACTCCCACATCCTAACCACATACTAACTCTAAGCAGGTGTTCAGTATATAGTGTGCTCACGCTAGAAAAGTGATGAAGAATGAAGAAAACCCAAACAAAGACATCCATAGTTAACACAGTTAATTGGATACTATTCTCCCTCAATGCAATGCAGACACGACTTTAAATAAATTGTGGATGTTGGTGAAAAAGCTCCACAAAGATCTTGCAAAACAAAAAAGTCTAATAGGAAGTGATACAATATGTGAAATGTCTTTTTTAATAACTATAATAGCCCAGTATACTATCCACAATGGTCCCCAACATTCATAAAGACATCAAACAAACAGACTATTTATCAGTTAGACAGAACAGAAGCATTTACTGGTGAAGATGTCTTGTGCACCAGGTGTAATCTGTGCTTCAATCCTAACATGACACCCATCACTTGCACCAGTGCAGTTAACTAAATGCTGCATGACCAGCCAAGTGTGCAAAGCCTTGCCTCACATCATTGTAGCTGTTGTCAATGGAAGATAGATGATCTGGCCCTTGAGGCTGAGTAGCTGGACTACAGTTCTGTGTATTACCTCGTGTTCTATACTGTACTGTATGTTGGGGATGGGTGAGCCATATAAACAAGGATCAGGACATGAACACAGCCATGATGTAGCCAGAAGTTCAATGAATATATCAAAAAGTTGAGGTTTGGATCATTTGCAACGCAATCATGTTCAGCTTTGTGAGGGTTTATAATGGTGTTCAAATGAAGCATACATTAAATTCTAACTTGAGGCGAATGATACATGAATCATGAGACTTGAAACGAATCATTTTATGTTCGAACATCACACATAACACAATTCTTATATGTTTGGTGCAGTATAAATAATTCAGACACAGCTTACATGTATAATTGAATGAATGCTTTATTTAAATACAGCCGAGTGAGCCCACAAGCATCAAACTATCGTAACCTGAAATACCAAGAAATACATGAAAATACATGAAGACAATAGGACTCTGTGCTAATTAAAGTAAACTTTTCAATTTGAATACACAGACATAAACATAATTGCAGAATCACGTAGGCTTGCACAGAAACATTCTTTTTTTGACCATGTGTCTGTACAAGCCCGCAGCCAAAAAGGAGCCATTTGAATGGCTGAGTAATTCGTGGGAAATGCAACATGAACAGCATTGGCTGATGTAGCAGAAGTCCTTGAGGATAAAGCAGAGGATGAGCGTGCTCAGGGCTGGAGATGTGGTGGTCTTTCCAGTTTATTTAATATGAGTTCAGTTAGCACAGCAGTGAAGCAAAAGAGGGAAAAGCAACACTGTTAGGACGGCTTCAATTTGTCAGATGGCTCTTTTTGTCAGCTTTTTTATTCCACACCCAGTGATGATTCAAGTGGACATGAGAAATAACAGCAGTCCTTATAACGTCTCTAAGTCTGTAACATTTGACTCTTGAAATTTGTGGTAATTTTTTAAACAATGGGGTCTAGAAACAGCTTCTCATTTCTTATTAAGTAAGTCGTAAGTTGGATGAAAACTCTGTCTTTGCTGACTCGTATGTAAACTAGAACCTGTGCTAGGCCAGAATGAAGCAATGAGTTCTGTGTAGCATCTGGGACCAATGTACATAGCTAATGATGAGCTCCTCGACCTTGGAAGCAATGATACGTATACCTAGTATCTCTCTAACTAGTTCCCCATGCACCAACGTTGAGGAATCCAAATCTTGAGAGAACCGCGCTGCCGAGTTAAAGTTGATCAAAAAGCGATCAAACAACAGTCACAGGAGGAAAGTGCACTGCTAACATCAATTTCACTAATTTACTGATCACTGAAGAATATGTTGGTTTGTTTAGATGCTGTTATTCTTTAATGTCCCAATAACTCACTGTCCATCTATGGTTTGTAAGCTACAGCTCAAGTTTGTTAACTTTGTCTCTGTCGGGCCTCCAGAGCTCCAGCTACTGAGACTGAGAGAGAAATAATAATAAAAACTATACACAGTACGTTCCATTACAATGCATGATTACACAAAACACACTGACATTATTTTTGACTCCAAAAAGGGATGACTAAATATGCTCTCAATTGGACTTTAATGCATTTAACAAGTCTTTGAGGTTGCCGAAAAATGTGAATTTTCAGCATGAATCTCCCCTTTGATGGTGTCTGCCAATCCCACTTAAACCTCACACACAGTGTTCCTCCCCTAAACTACCTCCCTGTCATTTACGGGCATGTCTTACGGTCATGATGCGTGGGGCGGTAATGTGAAGTGATGCTGCATCGTTAGGTGTGAATGTGTGTGTCTGCTAATCGCCTAATAATTGGATGTGATGGCAGAACGTAGGCCGTGATGATGAATTACCGGCAGCCGAGCTGTGAGCACAGCAGGTAGGTGGCAAATGCTGCAGGTGCTGAGTTGGTGCGTGTGTGGTTCCCTGCTGCTGTTACACGCGCACACATACACATAAATGCAGAGACACACTCATGTCAAAGGCACACATAAGGAATTTGCACACATGCCAGTCACACACCTATAGGAGGACTTGCACACCTAATTCAAACAAAATGTAAGATGAAGGGGGGACAACTGGAGCCTTGGGGGTGACACACTCACACACACACACACACTCACACACACACACACACACACTAGCAAGGCAGTCACATAGGAAAGCCATTGAAACAGAGCTTATATAGAAGCAGCCCACCATGCTGAGGAGATCTGCTCGCGGCTAGCTGTGCAGACGGCTGAAGGAAGCTTGCCTAATCTACTCTCTATGTGAAGTGGCAGTCACACTGGTTCAGTCACTCTTTCAGGGCTCAGAAGGAAAAAGGATTCTTGCCATTTTCTTTTGTTCTTTCATTGTCATTTTCATTCATTGTCAGGGCTGATTTCCCCCTCCCCCGGTAGATAGAGTTGTCATCCCGATAAAACTGATGAGAACGGCACTCGACTTTGCACAGAATTGGGAGGATTTACTTCACCTAAATCTTTCAATGGCTTCTTAATCGCTGTTTCCCATCTGCATTCTAGGAACGACTCGCTGAGGAAGCGAAAAATGTCACCACAGAAAATTATGGCTTGTAATATATAAAATATGCCTTTATGCTACTCACTTATGTGTGAAAGTAAACCCACCTCCTCAGCTCAAATCAGACACCGAGGCTGGAGCAGGGCTCTAATGCTTCTAATTGAAACACTATATTTACCTTATTGGGGCAAATTAAATTCTGTTCTGAAGTGTTTAACCAAACAGCAGTGAGAAAATACTTCACCTAGAGAAAACCTTGGTGAGACCAAACAAATCGAATCCCTTTGAATAAGGTGGAGGTTTCAGAGCTGAGGGATGGGACCCCCTAAGGGCGTCACAAGATTGAACAGGTTTGAAAACATTTATGATCTACAGTTGTTTCATTATGCAGGGATCAATTCGAAGTGAACAACATGAACAGTAACAATATTAATTGCGGCTGGAGGTTAGAGACTTAGGCGATCGGTAACGTGATTCTGCTGGGAAACATCTTCATCTAACAGCATCTAAGCCCCAGGAGCAGAAGAACTGAATGGCTCAAGGAATGCAAAAGGTAATTTGCCACATATGGTAAGAATTTGGGAATGTGCACATGGCTTTCTGCTGCTGCACTGGCAATAACAAAAGTTCGTCTTGGACTCGACAAAGGTGGTGTTGACTGCAGCACTGCGATTAGTCCTGTATCTGAAGCCACTAAATTGTAAAACTTCTTCAACAGCAAGGAACAGACGGCTCGATAAATAGAAAATTTACTGGAGCAACATCAGTTGTATAGTCTGATTATCTGGTCTCATTAAGCAATGTTTATGATACTGGTTAGCAAAACTTGCTATATTAATCATATCACATCACTAACCTCTATTTCAAGCTGCAGTCGGCTCTATTTAGCCATGTGATGAGCTTGTTAGGCTGGTAGGGTCGGAGGTGCCGTGCTCTGATGATACAAAATACACAATACAAAACATCAAAGCTGCCCGGCGGATGCACCTTTCTTACTGTTTACCTGTACATTTCTGAGGAAAATTACTTCTTTGGGGATCCAAAAGTAATGCTTATAAAACAGGAAAAAAGCACTCTGGTCATAATCCATTGACATGCATAGCCAGTAATGATGAATTAGACATGGATTTGTTTTAAAACGTCACACCCCAGAAAGTTTGGGAACCATTTATCCAAATTGATGGGAGGGCTTCATCCACTGAATGTTCAGTTCCTAGCTCTTTCTGGAGCTTTTTTTTGTTGTCTGAACATCCCACGTAAAGTCTCAGAAGGCTGTTACTGAACTCAAAGCACTGGTGTGTGTAATTACCTAATCTGGCATTTTAAAAATTGGACTGATCTGCCGAAAACGGGGGTAAGCAACCTGTGTCTGTGGAGCCTTAGCTCCTCTCCAGTGGCTCCCAGTGTCTTTGACAAAAAATTATATTATATTAATAAATGTTATTTTTTAACATTTTCATTTAGCATTGTTGTAGTCCCAAAGTGATTCTTACATCGTCCAGTTGTAAAATGTGTACGTTTTACACAACACATAAAAGTAAATGTTTCAACATTTCGTCAACTAAAATGTGCGTCATATGTTACGTCCTGACCTGACTTTGATCTGGAGGACGAAATTAGCATTATGAGATATTTTTTGCAGCTCCAGACAGATTTCTTGGGCTCTTTTGATAGTAAGGGTTGCTGACTAAGGCTCCAGTATTGGTTTCTGTTTGGTCCAGTGGAGGTCTTGGTTTTGTCCGTTTGACCTGCGTCCTATATTCAGGTAAAAGACATCATAAAATTTCATTAGACTAGGCTTAAATGTATAATTGACTTCGACCGTTGCATAAACTGATTATCCTCCCCATTGAGTGAAATGAAAATTCAGATCTTAGGTTTTCTCTGTGAATGTGTTCCACTGTTGCAGATGTGTTTGCTGGCTGTCATAGCCTACAAATGTAAAATGATTCAGAACTAGCCTGAGGACAAGATTTGGGATAGAGTACATTTTACCAATGACAAGGAAGTTGAGAGAAGAGATCCCTAAAGCCCTGGCAGGACTCGGTGTTCCACAACACTCTTGTTGGATTGTCAAGGACCTCTCAACTCCAACCTGCTGTTCACACTCAACAGCTTTGGAGAGCTGCAGTTTTCACACTTCTTCCCTGGAGAGACACCTGTTCAAAACATGAACTTCCAGCAACCTGGACGACTTTCAACCTATTGCTTTAGTGAAATACACAAATATGTCATAACATTTCATTCAAATACTTATGTATGTGCTTAGAAATTTAAGAAGCTTCTATGGCAAGCAAATATCATGGCTGGAGACTGTTGTTACTTGTGTTTGCAGAAATATCTCATAGTCCAATATCAATCTTCCCTAAACCCAACATTGGCTTTCACACCAAATGAAGCCAGATGTCAAGATCATGTATTAGTATAGATAGCGAAAGTCTGCTCTCTTCCAGAAAATGTCAATCAGATATGAAATAGGTGGAATTCAAACTGAGGAAAAAATACAGATATCTGCTATAAGCTTAACAGGATCCCACATAAACTGAAGATGATATGAGTTCTGTCTGCGAGTCGAGGGGAGATTGTTGTTGGAGCTTTCCACGGCTCAACCTGGATTAATGGGATAGGTTCGATCCTCCCTCCTCCAACAACATGGAGTTGCATATATGACTGAGTTTCGATTGGGTTTGAGAAGGTTAATATATATATTATATATAGAGAGAGAGATATTTGTGGTTTGATGCTGCTGATATTTCTAATATCCTTAAAACTGCACAAATATATTTTTTATGCCTCTTTACTGTTATAGTTCCCTCTCCACCACCTCTATCAGCGATGCTTCGATAAGCCCACTGTACACTATCTGCAGAACAGCCGACAGACAATG
Source organism: Dicentrarchus labrax (assembly GCF_905237075.1). Taxonomy (NCBI): domain Eukaryota; kingdom Metazoa; phylum Chordata; class Actinopteri; family Moronidae; genus Dicentrarchus; species Dicentrarchus labrax. The sequence goes on from NW_026136708.1 coordinate 21,818,825, forward strand.
TTATCTGGTGAACATATGAAGCATTTAGAGAGCCAGACAGGAGATGCTTGTGGAGACAGAGCTAAAAGAAGAACATTGGAATCACATTCGTCAGGTGGCAGAAACCTTTAACATCTGCTGGATGCGTAACTAAGAGGCTCTTTGCTAATAATTTCATTACATCAGCTTGAAATGTGATAATATGTTAATGTTGTTTCTGCTGCCCCCAAGTGGCCAAAAAGAAAATCAGGTAGGTTTAATGACTTACTGAAATGTAGATAATGGACATAAATGTAGTTTATAACATCTTGCTAACATGTTTAGCAACTTTATGTTCCTTTCACACCTTGTTTGCTGCACCCAAGCTGCCAACAAATAAGAGGAAACAAATGTATTTTTATCATAATACTCATAGTAGTAGTTGTAAAGTGCTGCTTTTAGAATACAGTTTCAATGATTCAACTACTATCAACCTTTATTTATGCAGCATGTTTAGATTACAAAAAGAACTACTGAGAGGTTACTGAGAAACATTTATTCTTTAGGGATTTTTAAATGATGACAATACAACTAATTAAAAGCCAATTTAAAGTCTTTAATGATTGCTAGCTGTTACAACAATCTAAAATACAGTGTTTATAAGGCTAGCTGTGACCATGAACTTCCAAGATGCATCAATCATCAATCAATCATATGCTCTGGTATCTATTTATATTAATGCCCTTAATATAATTAATTATATAATTAAACAGCCTTGAACAGGCTGTGTATTGGCAAGAATCTGGCAATACGATAAATACACAATACAGGGTTAAGATTGAATATATTGCAGTACTGTTAGCAAGGCGATATATTAGGATTTCTTTTTTTTCTTAAATATAATTTTAAGCCGTCAGAGTATAAAGAACACACCACCATAGAGGACTTACTTTCTTTATGCAACCAGAACAGTGAGATCTGCATTATCACAGTCTCTGTAACATCCAATCTCACTGCACTATCTAGCTGTTGTGGGTTTAAACACAAAAACAGTGTTTTTGAGAATTGATACAATATTAAAAAACTAAATATCCCAATCAAATATTTATCAATATTCTCTTACACCCTTAATTACTGTACATTAACTATTTTATTATTCTCTCTGATGGGCAGACCGGAGCCTTTACTGTTTCCTATGTGGTATTATCAGATTTTCTTCCTTCCTTTGAGGAAAACAGACATTGTGTATGTATCTTTGTCTACTTCTCTGGACACGAAGTCCCAACAGGAGCATTATGTGACTAGGATCAGCAGGGATCAGCGAACAGGATCAGGGAAAGCGGGTTTAACAGCACCTATGGTTAGCATAGCCCCAGCAATCCCTAGCAAGTAGCAGTACTGTAACACAAGGCTGGAACACAGAGAATACATGTCATCTTATCTTTCTTGAATAAAGGAGAAAGTACCAAAAGAAATACATCATAGAGTATGCATGACTCAGGCCAAAGTATTAATACATGCCTTAATACTGGCCACTTGTTATTTTGTTCCAGTAATGGTCCCCCTTCTTTCAGCTTCTTGCAATCTACACGGCTGGAAATTAACATATTTTTCTTGTTCTTATTAAAGAATTTCAAAATAATTTGATTTCTGTCAGGAACGGGAGGGAGGGATTGCAGGGGAGCTACAAGTCTCAACCCAATTAGTGACCTTGTTCACCGAGCACATCTCATCTTTTTTTTTTCCCCTTTCCTTTCTTCATCACACTTTCTATTCAATACCACCCCTTCATACCCCTCCACCCTCTAAACCCCGTCCTTTCTTCTCCGCTGGACTTTCTGTTCTCTCACTCCTCTCTCCTCTCCTGTGTCTCTCTTTTTCTCTCTCCGCACAAATGAGTCCATTTTGCCCCGGGGATGAGACCACGGTGGTTAAATCAGATTGGGGCGAGGTTATATTTGGACTGTGGCGAGAGAGAGAGAGAGAGAGAGAGAGAGAGAGAGAGAGAGAGAGAGAGAGAGAAGCATCAAACAGCTGGGTGATGACTGCATGGCCTATTTTACATCAGCAAATTGGCTGACAGCGGATTCCCAGGGTACATCGAGCTGACAATATTAGCAATATTAGTTTAATAAAAATCTCAAACTCATTTGAAGCTGCCTCTCTAATTACCATTAACACATGGATAATAATGCTGAACCATGATGATGATATTGTATTAATACGGCTGATGCAGTGTTTGTTGGAGTATTTCACAACCCAGTAATATCCTCCCATACCAGCCAATGGGAGTACTCCTAATAGCTGAGATGGTTACTGGATGTAACTCCAGTTCTATGAGGCTTCAGTATTTAGAACAGATTCTCGCATGTAAGCGTATTTGTGGGTTTGGGGTTGTCTCTGCAGGCTTGTTTTCATATGTTACTACAGAATATAGAGAAGTTCACTCCACATTTCAAGAGGACTTTCAGTGTCACCTGGAAACCACAACATCACCCTGCCAACTTCCATGATTCATACTTATGTAATGACATGAGGTGTGTGGAGTCATTAAAACAGAAAGGGGTAGCTGCTAGGCAGACCATAGTGTTTTAAACTGGACCTGAGACAATTTCTCTGACTGAGACCAGATTCAACAGCAGCTTTCACCCTCCAGCAAATGTACTAAAACTCCTCCTGTACTAAAAAACCTTACAAACCACTCTCCAGTCGAAGCGTATAAGTAAGAGCGCACATGTCCTTTTAAATATTTAAATAATGTCAAGGGTTTTGTTAGGATCAACAGATAAAGCATTGTTTACATTCCCATAGTGGGAAAAATGAACTGGAGTGGAGACTGGGGAGCTTACAAAGCATTACAAATTTGTAGTTAGGGAAATAGTGAAAATTCAACAGTGGCTGAAACCAAGTGGAAATTAGTGGACTGAAATGCTGCAGCTCTGCTTAATGCTTCATTTATTTATAATTAATGACATATGTACGTTTGTGTAATGTGAAACCACAGAGAATTAGCACTAAAGGTTGCAGGTTTGAGCCTCTCATGGCCTTTTTTAGCTCATTGTTTTGGTCTTGTTGCTCACATCAACATTATTTCCAACAGCAGCTGTTTTCTGAAAACAAGCTCAAACCAAAGTGTTAGCAACTAGCTGCTTAAGAAATATCAAAATATTACAGCTAAGGAGTCAAATGTGTTTTCTCAGGGGCTAAAAGGAGAATGAATATTGGACGTTTGCTAACATGTCAGTGCCCTCAACAGGTTCTTCTGCCCCCTGGTGGCCAAGAATCAGTGCAGCTTTAAAGTGCCTTTTTGTTGGGGAAACAAAACATTTTAATACAGAAAACACTCCAATGCTAATGCTATTGGTGATATACTTCTATTTCTGGGTTCCATGTTGTTGTTTGGTATATTACTTCTACTGATAACTGCTCTCCAAATATAGATTATGTAACATCACATCCACGTGTTGAAATTCCATCCCTGCTATTTTGGAATTTGATAGCTTTTGATTTTTCTTTCTTTGATCTATACAGCATTATATAATCGTCAGGTTTTAGAGAAGGGCCCCTCACAATCAAAGAGCCTTCTGTCTGGAGCTGCCATCCTGCACCAACAATTCATCAATCATACAGGGAGAACAGAGCAGGCAGACAGACAGGTTTTAACACCGGCAGTCACTACCGCAGACCAGAATCCATTGCAATTTAATAAGAATGACTTCATGTGTTTATCTCCTTTGAACAGCCACATCCAAAGTAGTTTATGAATTTAAAATCAACCATACATTATGTATACAAGGGATTTCTCCAAGTAGGGTTGCATTAGTATGAATATGACTTATAATTCACTCTTTCATTACCTGCGGCTGCCAACATGAGTAGATTCGGTGGAGTATTTGCTTTCAGTGTTGGCAC
>NW_026136708.1:21827694-21852694 GCF_905237075.1 Dicentrarchus labrax
TGTTTTCTCTTTCCCCCTGAAGCCAACAGCAGTTTCTGGGGAATGCATGCAGAATCCTCCGCTGCCCCCTCCGGGCTTCGAGCTTCCACTGGTTGGACTAGCCAGACCAGAATCAGGACTAGATCTGGTCTGACTGGAAATGATGGAAATGATGGATGTGGGGGGATAAAACACATCTTTTTAGCCTCTCACAGATCTTTATATATGACCCAGATTCACAGCGTGCTCAACATGAATATGGGGTATTTTAAGATAACCCGCGAATGCATGATTAGTCTTAATTGATACTAATTAGGGTCATAATGTACCCTTATTGGAGATAGTGTCACAGTGTACATGAGTTTATTCAGTAGACTGTGTGCCCCCCCCCCCCATGTCCTATCATCCCACAACTGGTGACATCAAAACGTCAGCCTGCAGCAGGGTGAAAAACACCAACAGGTAGCATGTCTGGTATCATTGTGTAAAGTCACTGCACAGTGTGTGTGTGTGTGTGTGTGTGTTGTGTAAAGTCTCAGAGGTGGTTTCAGTTGGCTGCTGATGGTGTGCAGTCAGGCTGCTGCTTTATCCTCGGTGTTATGATCCCAGATCGGTGCTACAAACAAAATATCCACAACCGAAACCGAGATGGAGCTGAAAGTAACATCTTTTAGTGTTATTTTCCTCTTTCAGGTGGTGAACTGGTGAGACAGACTGAGTGAGGGTGAGCATGTGGCCGGTGTACAGACATTCAGATGGGCTCCTTTCATTTAGAATCATTTAAAAATGAAGGTATCTGCAGGTCCTTGGAGGTTGGAGCTGATGTGAAAAGAGGAGCAGTAGTCAGGATATGACCTCCCTCCATCAGCCTAGCCAGGGGTTTTCCGTGGGACTATGGTCAATGCTGACAAAGGGGAATATCACAATGGTGTTTTTGACTGGAAACCATATTTGGAGGTGACTTTTTGTGCTTTTAGATCTTTATATCTGAGGAGATACTACATTTAAGCAATAACCAGTCAGAGCTGAACAGTCAGCTCTATAAGCTTTGCTTCATTGAGAATGTGGACTTTCCTCTGGCTCCCTTTGCTAAGCCTGTTTAAACACAGGTTTTTCTTGAGGTAAAATAAGTCTGGGGGATGCAGGCATTTTTTTGGGTGTGTATGTGTTAGACCAGTTCTAACTACCTTTGCATTTCTAAAGACGATTACGCACTGAGATCTGTGGTTGTTATCAGTTAACAGTAACGCAGTTTTTCAAGACCCTGAAAAAGACAAGACTGAACTTTATCGCAGTATTACGTTAACCAAAATGCCCTGATAGTGTCCAGTCTTCAATAACAGCATGATATTTTATCGATATATCGCTCATGAGTCCGGTTGTAACCGCTGCCTGGAAACCCCAAAAAGATCCGTGCATGTATTTGGCATTAAAGACACACTGTTTGAAATGCCATCGTGGGGGCTGTTTCTGACCTTAAGATGATATCACCTGACACGAAAAGGCCGTCATGCTGTCAACCACATGAACGCGGCATTAAAGACGTTGTGTCGACGAGGGGGCCACACTGCTTACAAATTACAGTCCGCTGAGAGTGTGCACCCTCCTGTCAAAGGATTGTCATCACATAGGGTATATATCACAGATGTCTAATGCGTTTGTCACCATATCGACGGCGGTACAAACACACAATCCACTCCAGTTGCTTTTGTACTGAGTCATAGTCTGTCCTCCCAGTCAAAATATAAACCAATCTATAGCCCAGTTTTACAAAAAAACACAAGAATGAACTAATATAGACCTCCCTCAGATACCTTACTGTGCAAAATACCAACGTTTAAGGTGGAATTAGATAGAGTTATATCTGTCTATTCAAAAATGTCAACAGTTGCGATCCCTTTATTGTTAGCACACGGCCTGAATTAAAAGCACCCGACAGACAGAGCCCCATAAATCCCATATTTCCTCCCTTTCCCAACTCTCCACTGCGACCCGTGTGACTTCCACAACAACAACAACAGCGAGCTGGGAGAAAAGTCAACATGACATTGGTCCCGTTGGAGAAAAACAAGTGTTTTGATGATTTTTTGTTTTGTTTAGTTAAGGCAGCTATCTGTTCATAAAGTGCACAGATTTGTTTTTGCTCTGGGCTATTTTTTAAAATGGCCACACTTAAAGTTAAATTAAATAAAGCCATCTTTCCACAAGTGGCACAGATGCTGCTTTTTGAAAGATTTAGTAGCTTCAGCAACATCATGTTTAGATTTATTACTGTTTCTTTTCTTTAAAAAAAAAAAAAAAAACTTTCTACTTTCTCAGCTGCTGATCTGTAATTGAGTAAAGTATCAGATTCATAAATGGATCCAGTAGTACATTGAGCAGTAAAATAACACCTTTTAAAATGTTGTACAGCAGGTTCTGCTTGTTTTCCGGACCGATCGCCTTCCAGTGGTAAGCTGTGTTGTTATATCTACTCAGCGTGGCACAGGGTGTGTCCGACCTGACGTACTCCACGGTGGAGTCAGATAACGGTATCTTATTTTTTTTTAAACTTTCAGTTGTAAAAGAGAAGCAGTTTTTTTAACCAATCAAGGGTAGAAAAATGTGGCACAGTCATGACAGTTTAATCTAAGGCAGATTGTAGTCCTGATCAAATCTAAAATTAATATCTTCCCCAAGCAAACCACATCATCCTGGCAGCGAGAGCACATTCGATACGAGGTGTTTAAGTAAACATTTACAGATATCATTCTTCCCTTAACATGCCAGATACGTCTATTCCTATGTTTATAATAAGGGAGATGCCACTGGAATAAATCAACAAGGTAAAGGTAGATTGGTTTTTCACAAACCTGTTTAGCTTATAGTTAAAATAAATATTGACCCAACAGTGTTGGTTAAGCCGGATGCCATTAAACAGCAGCGTCCGTTATGAGACGTATCAGCTAAAGGTGGGTTTCCATTCGCCTATATCCCAGTGGCGAGAACCCTGCAGCTATGTCCTGCTCTGATAAATGGACATATACGTTTTTGTTATTCAGTTGACATTTGTCTCCAGAGAAGACATTCTGCCGGAGATGACCTGCAACCATCGGCGAGGAGTGTCAAAATCAAAACCTGCTTGAAGACATTGAAAAACGCTCCATTGCAAGGCTTTTTTAAAGGACTGCAGGAATTGTTTTGGAGCTTTAATGGATTGTCTCAGGGGTTTATGCTTTCGGGATGCAGCGACAGAACAATGCTACTAATTCTCCAATAAATCTTAGTGGCGGTAGTAATAAGTCTCATAACTGTGGTGGTCATTGAAGGAGAAGATGTGCTTGTAACAGTGGTTCCAGTAGAGGTCATAATAGTAGCTAGCAGTCAAAGAAGATGCTGCTATTTCTGGTATTTTTTGTCCTCTATTACAGCTACAAAAAACTGCATTAGTAAAAAAATAAACAGGATATAGATATTAAATATCTTTCATGATCAATTCATCTGCTGATTCTTGATTTATTGATAATTTGGGCAATAAAATGTCAGCATTAAGTGAATAATACAGCCCACAGTCACTGCTCCAGATTGGAGCATCATTTAGAAGGATCTGTTGTCAGAAATGGAATATAATATTTTTATTTGTCAGTGTATAATCACCTGAAATGATAAATGGATTGTCAGGTTTGCAGCAGATTCATTTTCCTCTGAGCTTCTGTCGTTACTTAAAAATACTTCCCAATTAATCCCAATAAAGAAGCAGAAGTAAATAATGCTAGTAATCAAATTAGACTTATTAGAGTTTTAGAAGAAGTTATAATAGTAAGGATGCCATAGTTATTAGTAGCAGCTTTAGAAAAGTGGAGCGTGAGAAAAGCAGCAGCACTAATAGAATAATAGTCACTGTGATTGGTTGATTTCTATCTGAAGGTCTTACATTGACGCCACCGAGGATATTGTTAAAAAAGGCTGTTCTCCTGAATATACCTTCGACCAAAATAGCATCTGGTTAACTCGTGCATAATAATCAAAGGACAAATGGGCTGACATAGTTTGCAGTCATAAGTGAAGTGATAAGAATAATTATTCCCCTTATCTTTATTCAGATATTTTAAGCCATATTTAGACATAGATGCATCTGGCAACTGGAGCAGTTTAGGCTTTCTTTGCAGACTCTTTTTGAAAATGTCTCCACTTTCTGTTGAGTAAAGCCAATAACTCCGTTGACCAAACACAACCAAACACTCTCTTACATGCTCCACCCCCCCGACCTGGTGGCCTGGCGGTATTCGGTCGGATCTTCTTAAATTATTTGAGGATAAAGTTGTGCGATTCTTACTTACTCAACCTCACCACCATCTGACCCAGTTATCCAGGGATCGGTGTTGTGGTCTCAGTGGGGGTGAGTGTTGTGTTTGTGATGGACAGAGGACAGGCTGCAGGGGCCACTCTGTTAAGGATAAACTGTTTGTTGTGAGTGACCGCCACAGTCCTACAATCAGCTAAATCTGTTTGTCTGCTTGAAATCAAAGCCTCTCTGGAGAACCCCTCCTGTCTGCAGTCGGCAGCCCGGGCTTTCACTCACTGTCAGAGAGGGCTTTGGAGGCAGCAGCAGTGGGGGGTAATAATGAAGAGGTTGGCTGATAAACAGAGGAGAAAATCAAGGTAGATGTGGCTGATGCTGCGATATTTGACACCGTAAACTACTTTTCTCTAACGTGTTTCTTACCAGCTTGCAGTGGATTACATTTCCCCAAGGTTTCCCTCATTCAAACCAACACAGCCACGCTGATTAAACCCTTGTTAGCAGTCGCTCTAAATGGATTAGTAGGCAACTGGTATCCGTGACCCTGCTCCCGACGAAGGTAAACTACAGGTTGGACTCAGTCCATACAGATCACGAATCAACTACGTTCTGTTGCACCACCAGTCCAAGAGCGGGGAATGAGAGAACATGTGAAACTGAACTTCCTCTGTAAATTCTGTGTCATTTGGTGGTTTAGCAGTGTACCTGGACTCTCCTTACACACTGACAGGCAGATATTAACCTGTGACTGTATGTGAATAGGTCAAACACAGGTCAAATGTGTGTTCAGTGAACCTGGGACTACACGTCTTTGTATGAAAGAGGTGACGGTATGTGTGCTGGATTTCAGCCCAGCTGGTGTGGAAACCCAATGCCATTAATAAACCATGAGGGAAGAACATTTTTACATTTCTATGCTGGTCCAACTTAGTTATGGGAAAGTTGTGAAATGTCATATCACAAAAACAGAGGAGACCCTTTACAGCTGACACTGAAACATCTCCTGCATATTCACTGAAACCAGATATCTCGTTACCTACTGTAAGTTCACATACTGTATTTTAAGATTAAACACACTATCTTGCATGTTCTCACCGTCTGTGTCTAGAGTAGAAAAACTGTGGGAGCCACTGACCGTATTAGACAGATCAGGTATCGGCCAGATGCCACCGATCCACATTTGTCAATGTCATTATAAAAGATAGTGTTTTTGCTATCGGTTTTATTCATTCAGTTGTGGCAGGCTGCTGAGCTCAGGTTTTATTACCACCAAAAACCATGGCCCCATGTTACCCTTTAAATAAAAATAACTCAAATTATTTCCACAGTCAGGAATACAAAGTTTAAATTTAGAGAAACGGCACCGATATCAGTTGGAAAATCTTAATTTATTCAGGTAATCTATTACACTGTGCGGTGGGACACCCTGGATCTCCACTGAAGCTCTATTTATGTGCTTGCATTTTTTTAATATAATGACAGACTTGTTGCTAATTAATACACACAGACTCACCTTTTATGCTCTGAGCCACCGCTGCTGTCCTATCTGACTCATCATCCTCTGTGTGTGTGTGTGTGCGCTTATTGCCGTTTAATGTATGCAGATGAGATGCAAATGAGCATTTGACTAGCCATAAGGACGGTGCGTTTGCAGTATTTACTCCTCTCAGCTCACTATCTTAAAGGACAATCGCTTAACATCCTGTTGGCCCGCCACCTCTGTCGCCACCTCTTCTGTCTTTGAAATGCACACGCACACATACACACAGGAAGCCGTAAGCAGTGGCTGTTCTGAGAGCTGTGGATTATCTCTCTCCCCATTCCACCTCTACATGCCTGTCACTTCCCCTTTCTTTCCTTCTCCCCTCCCTCTTGTCCTCTTCAGTCCTTCTTTGTTGTCACTTCTCTCCCTGCTTCTCCTTTTTCCCCGCTCCTTTTTTACTGCTTTGCCGTCTTCAAGATACAGTTCAGTTGTTTTTGCCCACTCCCCAACACGATTGTCTTTCCACTCTGCGTGCATGTGTGGGTGTGTCTTTGTCAAACGTGCACCGTGTTTCACCCAAAAAAGCCATTTTGCTGCTTCGCCAACCTTTTTGAGGACTAAAATTCTCAGTTTCTGTCTCTCTCTGTCTCTTTCTCAGGCTAACTTGGCAGCCTATATGTCCTATTTCTGCACCGACCATTTGAACTAATTGCCTCTGGTTCCCTGGTGTGTGTGTGTGTGTGTGTGTGTGTGTGTGTGTGTCTTTGTGTGTCTTTGTGTGTCTTTGTGTGTCTGTGTGTGTGTGTGTGTGTCAAATAGAGTTGCTGCTGCACTCCTCCAGGTGCTCTCTTGTAATTGTATAATGGCTATAACAGGCATGGCTCACAACCAGCACTACTGATTCCTGCATAGGTATGTGTGTATGTACGTAATGTAATGTATGTGTGTGTACAGAAAACTCCTTTCAGTCCTGGCAATAATAGTCCTGCTCATTTCCAATGCAACTTTTAAAGATGAAGATGGAGAGAAGTCATCAATAGCTGTGTTTCAGAGGAACCTTTTTGAATAAGAGCCCATAATGTGAACACTTAAATCAAAACAAAGTGGGCCATCTTTTTATAATTCGATCAAAGGAGGAAGATCGGTCATGTAAACGGTCCTCTGATTGCTCTCTATTTTTAGAATATCTGTACTCTGCCTTTGCTCGCCCGTTTGAGTTGGATCAAAAAGTGTCACATCAGTTCTGTATCGTGAGGTTTAACCACCCTCTGCTGAGGAAACGGTGATTGACATCTGGTTTACTTCTTCTTTTGTAAATGAAGACAAAGAGCAAACCTGCGACAGCTCGGTTCACTGTGAATTGAAACTCGAAACCACCACCGTCAGTGACGGTAAAGCTGCTTTGTTTACACTCTTAGGAAAGCACGTGCTTTGATGCAATTGGTTGCGATGTACGCGTGGCTTATGTTCTAGTTTAAATGATCTGAGCATGAAACGTGGATCTGCGCTACACTTTCATTCCGTTGTTCTCATCCAGAACAGAAGACTGTGACTGACGTGCTTTTAAATTGATGCAGTTTTTTTTACAGTAACAAATGTATACCCAACGTTTGTTTGTGTGTTGGTTTGTTTGGTGGGCAAGTGACCTTCAACAGGACGAGCTTAACAGTGGAGTTGAAGCCTGAAAATAGGGCCCCCCTTTCTATTTATTCTAGTGTATTTGATTCATTCATATACAGAAAATTGCAAGAATTCTGATTAATCAGTTAATTGTTTAGATCAGTTATCAAATGCCAAACATTCTCTGGTTTCAGCTTCTCAAATATGAGTATTTGTGGCATTTCTCTGTTTTTAAATCATTTTAAAATTAATATCTTTGGATTTTTTTTCTGTATTCAGTTTTCCGGACTATGATTAAGATATTAAGAAATTAATGAACAAGTTAATCAAAGGAAAAATGTTAGTTGCAACTCTAGTTATGAACCTTGATCTGTTTACTGTTTGGAAATATATTTAGTTAATATTTTGGTCAGGGGAAAGAGTTCATAGGATAATGCCAGAATTTGAATTCATTCACGAGGGATGAGAATTGCTTGATGCCGTGAATGTAAACGCCTGCGGCCGAAGTTACGACTTGCAAATCACAGATCGTAGGCTACTGTAATATATCAGGATGTCCACCATCTTCCCTGTAAGTACAAATCATGCTTTACCTCCAGCCCAAGGCCAGGACGCCAGCTAGGAGTATAATATCCAAGTAATGAATATTGTGATAGCGTAATAAAGTCACTGTAAATATATAGTCCTGGTGGATCGCCTGCGAGGCTTTTAGATATTTTAAATCCATATATTAACATGGATTGTTACAGCGCAGCTCTGAGAAAGTCATGTGGATCGATTGGTCCAGTGGTTGGGTCTGGGGGGGGGATTATTGCAGGCTGTACTGGGGGAGGATGAGGATGAATGTGCTCATTCCAGGTCTTCTGTTTGTTGCCTCCTGGTTCTGAGGTCTCTCTAGGAGGGAATATGGGCTCCAGGATGACTGATGGGATCGTTTTGCATAATACACAATAATAAGTATCGCCGTACGTCTTCCATGCATTCATGTCTGTGTGTGTGTGTGTGTGTGTCTTGTAGCTTTTGTATAGTCCAGCCATAGCCAGGGGCGAGCCCCAGCAGCCCACATACTCCAGGCCTGGATAGGGTGATGGTGGTATATTAAGCGTTATTGCCTATAAACCATATCCATCTGAGACGCACATCTAGGGCTTTACTGCTGTTACTGTATCTTCTCTCCCAGCTCCGTTCCTGCTCATGCATAATCATTGAGCATTCATTTGGAAAAAATAAATTATATGGATCATTATTAGTAATACCTAGTATTTGTGCTATAGGTCAAGGCAGGAGCAAGCCTTGAAGCGTGGATGGGGAAACTGCTCAGGCAGAGACGTACATACACATAATACCAAGTGAAAGACAATTCTCCATTACAGCCACGGTTGTCGAATGATGGAGTGTCATGGAAAGTTAAATATATGCCAGCAGCCCATTGCTGGTACTGTGTGCCACTTTAATGAGTACCAACCGTTCAAGTTGAAACAAAAAAAGGTTGGCTGGTAAAATGGTGACATCTCTTTGGGTTTTCTAAAGCACTTTGCAGAGAAGCAAAGCCTAATAAAATCCAGATTTTGATTCATTTTTAATAAGCATGATAGTGACTAAAGATAAAGCAAACACTGCCAGAAAGATATTGTATTTGAAACCCCATACAAAAAACCCCCCCTGTTAAATAAGTGTTTAAATATTCATTTTTAACTTTGGGAACATGTATTTGGAACAAAATATTTTAAAGTCACTAGCTTTTTTCCCCAGATCTTTTGACTGTATCTCATTTGTTATCCTGGGTTAACTCAAAATCTTCCTCCTAGGGGTTAGGACCACCTATTGTCCCATGAGCATTTGCTTTAGGACAGGGAGTACGGTTGACAGCTGTGATGGTTGCTCGTAGTGATGAACCTAAAGAGAGTTATCACCTGACTCTCGGCTTCAGGAAGCTGTTTGGTCTGGAACCTTTTTCCCCGTTTCTGTTCAGTCTCACCGCTCTCGTAGATACGATGCTACGGCAGCAGCAGACAGCTGTTGGAAAAAGCTCTAACAACCCACTCTACACTACCTTCTCTGCTCCGAACAGCAGACAGACACAGTTAGAGACTAGCTGGTGAACATAGTGGAGCAACTCTAAATGAATGCTAATGTTGCTCTGCAGCTCCTGGATGTGTAAAGAGGAAACCATACCAACGTTGAAGCTGTTCACAAGTTGTCTCACTTTATTTCAGGTTTTAATAACAGTTATCGAAATGCTTTCAGATTCATTTTCTGCATCGTCTTTCATGATAGTTCGGTGTCCTGTGCCAAGTAGTTTTGGACAGTGAATGCAGAGCTTTTGCTAAGATATACAACTAGTTTGGGAAGTCCAAATTTGAGAAAAACTAAGACAAAACTGTACAGTTTCCTCTTCAGTCAGCACTCGGGCATCAGCAAGTTAAGTGCACTTTTGCCTTGAGCTTAATATGTGTGTGTTCTGATGCATGAAGGCGCCCCATGATGCAATTTTAAAAACCTAAGATTTAAGTGCACAAAGTGTGCCAGTGAAGTTAAATGGCCGTGATTTGTTGCACGTCATAAAGCTGTGTTGTTCTGAGTTATAGCCTGGAAATGTGCCTTCAGTCATCTGATGGAAGTATAATAGTTGGTTACCTACTGTTGTGATGCCTTTAACTTAGACTAGACTGAGAGAAATTAGTGCCTGGAAAAAGCAAGGCTAAATGAAATGTCAATAACAAGTCATCAATAACCCTTCAGGCTCCCTCCACACATCATTTGAACCACCTCCGTTTGATGCTCCAGTCCACTCACTCCACTCTCTCCTCCACTTAGAGCTCGTTTTTAAGCTTCCAGAGAGCTCGTCGCCCCGCCATCAACTACCGCCAAACATCAGCTAGTGAACGTGCACTTTAACTATCAAAGTCCAAAGAGAGGAATGGTGCAATGCTTACTCAACATAACACAATCTAAATTAGATTTTTTTAAGGTTGGGCAAAGTCTCGTCTGGTGGCGTTTCGTTTTATGCATTTCCCACTCAGACCCCCTGTATGTACACACTGACATTTTCAGCTAAAGGTGATTCGCTTTTCTTTACTCAATCCTATCAATACACCACAGGCTTTGGCCTGCAATTGGAAATGGACCAGGTTTTCTGGTGTGTGTCTGTGTGTGTGTCTGTGTGTGTGTCTGTGTGTGTCTGTGTCTGTGTCTGTGTGTGTGCTCCCCTCCTCTCCCTGCTGTGGGCAGCTGCTTATTGACAGATTCTAGTAGCTCCATAAATGTGACCATGTTTTATTCGGTGCACCAGGGAGTTATGAGTGCCCTCTGATTTGTTGTCTGTTGGTTTCTTTTCCTTTTTCTCTCACACTCATCTTCTTTCTCTTTCACTCACCTTCACTCTCTACACACAAAAAGCACATGTATAGTTAGATCAATGGGAATTCATGAGATTTTATTGCACAGACACATTGACGTCATTGTTTTGCAGCGAGAGAAAAACATGTCAGAAAGTCATGCTGGCATTTCTGAAAGGAATTGATAAGCTCTGTGGCCGATGGCTTGGACAATTTAGAACCAGTTCTTGCTATAAATTCCTAGAGCTAAAGAGAGCTTTTATTTGAGAGAGGGTATTATTAGAGACACGTCTTTATTTCTGTTTTGTAAATGTAATCATATTTTAGAGAGACGCCTCCCTGTTTTCAGATCTACCTCCATTCGCTGTGTTAATTTGCTGTTAATGAAAACACTTTGTCCATCTGTCCATTAAAACACTTCAGAAGGCATAAAACCGTTCACTACCAGGGTTTTATTGTGAAACATCTGCAGGAAGTGTGTTTTATAAACGGCAAGGTCACACAGACAAGTGAGTAGTTAGTAAGTGAAAACAGAGCACTGTGATGTGGATATACAGTGTATGGTGGAAATGTAGATTGTATTGAATCTTAAATAACTGTAGTAGTTCTCTGAATATGTGGGACCGGGCCAGATTCAGACGATCCCTGTGCATGGCTGTTTGCATCATTAGCAGTCTACAGTAGGATTGCAGGATAGACGGTGATGTATGCCGAGCAGAGTGGCCGCCGTGCCTCATGGGACTTTGGGTGAACACACGCATGTAAAATCTATAGACCGGCGCTGCCATTAACGACCGTGCCTCGTGTGTTTGTCGTACTAGTTGGATCAGCGAAGCCGGGAGGAGCAATTTGTCTTGTCTCGCTCAGAGCTAACCACCGCCAGCTCATTCAGCATTCAGAGGTTATTGATTACATTTAAAACTGATGTTTAGATTTTTAGGAGTGGTAAAAAGGGCAAGAGGTCTTTAAAAATGGCACGACACATCAAATTCTTGTTTTAAGAGTAAATCATTATCTCTTTAGGGTAATGACCTTTTATAAATCTATCAGAGGAGCATATGATTAGATCTAAACAGTAACTATATTGCCATACAATGACCACCATGTATCTCAAAATTTGGTGATTCTTTTAGATAAATTGAAATACTAATCGTCTCTTCATGGGTTGATGGAACTCTTCTACTTTTTAAGCTAAATAAACCATTTGAAATGCATGGGATTAACCTAATCGGTATCTGTTATGGTGTAAATATATATATATATATATATATATATATATTCAGATCTTCTTCTGCACTCAGGTTTAGTTTCATGTTCAATGTGTCAAGAAATTGAACTTAAACTTGAAAAGAAGCATCAGTATTACCCAGATCACTGCTTAGGGCAGTCTTCGTTAGCCCCGTCTGATGTGGCACACAATGTTAGACAGGAGCCAAGCTAACCTCAGTGTCGAAAGACCCCACCTTTTTTTTTATCTCTGATGCACCGAAACGTCACATTTCATTTCCTTTTCATGCCAGCAGCAACAAGTTGCAGCACGACCGCTTTCATACTTGGCCAACCCATGTGAACTTGAAGGAATTTGTTATTGTCTGTTCTCACACAAGAGAAGTGTTGGGCCTGAGAAAGAATTATGTAGCTCGCACGGAGGGCACGAGGAGGAGGAGGAGGAGGAGGAGGAGAATTAGGGATGAATTAGCATCTGCCAAGGTAGAGACAGTTTAGTAGTCAGTTTTGTCTCGAGTAGAGGAGTACGCACTGATGTTGAACATACTCTCTATATTGTTCAAAATCTATAACTTGTATATTACGGGTGGTACAAATAATCAACGCTGTCACATGTTTTCTTCCGGTACTGAAGCATGCTGTTGATGTCTTTGTTTTTCTTTTACTGCACACCGACCTTCTTCAGATCAGTTTGAATATCCAGGAACTGCAGAGAGCATTGAACATTGATAGAATACAGCTAACTATAACTGCATGTGAATACATCATTATGGGAGACTTTTCAGTTGGTCCTCACTTTTAATTGCACTTACAATAAGACTTGTGAAATTAAAAATAAATCATAAACACACACTGCACAAATTCTTTTGGGTGGGCAGCCAAATAAACTGTAAATGAACACAGAATATTTGTATTCGTGTTAGTTATTATTGGGAAGCTACGTAGAAGTTACCTGGGATTTGAGTCAAACTTCAGACCATTATGCACACATCTGTCCTGTGAGACGAGCCCATTGTGTATCATCAGCTTATCACATTTCCCATGCAGGGTAATGTTACAGCATACTCATGTTTCCTGTTCATTCAGTGGTTTGTTTGGACTCACCTGTTTGCACTTTCAAAGGGCATGTCTGTGATGTTTCAAAAAGATAAGACAACCCTCACAAAGTCCGTTAACTGAAATTTGCCATTTCACGTCCAACAAGATGCCAATTTATTCTTGAAAATTACAAGCTCCAACCGGCTGGCTGCAATCAAGTGGTTGAGCTGGTTTGGATTTAAAACCCTTTAGGCTGTGATCCTCCAGAGAGGATGAAGTATTTTGCGACCAAGCCTTGTAGCCCAGTGACGGAGATGGAGGAAAACGCTCCTGGATATTCACTTTTAAGGTACCTCGAGCAGTCCAGGGGTTATAGCCGGCTGATTCTCTCTCCATAATCAAGTTCAGTCTAATACCCAGAATCATAGGCTGTCAATCACATACTCCATTTAGTTTTCAATCTCCCTTTCCTTTCTTCTGTTTCCATGTGAGGGCTTGCATTTTAACGCTGCCATCTCTACCTTCCTGCATTTGTATCAGCTGATCTCCTGGTAGGATGTGACGTTTAAGGACCATCAGATCTTGTTTGTCTGACATCAGATGGTCACTCATCACCATGTTGTGTGTTTGACACATGATTTAACTTTTATCTTATTAATTGACAGCCAAATTGAACAGTAGGACAATGTAGGCTCGAGGCAAGGTTTACATACTTGAAAGGCATCTCCTTCAGTTTTGTTCACAGCCTTTCTGTAATTAGCGTCTGATTTACTAAGGCTGCAGGTAATTACACAATCAGCAAATTGGACTGCCCTCTGGGCAAGCTCTGCAAGTGATGGAGCTGAGAAGTTGCAGTATAGTGGTGGAATTTGTGTGAGATCAGCAAGATCAGAAGTGAAGTGAAAGTGCAGCGATGCTGAAACAGAAAATATCTTCGCCAAAGTATCGAAACATTCACACAATGCAACTTCAGCTGAGAAAGGAAACACCAAAGATTGCAAATAAAAATCAGCGCCACCTCAATATAAATGCTGCACAAAGAGAGTGCGTCGTGCCAGAGTGCATTAGCATCTCTGTGAATGTCAAGTTTAATGACCACACGGCCATAACTCCCTGTTCGCTCTTTGTTTTGGCATTATAAAAGTGGTCATTCGGTATTACTGCTGTGTTTCTCTTTCTAAGAAGCCTTTTTGTTGCTCTAGCTCTGACTTATTCAGTGCAGCTTCCCAGTTCCCATCATCCACTGCTGCCACTGTTATTCTACTATACTAACATTTTACCCACCGCGTTCTCTCTTTAAGTTACCTACGAGAACGTTACCACTCATGAGACAACAATTTGTGTGAACTTTAGTAAATCAGCTGAGGACTGTGTGATCCTGCCTCTCTTACATGCATAAAGAAGAGAGGTGCACTTAACCTGTTCATCACGAATCCCCTTTCAGATGACACTGACCATTTAATTCATCTTTAATTCATGGCTATGTTAAAACAGTTTCTTCTCTAATGTGAAGGTTGACTGGCGAGTTAAGTAACGCTCCTTCTACCTGCAGCTCCTCTTCCTCACGCCCTCTGTGCTCCCCCCCTCAGTGGTGAACTGAACTCCAGTTTGTTGGGGTTTGTTTTCCTCTTTTCTCCCTGACACATGCATCGGCTGTGTGTTGTGCCGTGCCCAGTTCAATTTACTGTGGAGAGAGGCAGGCCAAGTACACAAGCTAAATAATTCAGCCCGCATCCTGCAGCCACTCGAGCACTTGGAAGGAAAAGCAGATGAGTGTGTGTGTGTGCGTTATAATAGATACTGGTCATTATGCACAGTTGTGTACCATACGTATTTTCATCATCATTAATTTATATGGACTTGATATGGCTCGAGTGCATACAGGGGTTTATGAAAGTGTGCATTTTGTGAACTTAATTGGACGTATTGAATCAGACATGCAGTCATTAAGCTGACAAACAGAAAGGTCAAGAATAAAGACATGAAGAGACACAAAAAGGAGGGAGTGAAAGTCAGACGACTTGTTATTAACAGATACGAGTTTCAGATGCGCTTTTTGTTTCGGATTCAAGTTTATTTGTAGTTGATAATTTCTCCTTTAATTTTTGACCAATTTCATGCCCCTCAAAGCCTTTGAAACAGAATTTACGGCGTAATAGGGCGCCTGAATTTACCATCGAAAGGGCAGTAATGAGATTATGTATACTTGTCTCAACGTGATATAGGAATAAATTCAATTGAGCCTGATGGTTTGCTATACAGCCATTGTGCTATTAAATCAGGCCTTCGTCCATCATATCAGAGGAGACGAACTCTGACTGGCCCACGTCTAATTTTAAATAACATCAGCACTGACACAATCCAAACACACACATGCCTCTACCCTCTCATTCTAAACTCAATGTTGTTAACACTCCTTACTTGACATAAACTGTTGTGATCTGTGTTTAAACACATACCAAGCAGTTATTGCAGCCTCAGTAACTGCAACCCTGAGGAAGTGAAAAGAGCAAACCCCACACCTGTCATTTTCTCATGTATTATGGACTTTTCTCATGCCAGACAATTTATTTTGTCATAGAAGGAAAATCTAATAACATTAAAAACGACTTTGATCCTTTTAAGTTAACCAGTTAACAAATGCCGGTGAGTCAAGGCCCCAGCATCGTGTCCTCCCACCGGTTACAGTGAATTGTCACGTTACCCTCACTGAATGGTGTCTTTTACTTTAATGGTCATATAGATAAACCCAGATGGGGATTTATGACCCACTGGGAACTCCTGGAGAAGGCTTGCATAACCTCTGATCTGTGTTTGTACCGCCACAGGGAAAACAGTTTGTTGCTGTTGTATCCAAGGGACTGCTTGTTTGGTTCCCTCTTTTGACTTTTAGGTTTCTTTGTCCTCTGTCAATTGTCATCGCAGCAGACAGAGTTAATAAGATCATTTGTCATTCATGAGACACCAAGAACACTGATAAAAACCTGGATCTGGATTTAGTTTGACAAATGATCCAATAAAACCTCACATCAACATCAAATTCTCCAGCCGACTGTAGCTGGAATCCACCGCCTAGAAGCTTTTTAAAGCTGGCTCACAAAGCCACATCCACCCTTCTGAAAAATAAAGATTGGGATTGTACTGATCTGTCCCCCCACCCCCCTCCCCCCGAAATAAAAGGAAGAAAGGATTTGGGATATCCTTCTTCCACCACTGCCCTAATAGTTATAAATGGAAGACTCTTAAACTGTTTTAGCTGGCTAAAGAAGATGCATTGGATTGCTGCCCAGCTGGTAAAATATTGGGCCGTATAGTTTATATAGGACCTCACCGGACAATTTGTCTTCCCGGTGCGTCTGCATGACTGGGACAAAAATATATATCAACAGAGAAATAAGGCTTGTTTTTGTAAGAATTAATGAACTATAAATGTCCTAAATGTCACAGCTGGGGGGAAGTTTGCATGCACACATAATTATTTAACACAGAAGAGTTGTTTTTATATTCAGCCACAGCTTAGACGACTTTTTTTGCAGTTAGCAAACAGATTGCTCAATTTAATAAGGCTCTAGACATACTATATAATATAACTATATTTATCAGGTGAAAATAATATACTGATGGCAATTAAAATCACAATAAATATACATGCACTTCTGTGGTTTAACAACTAAAAAGCTTGATCCTCTAAAAGGTCGGGGTAAATAAAAAAAAAAAAAAGTAAAACATATTTTTCTGTCTTAAGGGAATCTTTGTTTAATGTTCTCCAGGCTTTGAATGGGATATCACCGCTTCAACTGTTGCAGGCAGTTTTTCTTCATAGCAAATTACATAGCCACAACTATAAGGCAAATTGTGCAGTAATTATGGCTGGGACTATCAAAGTATTTTCAGGTAATAAATTTGCCTAAAAGATTAGAAAATGCCATGGCAGCTTTATTATCCCTTTTTTAATGTCTGACTTAATTACTCTGGAGTGGAGTGAATCTAATTTGGCCTTCTTTGTAGTGGAGACGTGGTATAATTATTACATTATCACAAGTTTAAATATCATTAACAAGAAAATATTAGACATTGTGAATATGGAAAGAAGAAATACCATAAAATAGAGGATACAGTTTGGTTTAAGAGCCCCGGGCTTTTATATTTATATCTGAGTGGAATGGACGGTAAAAGTTAAGCGTTTTAAAAATTGGATAAACCCACGGTGTGTTGATTGGGTGGGTGGGATGTAAATGTTGATCATTGCCTGCATTTAATGGGATTGTAGAGGCGATTGTATTAGCAGACAATTACTCTCCTGGCTGATTAATGGACCCAGGAGAGCCCACACTTACCAAACATGGATTAGAGCAGAAAAGATTAGTCAATTGATTGATTGATTAGCTGTTTGACAGAAAATTATACAACAATTATTGTATTAATTGATTTATCATTTAAGTCATTTTTGTTCGAAAAATTTTACTTTTAAATTTTACTATTAAAGGGTTTGTTTGGATTTTTTGAAGTGGGGTTTTATGGGGTAAAGAAGCAAACTGGTGACCGGCACAAAAGTAAAGCAATGCACTGCTATGGAGCATTCATATCAATCTCTGTTCTCTTCAAAGCCATCAGAATCCTTTCACAAAAACAGTAATTTTATCTCGCAGAACACGGGAGTTGCTGATTCGATCTGTTGGTTTGTATGTGTTAGTGTTCGGATTCAATGTAACGTTAGCTGGTGCAGTTTGGGGCATTGGTAGACCAGACATTGTTGTGTTCTGCAAGGTAAAAATTACTATTTTTGTCAAAAGGAGTCGGGTGGCTTTGAAGAGAGTGATATAACTGTTTCTTTTCCCCATTAGAAAAGACTGTCTGATGGCGAGGAAAGCAGTGAAAATATTCCAAATACAGCGTACATATATACTGATAATGAGTTTTTTAGGTGGGTCTTTTTTACATGATGTTTCTTTGTTACTCCCATCCACAGCAGTGCATTTCTTAGCTTCTGTGCTGGTACTCCTGTCTGCTTCTCCAAACTGTGGGTGAGCTGACCACCATCTACTGTAACTCATACAGCCCCACTTAAAAAAAAGATCAAACTATCCATTTAAATGTGAGTATTCGCTGGTTTTCCTAATCTTTTATGATGGTAAACTTTCTTTGGATGATGGAGTCTCGCTTGGGCAAAACAAGACATTTGAAGATGTCTCCAACAAGTCGGATATTTGGTCTAATTGCAGTGAGTGGAAGGGATTGTTTGATGGAGGCTAAAGATTACTTTGGGCCAGTTTCTTCCCAATACATGGTACCAATCCTGGAAACGGTTTCAAAGTCCGAATTAATCATCAATGTCACACCAGTGTTTTAAAGCCTGTTTAGCTAAAAGGTTAAAACCATAATAATGTAGACAAGGAGTCAAAAAGCTTTTTAATTTGTTTCTGTCAAATGGCCAAAGTGGGCAGTTTCCAGATTCCCCCTCAATCCAACCTATTCACATTCGATAGTTATTCTCCGTTCCTTCAGCCCAAGTCATTTGAATAGAGCACAGGGTGTATTTTCTGGCATTCTCTGCTGTTCAGTCCTCATCTCTGCCAACCTGTTAAACAAATGAGTGATGAGCTCGAGCTCAGCTGCTGCCGCCGCCTGCCTTCTTTCCTGCCTGCCGTATTGAAGCGAGCAATGGATGTAATGGAGGGAGTGAGAGAAAAAAAAATCAATCTGCCTTTCACAAAGTCTTCATTAGTTTGCCTTTTGTCAAGCGGCTGGGTCAAACCCAATTGGGCTGCTTCCTACACCAAGAGAAAGGTCAAGTCAATAAACGTGTGTGTGGTCTGATACGGTTGTGCAATCGCATACACACCATGGAGAGGTTTGGAAAGGGAGTGTTTAGCACTTCACCCTGTGGCATGAAAGTCACAGTGAAACCAAAGAGAAAAAGCTTTGTAAATCTAGTTTAAACCCCCCCCCCAAAAAAAATGCCACAAACGTATCCCATTATATTTTCTACTCGAGTAGAAATGTGTCAAAGGTTTGAAATCCATGGATCCAGTATTATACAAGAAGCACTTAGATTTTGCCTCTTCAGTCCTCCTTCTCTTGATTAGACACGTTTTAACTCAATTGGTAGAATTTAATTAAAAAAAACAATAGCTGTCCTAACCCCATAACACATGGCTGGTAGCTGTTTTGGCTCCATTTCTGGTCGGATAATGAAAGTAATCATATCACCACGACTTCGATGTTCATCTTTTATTGTAACATCTTTGTTGTGAATAATTGTGCTCCCACTGGAGTTGTATTTTACTGCCAGAACCAGGTTTTTAACCAAACAGTCAGTCACAGATATAGATTTTCTCCGTCTCTTCAATTCCATCGTTCTTCCCTCTCCCTCCCCAGACGGTAGTCAGCTAATATTGATTAGTGTGTAATGTTGCTTTGCAGGTAGGCTTGGTCTGTTGACCGTATTATCAACACTGAGCACTGTTAAGCACCAATCATGCTACCGGGGAACGACGCATTTTATGACCCCATCAGGTCAGTGAGTCTTGGCACAGGATCAGCTTGTTAAGAGTGCAGGAATCCATGAGATATAGACACGGGTCTGATGGGAAATTCCTTTTTTATTGGCTGAAATTTATTGACTTGGATTTTACTCAGTAGATGGTCATTGATTAGTTGATGGCGGACAGTGAACTAAATCATTACATTTACATTGAATAGCGAGATTAGAAGATGATGTCCATACTTTTCCTGTAATCTTCTTGAATTTTGACTGATTAGAGGTGCTCCGGATCGTAACAGTTTGACTTGGGCACACAACAGTGTGGGCTCTGGTCCAGTCTTTGCTCTTTGGTCTCTACCTGATAATGTGACTCAGCAGGCACTTTGCTCCTCTGGTGAAAAAGTACAAATGGAAACCCTAATGGCTTACCTGCTGTGGAAATAAATATGTCACATTTACATAAATAAAAGGACACCTTCATAACCGTAGTTCGGTTCAATTGGTCTGTACCAAGGAGAAAGAAAGAGATTCACGTTCACACAGACGTATTTCAAATGGAAAAAGAGCTGTGAGGTCATTGATTGGACAGTTTTGGTGATGTCATTCTACTTTACTGCTTCGTATGTGTTTATTAATGTTCTCTGGAGTCACTAAGAGCTCATGAAGTAATAACTGAGTTATTAGTCGAGACTGCAACTGGACCTCATGTCATGAATAATGGCAACCAGGTCAAACGGGAGTTCAGTTATAACTCATTTAATCTTGACGGTTCAGGTTCAGCCGATGGATTTATTAGCAGTTTAGCATTTGACTTCGCGTTAAGATCACATATCTCAAAATCCCAACATCAGAGCTCGACTGGAAGCAGACCCAAACCCTCCTTTCCAGGCAGGCTTGGTCTAATTGTTGGATCTGCACCAGAGTTCAATGGACAGCTTTCGCCGCAGCCAGTTTGAACTAAACCAAACAGGTAATGTGTGAAAGCACCCTGAGCTCATTATTGGCTTGGACTGATCAAATCAGTTCACCTCTGCACACGCCAGCCTCCATCGTCTGATGTAGCATATTGGCGCATTGTTTGTCTGTTCTTGGGGAAAATCAATTATTGCTTTAGGCGATACTGATCACAAACCGCATGAAAATCTGAATTGAGTCCTGAGGTTTGGTATGCTGGAGCAGCTGTGTTATTCAGTTTTTGTAGCAAACCCCTCCGACAGTCCTGGTCTCATTGTTTACACTGGGTGGTTGACTTTTCAGAATGAATGGTGTGGAGGTTAGCTTGCAGGGCTTGTTAGAAAATGTTAAACTTAATGACCAATCAGATAACTTCTAAACCCTCCAATTTCCTCAGCTTCCTTTTGTTGTCTTCCTTCAACTGCACACTGTTGTTGCTCAGTGTGTATTTATTTGTGCTATTTGTTTCCCCTCAAACTTCGAGCCACCACTTTAAACTTTTATTCTACTCGGTTTTTGTATACAGTATTGTGCTGTGTCGTGTTTTGGGCAAAAAATGGACTGTTGTTGGAAGTGGTGCTACAGAATTTCTCCCTCCAAGAGGTCTGGAAAAAGATGCACTGGCTTTTCTTCAGCCAGAGAAGATGTGGCAACATGATTTATTCATCACTGGTGGAGGAGTGTGACTATTAAAATAGAGAAGAAAACCCCTGAACTCTATTCGTTCAGCATACAGTTGTTAGGCTGTGTGTGTGATAAAGCTGGCTGTCATTCATTATTGACAGCTTCCCTTTCAGTTTGTCATTTTAAGGTCCGACAAAAAACCACGAACACAACATGAAACTTTCAGCAAACTGTAGTTGTTGGAAGTTTGTCACTGCGGGTTGTGGTTGTTGTTAACGGTTTGATAGTTTCACATAGAGCACTGTTTGCTCGTAGCGGTGTAGCAACAGCAGCTAGCCGTCATGGAAACAAAGTATTAAGCTCACTTCTCTGTCAGCAGAAACTGTGGGAAGGCAGCATCCTTTTTCCAGCAGTACAATACTGACCCATATAT
Source organism: Dicentrarchus labrax (assembly GCF_905237075.1). Taxonomy (NCBI): domain Eukaryota; kingdom Metazoa; phylum Chordata; class Actinopteri; family Moronidae; genus Dicentrarchus; species Dicentrarchus labrax. The sequence goes on from NW_026136708.1 coordinate 21,849,157, forward strand.
GGCTGTTGAAATACTAAACCGCTTAGGAAATCCCTCGCTGATCCCCCGAAGAACTGGTCCCTAGGCAGAGAGATGGATATTGTCCTCTGTCTCTGAGCAGTGAGAACATGTAAGGAGACGAGGTGGAAAAATGGTTAGGTGGTGAGTTTAGTTTCAAAACAGCATGGGTCAGAAAGCAAGTTTTGTAAGCAGAAATTTCAGGGCTTCTGTGGGCTGGACCTTTTTTATTAAGGGTTTCCACCAGCACAAAAGGAATTGTGGCAACAAAAACTGTCACAGCTCACTTGTCCTCATCTGGCTGTAACAACAGAATTAACCAGAAGATAACAATATTAGCTAATATTCAAATATTTGCTGCAACTTAAAATTACAAGTAGGTTAACTGTGACATTTCCTTTTGCCTCTTCAGCATTTTCGCAGAAGCACATGGATTCAGTTGACCACGTAATCCTGTTCTCGTGCCATTTCCATTGTTTTGACCCCACAGAGACTTACTGAAGCAATTTTCAACCGTGTAGCCAAACTTTGACACACGCTGCCTTCTTATTTGAAAGCCCCGATCCATAATCATTCTCAAGGCTGAGAAGCAGACTGAGGAGTACAATAAACCACAATCATCACAGGTTTGGTGATGGAGCTTTTTGTGCTCCCTGTAAAAGTGAAAGTCTTTTGATGAAAGTACACGTATAATTCAAAATCAGTTTTTGGTGGTTTGCTTTTTGTGACTTGAGTTTCGGTTAACATCGCAGGAATATTTAGGGCTTTTCTGTGTAGACCGGTTGCACCTAAGCATGTAAAACACTGAATGTTTGAAAATGTTTTGCATACCTCCCACTCAAAGCACAGGCATTGTTTCCAGTCAGTTCTGTATCACAAATCAACTTCTAGACACTTTCCTAGAACTGTCCGCTTCCTTTTGTCGGAGTTATCTTTTGGCTGAGTGGTTATCCATTCCAGACAGATCAATCTGCACTTACACAAATACGTCTGCAATGATGGCACAACTTTGACAATAATAAAAGCACATATTATTGTTCACTGTGATGAATTACACCACTTTTATGGCAAAGTGGAAACAAATGGCTGCCCAGGAGGCAAGAAGACACACTGAAAGATCTGAAACACTACAGCACGGTCTGAAAAAGGGTTCTCATTGATATTTAAAGTATACGGGATTAAAACAATGCAGAAACCACTTGAATAATCCTTCACGATTTATTACAAGGTGTTTCATCACCTCCTCACCTTTCACCACTACTGAAGCCATTAAAGAGCCTTTATTTGTGGCGAGCTCGGTTTTGGTTTTCCTCCTCATTGCCAGACCTTTTTCACTTCAGGTGGCGGAGGGAAGTGTGCTCCTTTTATTTCCCCCCATCATTAAACTGCAGCTCACTGAGGAGATTGCTGCACCTGGGTTACCGGCCATTATATGTGCACATTTGTAATTCTAATTATTTGTACCTGGGCTGATTTGCATGCCATACCTCGGTTAATACCGCACACACAGGTGGGACGAAATGCACCTGCAGCTGCTGTGGCCCGCTGAAGACCATTTCTAATGGTGGACAGTTTGAGCCTTCAAACACAGGTGCAACTAGTGACATTGATAATAGCCGGATTCCATTTAGGTGTGCCCGGTATTGTGAACGCCGGCTCACTGGCACATAATGGAACAGAGCCTTCATTAATGTTATTGGCTGCACCTGTGCTTTTTGTTCTGTGACGAGGCGTCCGCTGTTTGAGGGCTCATCCTGACGTTTGTCTTGAAGTCAGTGAACTTCTTAGTTGCACCCTGAGCTCTCCTTTCATGTAACACACGCCCCACACTGCAGCTCACCAAACTTGTGTAATTTTATTAGCACTTGTCTCCTTTGCCCGTACGTTTTCCAGCCTCTCAGCAGTTTCCCAGTGTAAGTGGTGTAATGGCGCGCAGAGGCTTCTCTTCTCTAATATAGATGCAGCCCCAGGGTCTGGCACATTTCAAGATGCCATTTCTATTTCATGATGTTTAATGTGTCAAACCCTCGCATCCTCCGTCTACCCATCCATCTGTACGCTTTTCAGTTTCTTTTCTCTGAAATACATAGATACTCACGGTGTTTGGGAAGTGTGATTTACATGATGCAAGAAGCTTTATTTTTTCATGCTTGTTTTTGCCGTCTTGATCATAGTGAATGTTTAATGCCCTCGTATTTATTCCCATTAAAGGCTGTCTGTGTGTGTGTGTGTGTGTGTGTGTGTGTGTGTGTGTGTGTGTGTGTGTGTGTGTGTGTGTGTGTGTGTGTGTGTGTGTGTGTGAACCCATGCTTTGGCTTGTGTGAACCCGGCAGCAGTGGCTGTCTGGACTCAGAGATAGGGTTGAAAGAGATGCAGTAATATTTTTTTACAGAGGTGCACAGTGTTTCTTACATCCCCACACAGAGAGAGGGGGTGGATATAGAGGGAGAGATTAAATTCAGGATAGCATAAACACAGACATGCCTGGTAAACAACCCCCCCCCCGGAGCAACCGAATCAACAAGCATGTGAAAAAGCACTTACTGGAGTCGTTCTGTAAGAGCTAACAAGCACTTACTTTATCAACGTTAACTTCGGTTGAAATCAGAAGCGTGATTCTCTCCCGCTTTTTTTTCTCCTTTGTTTCTTTTACCGTCTGAAAATGATGTTGATGAATGGGCTCAGCTCTCCGGCCCTCGCCTGCACTTGCTTCATGCAGTGAAATGACAAAGATTAAAGGCTACGTTGGTAAGAAAACTGATCCCACATGTAGTCATATCAGCTTAAAACTAAAAGATTTCTATCTAGATATTCTCTGCTTTTATTGCTGCTTTTTAACAGCTGATTTTTAATTGTTGTAAAAAAGTGTGCCAAATATCCACGTATGACCCGGAGGCGCCTCCTCAGTGAAACTGCTACAAGTGAAGAGCCTGTAGCTACCGTTAGCATCTACTTAAAGAAATATCCCACAGCATTCTCACTGACCGCCAGCTGTAAATCTGTAGTGAGTCAACCTATTACCTACCTAGAGTATTCGATGGAAGCTTTGCTCTTGCACCTGCTGCATGGTAGGTTATACAATGTTATTTGTCCTCGGGTTTATCTGACATAAACAGGAAATCCAGTGTTTTACATAACTGTTCTGAAATGAAATGAAAAGGAAATGGTACCTATTTTCTGGGCATTCTGATGTCTGTGCCTCTATTAATACAGGATATAACAGATTGCTGTTAGTGGCTTGGTTTCTGTTTTCCTGTTGAATTGTACGATGTTGATTTGAAGAAATGACGTGATATAGGGGGTAAAAATGCATTTGTTGGTCAAATATTGTATTAGCAGTCGCTGTCAGAAGTTCCACTAATGTCATAAATACTATTGTTTTGCGTCTCGCGGTGTGACAGATGGCTCACCAGAATCAATCCAATGATCTTTTTTTGTCGTATTTTTTTGACGTTGAGTAATCTGATTCAACTTTTAAAATGATATTTCAGAAGTTTGCTCGAACATTCCTCAAAGATTGAGTGGGAAATCAATACTGGCC